>NC_090731.1:65115175-65135175 GCF_036898095.1 Palaemon carinicauda | reverse complement strand
ATATGGGAATGTAGAGCAAGGCTCGGGCAAATTTTGAAATAATGGGGGTATGACTTAAGCGGATAATGACTAGATATTTCCATAAATGAAACCGTTGATATTGTCACTTTCAAGGGAATGTCATTCATATCTAAGCCTTATTTTTCATTATCAAATATTATATTTGGAAATATCAAAAATTACATTAGCCACTAACAAATTTGTAGGGTCACGAATGGAACACATCCATCAGAATTAGGTAATTCAAGGGGAGTCGTTTCTTTATTTGTACGACTTTCAAATTCTACCAAAAATATGAAAAGCATCAATGGGGTTTTCAAATCAGTTGGTTAAGATAGCCATGCCTCATTTGGCATTATGAGAGCTGTTGCCCATGAGCAGCAAACAAGAAAAGTTATAACTTGTTCTTATACTTTCCTACATGTCCAAAGTAAAAGATAAGAGAGAGTTGATGAAGGGATGAAAAGTGAGAGATTAGAAAAAAGGAAGATAATTCAACACCAGACTAAAGGAAACCTGTTGCGGTTTGCTGGATAACCGGGGGCCCTCATGGGCAAGATATTGCCCTTCTATCCTGCCCGTTTTCGGAACCCGAAGCCGAGAGGCAGTCCTGAATCGGAAGAACCCCCAAGAAGAAAGATCCACCACAAGGGAGTCCCTCGAGAAACACAAATCTCTTTACTTAAGGTTACCCAAAACAATGCAATGATCATTGGCTCTACTGCTCAAAAATATTTTTTCATATCATTAAGCTTCATTATTTTATGCAAAGTTTGTGAGTGTTTTTAATAAATTTGTGATATTTGATAAAAGATCGTAATTATTGATTTGGTAGCCCTTGATAATATCTATCATTACAGCTACGTATGAATTTAGAAGCATTTTCTTATTTAAAAAAAAATCATTAGTAGGTTGGCAGAGGCAACCGCCACCCGACATGATACTATTATTCGAAAGAAACTGATGGAAGACTTTGTTATATGCCTCTATATAGCCCATCTCCTGAGTTTAGTTCTTGTTCTAAACCCCTTCATAATGCTATAATTCTTCTTAAATAATGGAAATAATGTCTGAATTGAAGCCAAATGTTATCATCATCATCATCATCATCATCATCCTCTCCTCCTACGTGTATTGACGCAAAGGGCCTCGGTTAGATTTCATCAGCCGTCTCTATTTTGGGCTTCTAAATCAATACTTCATTCATCAACTCCTACTTCTCGCTTCATAGTCCTCAACTATTATCAATTAAATTAAATTATAAAAAATTACATAATACTTTCTAAGCTTTTATCTGCAAGATATGAATTCAAGGATACCATGGAATTTCTATCTAGTCACAATGTTTACTAGCTCTACTCTTATCGGTGCTCCTTCCCGGCCCTCACGTTGTTTATATACATAATAATGAGAATCTACATGATTATGACGTTATACCTTCAATGCAATGTGTGAAAGAGGGAAAGTTTATTTAAAGTTACAAACAGATTCAAAGCTGAACTTTGCAGTGCCATTTCCAGTCTTGGTTTGGAAGGAGGCCAGGTCTTAAAGGTTTACATGAAAATATATATACGTTAATGGAGATAGAAAAAGATATAAAAATGGAAATGGAGAAGAAAGAAAATATCTAAATACTAAAAAGTAGAAAATAATCAGCAGTTATTTCTCCATTGCAGTAAAAAGACTTCCGATATGTTAATATATATATATATATATATATATATATATATATATATATATATATATATATATATATATATATATATATATATATAAATATATATATATATATATATATATATATATATAAATATGTATATATATACATATATATATATATATATATATATATATATATATATATATATATATATATATATATATATATATATATATATATATATACATATATATATATATATATATATATATATATATATATATATATATATATATATATATATACACACACACATATATATATATATATATATATATAAATATATATACATATATATATATATATATATATATATATATATATATATATATATATATATATATGTGTGTGTGTGTGTGTGTGTATAAATACACACACACACACACACACACATATATATATATATATATATATATATATATATATATATATATATATATATATATATATATATATATATCTAATATTTACGTAATTACTGAATTATTATGCATCCCCAAATCTTTTTACGACAAGTCTCCATCTTTTGATATTAGGGAGAGCGAAAAGCGAAAGAACTTTAGTTGGACAAAAATAAATTTAGTACTTAATGCGAAGAGGGATTCACTCCGTTTTTCATTAATGTCCTCGTTATTGAAGGTAAACTGACGGGAAAAGTTTACATTTATTATATACATTTTTATGTGAAAAATTATTCAGTAAACCATCTTTTCTATGACTATAGTTTAAACGACCAATGAGTGAGTGCCTAATAAAGATCTTTGGACCTGAAAAAGATATTACTCTCATGATCTCTTCGCCGATGGTTGCAATAAACATTATCGGCTCAAATGACCAGAGTAGTAAAAGTAGCAAGAGCCCGTTTTGGTATAGGATAGGTCTGGTACAATTAGGACTTCTGGTAATTTTCCTGTAAGCGATAATCTTAAAATTGTACAAAAGATGACTTAATTTAAAAAAAAAAGTACCCCATTACTTAACTAGCTGTAAAAAAAAAAATACACAAGCATACTTTGACAGGATTTTGGATATGTTAATCTATATAAAATTCTGTTTCTTTTCACACCAAATTCATTAATATAATATTTTTTTTACGGGTTCAACTCAATTTTTACTGGACTATATTATTATAAATCTTTGCGCTTGTATTCATAAAAATAACACAACAAATAAAGATATTTCTTCTTATTTGTATTGCTTTGTCAGGCTCTATCACTTTGCATCTGCATGCTGTCAACAGCACAGCATCTCACAAACAGTATAAGATGAGCATCTTAATCGAGTCTAAGAACACAATCTCTAATGATCAGTTTACCTGACTACTCCCACATATACCACCATTTTGTATATGAAAAGATATACCACAAGTTGTATCACATTCAAAAGGCCTAAAATAGAGATGCAGTTTAACATGAAATATGGAAAAGATATTTTCAACCTGTACTCCAATGCTATATACTGTATTTGGACTTTCATTTGTTTCAAGCATATTCTTATTCTTGCAAAGAGAGAAGGAGATATTGGATGTCGGCATGAGGCTGGGAAGGGAAATAACTAGGAAAATAACTTAGTAATATTCTTAATGATTCTATATTAGTATTCCCAGAAGGAACATTGGCTAACAATTAAATAATAAATTACAAGAGGCCATCAAAATCCAACATAAATATCATACAGCTTCTTGCAATATATTAATCTGAATGAAGGCCCTCTGCTTGCATTTACTTATTTAGATTATCAGAATCAGGCCAAATGGAATCTGAAAATCCAGAATATAACCTGTTTCTCAGGCCTCTTAAATTTTCCATATGGAAATCTTGTTTTCAGACAGCATTTGTGAAAGAAAACGAACAAGGCTCCAGACTATTCTTGATTAGGAAGCAAGAGACACCTCCTTTCACTTGGACGAAGAGTTTATGGAGCCTAACACTTACAACCATAATTGGTGGGGGGGGGGGATACAAATTAAAAAGTAGGTTCTTGAGGTCTATTACGAGTGAATGCAAGATCCGTGGGATTCATAGAAGATAACTTACCGGTAAGAAAGAAGAGGACAAAGACTGTGCACCAAGGGAACAATAGATAAGTGTTCCCAATATATAATCAATGTTGCCATATATTACTGAGACTACAGGAATTAATCTACTGATATACAGCATGTGAAATGTTTGAAAGTGCACAATAAATGGTATACATTATAATAGTAATGGTTCATGTAAAATGCGTTTTTTCATGTACCTACGAAACTTGGATCATAAGGCACGGGATTGGGGCTTTGGAGGCCATTCAACGCCCATGCACAGCTGGGAAAATCTTCCCACTTAGAAAATGAAGCGAGAGTGAAGTGTTTGCAAAGCAAGATGGGAGAAAGGAAGCGGTAATGGAGATATAGTCGATGTTGAGAGAGGAAAAGAATAGAATTAATGCTTACAGTGAACCACTTGGGGCACGCTTACATATCCACACTACTAGGATGTAATGGAATATTGATAACTGGTAAAATTCTATCTACGTGTGTCATGGTGATAGAAAAGGGAAAGAACTTTAGTTGGACTAAAATTAGATTAGTACTAAAATTGAGTATTGGTTGCTTTCGACCAGAAGTCCTTTTGGCGAAGAAGGATTCACTCTGTCTTTTATTATTGTCATCATTATTGAAGGTAAATCTTGTGAGGCGTTAGATGAGTCAAAAGTCTTCTAATGTGATGTTCAAGTATCTACAGCCATCGTCAGTTACGGCAAAGTGATTCGATTATTGAGCAACGTGGTAAATTGAGTTCCTATAAATCATATATCTTTTCATGCATAAAACTATCCAACAAACCATCTTTCCTATGACTATCAATTACAACGACCAATGATTGAGTGTCTACTATAGACCATTGGAACGGAAATAATTAAGGTTTAAAGGCCGTTCATGAATGGCAGAGGCAGGGGATAGTGACAATGCCCTGGCTAGTAGGATAATGCCTTATAAACTGACCATATATACACATGATCAGCACCCAAGCCACTCTTAATTAAAGCTAGGACCAGGGAGGGCCAGCCAATGGCTGCTGAGGACTCAACAAGTAGACCTATTGACTTCCCCAAATCCCCCATCCTTAGCTCACAAGAATGGTGAGGTTGCAGACACTAAGAGTAACTATTAAGCTTGAGGAGGCCTCCAACCCCAGTCCAGCAGAACACTGTGCAGGGACGTTTCCATTGGCCGATGATTACAATAAACACTATCAGTCTAACTTACCGGGTTGTAGCAAGAGTCCATGCTGGCACAAGGCCAGCAAAATAAATGACTATAAGAAGAGCAAGGTGATATCCCTAACGATTTCCTATCATTGTTAACCTGACAATTTTTTTTCTTAAATGTCAAATCTTTGTATCAGCTCTATAAATGGCTATCAATGAAAATACGTTGAAAAGACATTTTTTTTTTCTGGTGAAAATATTACATTTCAAAATAACTGATGTATAGAAAACAGTATTATAAATCTTAAGCGTTATCAAAATCATGTATCTAGGGTTAAAAGAGAATCTAATGTCTTATGTGATTGCAAGACTTTCGGTCTTTTAGTTTCTTTGCCTGTTTCCGTTTTATTTGATTCTTATTAAACTCGACACCATTGTTCTTATCGTCATTAAAATAACGAAATTCGATTTGGACTCAGAATTCTTTTCTATGAAAACATAACATCGTTTAGATACATGATTGAGATTGGTGGCCTTATGCCATCCCAGGTTGTTGATACCCGCAGTGCTCAAGTTAAAAGGAAAAAGACCAATGTTAGCTGTTATCGCATAATAATGATATTAATCCATTAAACATTCTAAACAGAAACGGATTTTACAAGAAAGCCTCTAAATATGACTGTTTTACACTGGATTCAATATGGTTACTCGTAATTTTCTAGTACTTTCTTCTGCTATCTATTGAATCCACTGTTTCCCATCTCTCCCAAAATAGGCTGTGCTCTACTTAGTATAAATGTCAGCCTTTACAATATATATATATATATATATATATATATATATATATATATATATATATATATATATATATATATATATATATATATATATATATATATATATATATATATATATATATATATATATATATATATATATATAGACATATATATATATATATATACATATATATGTGTTCGTGTGTTTTTGTATATACACACCCATATATATATATATATATATATATATATATATATATATATATATATATATATATATATATATATATATATATATGTATATACGAATACATTTTTCCATTCTTTGTCCAGTTCTTCGTTTATTTCTGACCATTTTATATTCTTACTGTAAAAATTATATTTTCAATATCCTTCCCAACGTTTTGTGCTTTGATTAATTCTGCGATTACTTGCTTTGGAATGGACTATTAATTCTATGACATTGTGGTCTGAAATTCCCGTGTTATACACTATTTTTTCTTTAAAATAATTCACCTCATTCACAAATACTAGATCTAGGACATTTTCCTTTCTTGTTGGAATGTGGTTTATTTTTTGCATATTATTTTCTAATAGCATATCTTAAAGCATTTCAAATTGCCTCTTATCTTCTGTGCTACTATTACTCTTTTTTATATGTATATATACAACCACTTTCTTCTATCCGTTCTTTCCAATCCACGAAAGGAAAGTTGAAATCTCCTGATAGGAGTATAATCCAATCTTTAAGGTTTCTACATATATCATCTATTTTTTTCTATTATTATGTCAAACTCCTTAGTATTTTGGGGTCTGTAAACTACAATACTCACTAGTTTTTCAAATTCAAATTCTACCGCAATCAATTCACATTCTGTGTTGCTGTATTTTTCATAGAATTTTCCTTGATTTATGTCTCTTCCATATATTGTGGTTCCCCCTTGGCTCCTATTTGTTCTGTCTGATCTATATGTTTGGAAACCCTTTATCTGATCATCACTGCCAGTCTCTTGGGAATACCATGTTTCCCTTATATTTAATATACCTATTTTTTTTAATTTGGGTTAGTTCTTCTAAGAATTCTATTTTCCTTTTAGAGTTACTCATGACTAAACCTTGTGCATTCATCTCTATTATGGTTTGTGTTTCATCCACATTATTTAATATTGTTAATAATATGAATTCTCCCATGCTTCCTTCCTGTTTTGATATGATGTTATTTTCGTCATTTCTATGAAGTCTGTTATTAGAAAATCCAACTTTTCTATTATATTTGCTCCTTCGCCTTCATATTTATTTTTATGTGTATACCTGCACTTATCCCCCTATCTGCACCAACCCCTGACATTATAGATGCATTCTTTGTAGTTGGGCTCTAAATGTGCATATTTGGGTTGAAAGGCATAATATCTTAGGGCCTTTCGTGCATAGTGCGGTATATACTCGGCCTGCTTTTTTGTTTCTTTTTTTGTTTAATATTTGCTTTCATTTTTCTTTTCTGTTTGCTGAGTTTTCTTACTTTCATTCATGGTTGCAGGATGCAATTTTTTGTTGTATTTGCATCCTTTTCCTTCATAGAGGGTTTTGCATATTTTTGGATGGAGATCTCTGCATTCGTCTCCATATCCGTCTAAATACACACAATTACCATACATTTCCTAATTAGGGCATATCTTTGGATGCTTGTAGTAGCACCTTTCGCCAAATTTGCAATTCCCTCTTTGCAGCAAATTGCAGACTGTATCTTTCTTTTTTTTTCCTGTTCCTGCTCTTCTCTAAAAGTATGTAGGTCTGGGTAGAGTCTCTTGGGTCTATTATTTGTTTCTATCTGATAATGTATTTCTTCGTAAGTATGTTGTTGGATGGCATCATAAGTTGTATCAATGATATCCTCTGCATCCTTACACATATCCTGTTAATTGTTCTCTTCTTCTTCTTCTGCTTCTTCTTCTTCTTCTTCCTCCTCCTCCTTTTTATCTTCAAATACTTGCAGATTTAGTCTCGATTTAATTATATTTTCTATCCGGACTAAGCATGTTGAGCAGAATACCTTTGTCTCTATTTTTTTTTTTTTTTTTTGCTGTATTTCAGCGCATGTAGGTTGTGTTGAAACATACAGGCATCACATTTTCTAATCAGTTGTTGAGGATTATTAATGGAGTACCATATCTTACATATATTGCACCATTTTGGCATTCCTTTCCCAATGCATCAATCAGCATACTCACCATATTGGACTTCGTATTGTTCTTTGATGGAATGTGTTGATTGATATAAACTTTCTTTATAAATCACTTTATCACTTGGATCTTCTTTGGAATTTCTTCTATTATTTTGCGGATGTTTTCCGCAGATTTGCTCCAGTTTATTGGATCATATTGTTTCAATATGTCTGCAAATATTTTCCCGTCACAATGGTTGGAGTTACTAGCGACCTCTGTTATCAGACGGTCGAGTTCTTGTTTTGCTAACTCATGGAATTTACTTTTGCTGACTATAGCAATGCCCTTCCAAGATTTGCTTGTATTTTAGAGCTCCATCTTGATCAGATTTTTGGTAATTCACAAGATAACTATCCTATGTCGACGTTTTATCCCACTTTTTTGAACTCAAACTTATCAACGACTATTCACGAAATCTTGTAGCTATATTGCACTCGATAGCCTTTTGTTATCAGCGTTAAATCAGGATATTTATAGGGTCGCACAAGTGTATTCACTCACCGGCATACAGAAACACTCAGAGAGAGAGAGAGAGAGAGAGAGAGAGAGAGAGAGAGAGAGAGAGAGAGAGAGAGAGAGAGAGAGAGAGAGAGAGAGTGTGTTACTAACATTATGAAAGATGGCACACGCATATACTTATTACTCAGCTCCCCAATTCACTTTAAACATCTAAAAAGAACGCCTTAAAGCAATATATCATTAAAACGGAAATATATGCATATGAATAGCCTATAAAAACAGAGAGAGAGAGAGAGAGAGAGAGAGAGAGAGAGAGAGAGAGAGAGAGAGAGAGAGAGAGAGAGATACATTCTTCAGATTCTACCCCTAAAAAAGGAATGAGACAACAAATTTCCTTTAGGAAATGATCGATCTGTCTCCAGACGGCGAAGTAATCCAAGAAATTTGGAATTTTTAAAAAAATTAGGAAAGATTTATAATCCTCATAAGGGGAGGAACAGATGCAAAGGATAATATCTTTCCTCAAAGGTTCTCGAACATTGCCGTTAAGATATGTTAGTTATTATTATTATTATTATTATTATTATTATTATTATTATTATTATTATTATTAAGAGCCAAGCTACAACCCTAGTTGAAAAAGCAAAATGCTATAAGCTCAAGGGCTACAACAGGGTAAAATAGCCCAGTGAGGAATGGAGATAAGGCAATAGATAAACTACAAGTGAAGTAATAAATAACCAAAATGAAATATTTAAAAAACAGTAACAACATTAAATTAGATATCTCCTATATAAACTTCAAAACAAACAAGAGGAAGAGAAACAAGACAGAGCAGCATGCCCAAGTGTACCCGCAAGAAAAAGAGCTCTAATCTAAGACAGTGAAAGGCCATAGGTCCGAGGCTATGGCACTACCTAAGATTAGAGAACAATGGTTTAATTTTGAAGTGTCCTTCTCCTAGAATAGCGTCTAACCATAGCTAAAGAGTCTCATCTACTCCTACCAAGAGGAAAGCAGCCACTAAACAATCAACATTTTAAGATGGCTACCGGTAGCTAGATAGGTGACATCAGAATGGCTTACGTAGTTCTAAAGAAATGTCACAAATGATTTTACAATACAATAATAGATAAGACAGAAGACACAGTTAACAGGATTTGGAATTAGTGATTTTCTTAAACGCAAGCAAGATGTATATGTTCATCTCCCTACTCTTTAAATGGCTTCATCTCCGCCAACGAAGTTGGGAGGAGGTTATTTTTTACAAGTGATGGGTTGGTATCGTCTGCCATTGCTACTCATGCGCAAGCAAAAGTGTGCCAGATTCTAAAATTCATATCTTTTGTAAATAAAAACAACGATATGCCATTTTATGTAAAGAAAAAAACTTTTTAATGCCGCTTTTATGGCAACAATTCTTTACGGGTGTGAGTCCTGGATTAATGGAGATGTGAAACCTGTTGTTAAATTGTATAACTGGGGAATTAGACAACTATTACGTGTTAGGAAGTCAACATGTAATGATCCGTGTTATTTGGAAGTAGGATTGCCAACACTAACAGTTGTTGTAAGAAATAAACGAATGAAATTTTTCAAAAAATATGTGGAGAGATAGGAACGGGATGGTAGACTATCCATGAGTACATGCAATGAAACTTACTTTATAATGCAATACACCTACTGCTGGGTATGTTTCAAACTTGATTTCAATCGATAAAGATGAGATCAAAGAAGATTTTCAAAACTTTAAAATAGGCTGTAATAGAATGTAATTCATCTCGTAGAGAAATATATAGATTATTGAATCCTGAATTCACTATACACGATGAATATACAAAAAAAGATTAATGTTAATATATATATATATATATATATATATATATATATATATATATATATATATATATATATATATGTATATATATATATATATATATATATATATATATATATATATATATATATATATATATATATATATATATATATATAACTTCTTTTACTAGATTAAGGTTTAGAGCTCATAACCTTGAAATTGAAACAGGTAGGTGGAACAGAAGAGGTCGAGGTCGCCTCCCAGTAGAGGAGAGGCTATGCCCTTGAGGCGAGGTACAAACGGAGCTAAATTATAAGTGGTGAAGTCATGGCCTATTACACATAGTATACGAACTAATTATAATATAAATTCTTTTCATCAGATCGTTGCCAAAGATGTACATACCGCTGTGAAAATTGCCACTCAATCTTGAACTGTTGCCCATAGATATATTTTCATTGGTTTAGTTATAATTTTTAATTCTATGTTAAAGTGATTCAAGGTAATATGCTTAATGATTTTAATTGTGACATATACTAAGGAACTATTATACATACTGTGATGTCATGGACTACATAGTATATAAAATAATGCAAATATCCCGAAGTTATAATAGATTAATGTTAATATGTAATTTTATTTATTATAATTTTTTAATGTAGAATTTGTGGTCAATAAAAAAATCTATCTATCTATCTAAATCTATCTATTTTTTCCGTTTGCCCGTTTGTTTGTTTGGGAACTAGTTCCTGGCCGAAATTTTACTCAGAGAGTAGTGAAACTTCCAGGGATAAACTCTTAAGTTGAGACGTGAAGTTATTTCATTCTAAAAGCCCTAGATCAAAGGTCAAGGTCAAGGTCGAGCAAAAAACTCGACCGAATCAACCCTAAACTTAACCCTGAAGTTCTTGGAAAGGAAAGCTGGTTTCGAGAAATAAGCTGCGTGGCCGAGGTCTCTACTCTCAGAGTACTTTTCTAGTTTACTTATGTTTTCATTCTCAGAGTATTGCCGTGAAATGCATCACTCCAACAAAGATATTTTACTATAAATGGAGATTTTAATGTTTTATCAAATCTGCAACAATTATCATTCAAATAAAATCATTTCAACCATTATCAAAAATAAGTTCTTGAAATTGATATATAAGGAGTTTTTGTCTAACCATATTTTCCTGAGGGTTTTGATTAGATTCCACTGAATTCATTTAAAACTCAGTTAACTCTGAGCTATGCATCTAGTAATCGCTTTTAAACAGGTTGTGATTAGCATTATTTAAAAGTCATTCCCCTTTTTATCTTCTAATATAAACCCTCTTCAAAAAACATATTTAAAGAGTTTTAAATTCTTGTTCTAAACTTCACAGCATTAACTAGAGGTGCAATAAATACAGCACAGACATCCACCGCAGCATCTTATATCTCGACCTTTTGCTCGGTCGGGACCTTGACCTTTAACCTTGCCTTTCCAAATTTTGATCATTTAAATTTTTTTTTTATATATACAACAGTTAGTCCTTGCAAATTTCATTACTCTGCGATTAACATTGTGGCTAGGAAGCTGTTCACAACCTTGACCTTTGACCTTGACCTTAAAAAAATAATAATTTAAATTTTTTTTACATAACAGTTAATCCCTGCAAGTTTCGCTAATCAACGCTTAAATTTGTGGCCAGGAAGCTGTTCACAAACAAACACACACATACAAACAGGGCGTAAAACCTAACCTCCTTCCAACTTTGTTTACGGATGTGATAATTGTACTCCATTGACATGATCATCGATAGCGAACCGTCAAATGATAATTATGTTGATAAATATGTAACAGGAAGCCTTGTTCACCAGTATATAAATAACGGAAAAGATGTGTTGGATTCTTCAATGGGAGTCTGATATTCCTATGAGAAATACCGAAAAGAATTTCAGAGAATGAAAATCTAAAAACCAGAAATAGAAAGTTATTTAATGTTCCTTTACAAGAATATTTAAAACATTATACGTAACTTCTATGACAGAATTCACCGTAAAAAATCGTCGGGGATTATGGAAACATTTTAGAATAAAGAAATTAAATATATATATGAAAAAACGTTTTAAAGAGCAAAAAAAAAAAAAAAAAAAATACCTAACACCAATAACAGTATTCACTCTAAAAAATCTTCAGCGATTATGAAAACAATTTAAAATGTAGAAATCAAATAGATATGGAAAACAATGCTTTAAAGAGCAAAAAAAAAAAAAAAAAAATACCTAACACCAATAACTGTATTCACTATAAAAAATCTTCGGCGATTATGGAAACAATTTAAAATATAGAAATTAAATAGACACGGAAAATAATGCTTTAAAGAGCAAAAAAAAAAATAAATAAAGAAATAAAGAAAATAATATAAAAAAAAATCTCAGAGGAACAACTTATTACTGGAGATAAAACCTTCCCCGGCAATATTAAATTAGAGCAAGAAAGAATGGATGCAGTTACCCTCGAAGTCTTTTGGGTGTAAAGGATATTTATATGCCATTAGAATACGAAATTCCATTGGCGAAATGGGATCCAATGGAGTCAAGCAGTATTTTCAAGCAGTCCCTTCTCCGAATCTGTCAGTATTGCCAACCAAAACATTTTTTTTTTCAGTTGTACCAACGCAAATATTTTCACTGTGGATTGGCGTCTCTATCTCAATTCTACGATTCGGGGAAATAATTTAGATCTTTGGCCAAAGCCAAATGGAAAGGTCGTATCATTGAAGAAATATTCTGTAGAAGTAGCTAGTAGCTATGTTTATTATAATTCTTTTATAATAAAAATGCTAGTGAAATAACCTCTCTCTCGTAGTAGCAATATCTGTTATAATTTTTTACTATAAAGATATTAGTGAATAGACCTCACCATTCCTTGCATCTCTCTCTCTCTCTCTCTCTCTCTCTCTCTCTCTCTCTCTCTCTCTCTCTCTCTCTCTCTCTCTCTCTCTCTCTCTCTCCGGAAAGACTTCCTTCGAGCATCTAATTCAATTGTTTTTTTTTTAAATCAACACCCTTTAGAATGTTAAAAAGAGGAGAAAGATAAGGCATGACTGGCCAATTCAAACTCCGTCACCTAACCAACAAAAGTGGATAGCTAACCTTCTTTCGAGTGATACCGAGACGCAGCTTAGATAAAATTCGGTCAGGATACAGAGAGCAGCAAAGGCAAGGGTTCATAGGGCAAGGCAACTCTCAAATTAACATTATCCTCCAACCTGCTCTGGGATTGTAAAGACCAAGGAATATAGAATACATAAAATCTATAAACCTTGGTACAGACTATCTCATACAGAAGAGATCAATCATGTAATAAAGTGTAGGATGATACTATGGGACAATTGAAATAAATCAAAACTGGACATAGTTGTTAGGTAATTGGTTATATGGATATTGCTTAAAACATCAATAATGAATAATAGTATTCATTTTTCTATTAATATTATGAAATAAATTTCAAGACAGTTACCAACTGTGAAATGAGTATCTAAATTTGCATGACCAAAAATTGGTATCAAAATTTGAGGTACCGATTCCAAAACGCCTGTTACTTCAGTCACCATACTGATGACTATTGGTGCATGAGAATCACATATATGGGTACTCTTCCTACCATGAAAATGTATGTTTTTTTTTTTATTTGTTTTACAACATTCATGTATGAATTTGTATTAGAGAACTAAATGGCATTTCAAGAAAGACAAGAAACATTGCCAAAGAAGTAGCTTGAGACTGTGAAGAAAGTTATGGGTGAAGTTTGAAGTGTGAGGAAAAGGCTGTTTTCAGCGTAGAAAATCTACTAAATCTGATGAAAAACTTGATAGAGAGGTAATATATGATATAGAATATAACATAACAAGTGAAATAAACAGATTTTAAAGATAGAAACAAAGCATGCTTTAGAACAGGGTTTTCTGACATGGAGTACATGTACCCCTAGTGGAACATTTTTACTCCTCAGGGTAGAGAGAGAATAGTCTGTGCTGCGCAATGAATAATGTTTTTTGCATTGAGATTGAATAATTAAATATCACAATATCAATTTCACTGATTCTCTCTTTTCTTCTGAATCTTAAGAAGTACGCAGGAAACTATAGAAATGCCCAAGGGGAATATATATATATATATATATATATATATATATATATATATATATATATATATATATATATATATATATATATATATATATATATATATATATATATATATATGTGTGTGTGTGTGTGTGTGTGTGTGTGTATATATATATGTGTGTGTATATATATATATATATATATATATATATATATATATATATATATATATATATATATATATATATATATATATATATATATATTTACCCCCAAAACAAGAAGTTTAGCACGTAATTAAATATAAAACATACACACTAAACGTAAAACGTTCGTATACAGTTGTTTCCTTTGATGGAACTGGAAGCCTTCTCTCGTTTGCGTCCATCATGATTCTTTTTTTCTTGTTCCGACACTTTCCTTTCTTACACGGTGGTTTTTTACAGTCCCAGAGATTTGTTAATTATACAGCATTTCCGTAGTGTCTTGAAATGATAGAATTTATTCATAGAAAATATGTTTTTGGTTGAAATTTCCATTTTCATGGACTCTAAATTCATTTCTAACCCAGTTAGGTTTATATGAAATAAAAAAAAAAATGACACCTTTTTTTCATATTTTTCTTCTTTTTTGAGGGTCCATATCCATAGAATATAAGTTTTTTTCTAAGTAAAGCAGTTTTCTGTGAAATATCGAAATAAAGACACTTTTTTCTGTTTAACATGTCCGTTTTCATAGAATATAATTTTATTTTTAATAAAAGGAGTTTTATTTGAAATCTCAAAATAAACTTTTTTTTTTTTTTTAAATATCCATTTTCATAGAATAGAATTTAATTTTTAAGGAAATTAGTTTTATATGAAATCTCAAAATAAAGGATCTTTTTCTGTTTGAATTGTCCATATTCATAAAGAAATAGATTTATTTCTGACTAAATTAGTTTTATGTGGAATATAAAAATAAGGAAAGTGTTTATGTTTTAAATGTCTAATTTCATAGACCCTAAATTTATTTCTATGCAAGTTGGATTTATAAGAAATCTCGAAATGAAGGATTTAATAAATACAACCTTTTTTTTTTGAATTTCCATTTCCATAGAATATAAATTTATTTTCAAGTCAATTAATTTTTGGGGGGGAATATCTTCAAAAAAAAATTAATTATATCATGTGTTTTTCTTGAAAAATATCCATTTCCATAGAACCAAAATTTATTTCTAAGAAAATTAGTTTTAGATAAGAAACCTTAAAGCTAATAAACAAATTATTTTTTTTTTCAGTTTCTATTTCATTAAAATCTAAATCTATTTTTCACCATATTAACTTTATCATAAACCTTAAAGCTTTTGTTTAAAATATAATTTTTCATGAAATCTAAATATTTTTTCTCCACCAAACTAGTTATATATAAAAAATCCTGAATCTAAAAAAAGAACTTATCTTTTTCTAAACATCCATTTTCATAAAATTTAGATTCATTTCAATACAAATCAATATTGATATAAAAAAAACTGGAAGCTGAAAGAAGTAAAAATATTTAGCTTAAAATATCCATAACTATTTTTTTTTCTATTCCCTGAATCAATATAGTTTTTGAAAGGACTATCCTTCATTCAATTCTAAACAAATATTTGATTTGAAAAATACTTGAAGCTGAAAAAAAAAATATTTAGCTTAAAATATCCATAATCTTTTTTTTCATTTCTATTCCCTAAATGAATACATTTTTTGAAAGGACTATCCTCCAAAATCTCCCATTTCAAATACACAAAACAAAAACCACAGTCCATCGGAGTAAGACCCCGTGAGTCCCCCACCACCACTCCAACCCCCCATCACCCCCATACACACCAATCTTCACCCAATTCCTTCTGGAGCTGTAACTTTCCGCCTCAAAGACTTCAACGAAAATACATTATAAAACTTGGTAAAAGACCGAGCCACGTCTATATGTGCTAGATGTTTCTTATAATTTTTTAAAAGATGATTTGATATTAATCATAACAGTTGTTATTATTTCGTTTCTTCTATTTCTATAAATTTAGTGAGCATTATATATATATATATATATATATATATATATATATATATATATATATATATATATATATATATATATATATATGTATATATATATATATATATATATATATATATATATATATATATATATATATATATATATACATACATATAAAATAATTGTAATAATGATAATTATATCAATGATTATTATTGACATTAAATATAATGATAAATAATTCTATTGTGTAAAAAATACTAAACTCCATGCTTATACTGTATTATCTTTGCATATTCAGTGTTGGCAAGATTTGCAGAATTTTTGCAGTTTTCTGCGTAATTGCTAATTTATTCTTGAAGGATGAAACAACTTTTAAAATTTGTTATAATTAACCCATTCCCGTGTAGCTGGTAAAGTCGCCAATAACTCTCACAAACTTTACTGAAAAATATTTAAGCAAACCATTTTCCTAACTTTGGGTAAGAAGGATCACTCTTTTGGGCTCTAAAGGAGGAAGAGAGTTGACTATAGTATCGTAAATGTCACTTTTTAAACTCGTTTTTTTTAAACCATAGTTTTATAACTAAAAGAAATTCTGAAGCTCTTCTTAAAATTTTCGAAGATATTTAAAAGTTAAAACATTGAAAAGAAAGGGAATAAGAAAGGATAAGGATATGAATATGGATAACAAGAGAAGGAATAATAAGAGGATATGCGATTTAATATCTATAGAATACTCAAATGAGAGTCGTTAAAGAAATGCAGTTTCTTGATAAATATAAAAACTTATCTACTGTTGAGTAAAAAACTTAGCTGAGGATCTATGAAAGAATATTAAAGATATATTATCGGTGGCACCTTAGAACGTTTGCCTCCCTGGAATGCAAAATAACATCATGATTGCCTAACATTGTACCTATGAAAGAATTGTCATTTCATAGTTATAATAACACTAATATAGTATAAGATTTATTATTATTATTATTATTATTATTATTATTATTATTATTATTATTATTATTATTATTATTATTATTATTATTATTATTATCAGATCTATGAAAGAATATTAAAGATATATTATCGGTGGCACCTTAGAACGTTTGCCTCCCTGGAATGCAAAATAACATCATGATTGCCTAACATTGTACCTATGAAAGAATTGTCATTTCATAGTTATAATAACACTAATATAGTAAAAGATTTATTATTATTATTATTATTATTATTATTATTATTATTATTATTATTATTATTATTATTGTTATTATTATTATTATTATTATTATTATTATTATTATTATTATTATTATTATTATTATTATTATTATTATTATTATTTTTATTATTATTATCATGAGACTCTTTTCCAAAACTAATTGTTATGACTTAAATATAACATATAAGAATGATTTGTTAAAATTAACCTTGAAAGAAACAGTCTCATATGACGATAATACCACCAAGATATGTTAGCAAAGTTCTCTTCTAAAGCCATAACTTTGCGATCCCTTGAGTCAAAAGTTACTTTCCCCCTAAAAAAAAATTCCTCTTAAACCTACCAAGACTCATTTAGGGAGAGACTATGGCACATAACTCAAGTTAACAGTAAGGAGGACTTGAAGGCTCCTGATTATGTGTACTGAAATGCTAATAAATATCTAATGGAAGATACACTATCAAGAGACAAAGAGATTTAGTAACTACATAAAAGAACTGCTCAAACAAACTGGAATTGAAAATCTGGTAAAATTTTCAAACGACTGAGAATCAAGAGGCATGATGAAAATTCTGGGAAGCACAAATAAACTTGCTAAATGTACGAGACTGAATTAAATTCTAATAGAAAATAAGAGAATATGAAGAATTGAAATTAGAATTAATAAGTTGTCATGTATTGTAATTGATATGTGAAATTATAGGAAAAAAACATATGATATCTATCTATGTAACTTTCGATATATATATATATATATATATATATATATATATATATATTAATATATATATATATATATTTATATATATATATATATATATATATATATATATATATATATATATATATATATATATATATATATATATATATATGTTTATATATATATATATATAAATAAATATATATATATATATATATATATATATATATATATATATATATATATATATATATATATATATATATATATATATATATATATATATATATATATATATATGTATATATATATATATATATATGCCTTGACAACCTACTACCTAAAATGCCATCTATCCATCAATTTATATTAATTTCTCTCCCAAGTTATTGTTGCTGTTGTTGTTTGCCTATCACTTACTTCCACAATCCTCTGTTATAACGCAGAAGGTATAACATCAAGCTCTCCCTCATTTTTATTTTAAACTACTAGATTACTTCAAATCACAATTCACCAATAACAATTTTAACAAGGTATTTGTAGTGGAAAGATAACTATCAAACAAAATGACAGTAAAGGAGTTAAACAAAAAATCAATGTCTGATGGAAATGGAAAAGAACAAAATGTCTTCTTCTTCTTCTTCTTCTTCTTCTTCTTCTTCTTCTTCTTCTTCTTCTTCTTCTTCTTCTTCTTCTTCTTCTTCTTCTTCATTATTATTATTATTTTTATTAATATTATTATTATTATTATTATTATTATTATTATTATTATTATTATTATTATTATTATTATTTCCTGTTGATGAATAGAAACTCAGAGGAAATATAAAAAATGATAAAAACTGGGAGCTAGTATAAAATTCTACCTCCAGGAAACTTGAAGAAAAGAATATTTATATAGAAATTATAATAAATTGCTAGGGCCATATAAAGATATCTGAAAAACTATACACATGAGGTTTACTACGAAATATACAAACAGAAGAGTTTAATCTTTTTTCTTATACAATAATAGTTATATATATATGATATGAAAATAAATATATGATAAATCATCATCATCTCTTCCTATGTCTGTTGATGCAAAGAACCTCGATTAAATTTCGCCAGTCATCTCTATTTTAACTATTAAATCAATGTCTCAATTCATCATTTCCTATATCACGCTGCATAGCCCTCAGCCATGTAGGTCTTCCAACTCTTCTAGTGCCTTCTATAGCCCAGTTAAATGTTTGATGAACTAATCCACCATGAATTATCCACATATGGAATATGAGTAATCTCTCTTATAGTTTCTTTTTGATACTGTCCTATCATTTACCTCCCAATAGTCTTATTCTTATGAAGGCCTTGATCGGACATCTACTAAATCTGTTGGATGTTGTTTCATTGTCATGCCATGACCCATGCCCCTACAGTAACACCGATCTCATAAAACTGATATATATAGTCTGATTTTTATATGTAATTTAAGGTGAATTAATTTCCAAAATACTTATTTTTTTTTACGTGTATGAAATTATTTTTATTACTGTGTGAATGAGAGGCATATATATATATATATATATATATATATATATATATATATATATATATATATATATATATATATATGTATATATATGTATAAATATATATATATATATATATATATATATATATATATATATAAATATATATATATATATATATATATATATATATATACATATATATATATATATATATATATATATATGTGTGTGTGTGTGTGTGTGTATATATATATATATAT
>NC_090731.1:65095157-65097657 GCF_036898095.1 Palaemon carinicauda | reverse complement strand
CCCCAAGTGAGGTGTACTTAAGGATTCTTCAAATCCTCTCGGGAAGTTAGAAAAACCGGTCTAAGGTATCCCAAATCAGACAGGGAGATGTAGGTGAGTACTGACCAAGGGAGGGGTAGTGAAAAAAAATCATATTTTGAGTAAAAAAAAAACAAATCATATTTTGAGTAACAACTAAAGTGCCAGCTGATCACCGATCAAGAAAAAGGATGAAAGGTTTCTTCTTCGCCGTGTAACAGAGAGGTTGTGGTTCGTGACCAGCTTGGCAAGTTTCGAAGGAACGGGGAAGCATTAAGGAAATTGCCTTTGCACATTTCTCTCAAAAGGATACCTGATGACGAGTATCTAAATGTCTCCCTGAGGGAGATATGAGATTGGTGGATGATCTGGGACCAAAATATAGTATAATAATAATAATAATAATAATAATAATAATAATAATAATAATAATAATAACAATGTTATACGTAACTACATTTTCGTTTTGGATTAGTTGTATTACCTTATAGCTATCGACAAACCTGAAGGTTAAAAAAAATGCTAACATTAACTTCCAATAAAAAAAAAAAAATATTAACCAATTGGAGATTAGCTAAGTCGTACATTTTTCATCTATTTTGATTCGGGAAGTGTCATTACAAGACTCCAATGATTCATCGCATAAGAACCAACTGGAAATTTGAGGCAAATTAATGGGTTCCTTGATATGTTTTATTTTGGATACTTAAAATAAAAGTTGCTGGAAGTGATAACGTAGATAAAGCTGCTAAATCAGCAATAAGTGGGTCTTGACATCAAACTTCACATTAACGATTATATATCTTAAATAAAATAATTGTACTTATCAAATGGCAAATTGAGCTGAACAATAAATCGGGAATAATAAAATTATAAATTAAACTATGCTCAGTGCAAAAAAAAGCCCAGGAAGGTGATGACACTTGATTTGAAACGGATTCCAAAATAGTTACACGTCTCCACTGATAACCTTCCAGCTCTTTTGTCCTCCCCCTGGCTCTCTTTTTCTCTTTCTTATTGTCCTTCTTTGATATATCATCGATTCTCTCTGTGTATCCCTTCTAACATTCGCTCGTTCATATAACTGTTTTGATAAATAACATTATCCCAATTCCCTTTCATTCATTATTTGCTTTTTAGTCCTGATGTCACCCTGGTAGCACCTTCCCACACCACATCCCTATCATCAAGCCTCCACCGCCCACTCCCCCTTTTTTTCTTTTCCTTCACTCTTAATGAAACTGACCGCCCATAGGGCTCACTTTCTCCTTTCATCCCTTTCTTATCCATACAGACGATCACACACTACACTTACTTGGCAGGAAACCATCCCTTTCCTTAATTCATTACCCATTTCCCTTACCCATCCTTTACCCAAAGGGCAATGCTTCTCCGAGGTAAGACTTCCTTATCTTATAAGATTTCCTTTTCCTACCTCATTAAAAGCGAGCTTCCCTCATTAATTATTTTTTTCCATCACGAGTGTGTTGTCATAGTGTGTGTGTGTGTGTGTGTGTGTGTGTGTGTTAGTGTAGCAACAACGTTTGTCATATATGACTGGAGGGTCCAAGAACACGGTCAGGATGAGGAAAACCTTTTATACAGAAAACCCGCCTTGAATTTTACCTCAATGGAGGTGTGCAACAAAAGTTAGAAAAATTTCAGAAATAACTTCAGAAATGCACCGATTCATATAGAAAGCGACAGAAAGACAGAAAGACAGAGACAGAGAGTAAGGAGGTCGAGCAGGGTTGGAGAAAGAAGGCAAGTGATTTGGCATTAGTGTGGGAATCCGTTTAAAATGAAGTGCTCTACCATATCATCCATTATTCGCTGTGTTAATTATAGTTTCTTCCTCTTGGGAGTCATCTGACAAAAAAGGCGAAATGATTAAAATCCTTTTAGCAAGACTGCTATTCGTCATGAAAGATTAATCAACTGATTTATAATATGGCCACCAAATGATATAATTCCCAAACGCAGTAACTGTGAAACTATTTTAATCATGAAACATGTTCTTTTCGGACGCGGTGTTTTTAGAAAACTAAGAAATTTATGTTTTGGTCAGAAGACCACTATATGTTCAAAAATTTATAAGATACCCAGAGTTCTCTTATAAAGATTTTAGCATTGCTAAGTGCAGATCATATTAACTTTTCATACGATTTACTTTCCGTCAATTAGATTTGATTATTCCCTTCCAAATTCATTTTGGTCTTGCTGTAAGGGTTAAGTTCGACTGACAATGCTAGATAACAAACCGCCTCCCCTCTTTTATAATAATTAAATTGTTGTCGAAAAGAGTATCTAATTAAAATGAAAAATTCAATGTAAAACTCAAAATGTTTATATCCATTCCACTGTCAATTATTGGTCAATCACAATTTTATCGCTAATATCATTATATTTTCAATTAATGGTCAATGATAAATTCATCACTTTATTATTATTATTATTATTATTATTATTATTATTATTATTA
>NC_090731.1:65070157-65087657 GCF_036898095.1 Palaemon carinicauda | reverse complement strand
AACATTAGAGAATATATGGGAAGTTTGATTACCTAAAATGTTGTAAACAATGAGAGGTTATTCCTGCTTTCATCTTTCCACACCAACAACACCCGAGCGCGGAACAATACATTTTGCAGGAATATTGGAACATGGAAATATTTTCGTTCATATATTCATTTAATCGCATCTTTCATTTGAATACGATGATATAAAGATAGGAAAAAAGTTACTATATTAAATGCATACTTAAATCCCATTGTTTTATTATAAATGCTAGTAGAAACGATGAACTACTTATCTGACTTTTTCTCAGATTTTTTTCGGATTATATATATATATATATATATATATATATATATATATATATATATATATATATATATATATATATATATATATTTATATTATATATATATATATATATATATATATATATATATATATATATATAGCCCATATATATATATATATATATATATATATATATATATATATATATATATATATATATATACATATATATATATATATATATATATATATATATATATATATATATATATATATATATATATATATATATATATATATATACATATACATATACCAAGGTACTTCCCCCAATTTTGGAGGTAGCCGACATCAAACAAATGAAACAGAAAAGAGGACCTCTCCTCTCTATGTTCCTCCCCGCCTGACAAGGGACTCAACCAAGTTCGGCTGGTACTGCTAGTGGTGCCACAGCCCACTGTCCCCCGTTATCCACCACAGCTGAAGCTTCATAACACTGAATCCCCTACTGCTGCTACCTCCGCGGTCACCCAAGGCACCGAAGGAAGCAGCAGGGCCTACCGGAACTGCGTCACAATAGCTCACCATTTATTCCTATTTCTAGCACGCTTTCTTGCCTCTCTCACATCTATCCTCCTATCACCCAGAGCTTCCTTCACTCCATTCATCCACCCAAACCTTGGCCTTCCTCTTGTACTTCTCTCATCAACTCTTGCATTCATCACCTTCTTTAGCAGACAGCCATTTTCCATTCTCTCAACATGGCTAAACCACCTCAACACATTCATATCCACTCTGGCTGCTAACTCATTTCTTCCACTCGTTCTCACCCTCACTACTTTGTTCCTAGCCCTATCTACTCGAGATACACCAGCCATACTCCTTAGACATTTCATCTCAAACACATTCAATTTCTGTCCTTCCATCACTTTCATTCCCCACAACTCCGATCCATACATCACAGTTGGTACAAACACTTTCTCATACAGAACTTTCTTTACATTCATGCCCAACACTCTATTCTTTACTACTCCCTTAACTGCCCCCAACACTTCGCATCCTTCATTCACTCTCTGACGTACATCTGCTTCCACTCCACCATTTGCTGCAACAACAGACCCCAAGTATTTAAACTGATCCACCTCCTCAAGTAACTCTCCACTCAACATGGCATTCAACCTCACACCACCTTCCCTTCTCGTACATCTCATAACCTTACTCTTAACCACATAAACTCTCATCTTCCTTCTCCTATACACCCTTCCAAATTCTGTCACTAATCGGCCAAGCTTCTCTTTCGCTTCTGCAACCAATAAAGTATCATCAGCAAACAACTGATTTACCTCCCATTCATGGTCATTCTCGTCTACCAGTTTCAATTCTCGTCCAAGCTTTCGAGCATTCACCTCTCTCACCACTCCATCAACATACATGATAAACAACCACGGCAAAATCACACATCCCTGTCCCAGCCCCACTCTCTCCGTAAACCAATCGCTCACGGGGGTCAGGGATTGGGTCATTCATATGAAGAGAATAAGAAGTTGTTTTGGAAAGAAGTGAAGAGAGTAAGGAAGGCTGGCGCAAGAATTGAAGAGACAGTGAAAGATGCAAATGGAAGGTTGTTAAAAGGAGAGGAGGCAAGGAAAAGGTGGGCGGAATATTTTGAAAGTTTACTGAATGTTGAGGATAATAGGGAGGTAGATATAATTGCTGTTGCAGGTGTTCAGGTGCCAGTGATGGGAGATGAGAATGAGAGAGAGATTACAAGAGAGGCCGTGAGGAGAGCACTAGGTGAAACAAGAGTAGGAAAAGCATCTGGTATGGATGGTGTGAGAGCTGAGATGGTGAAGGAAGGGGGTGTGACTGTACATGAATGGTTGGTGAGTTTGTTTAATATGTGTTTTGTGTTGTCAATGGTACCAGTAGATTGGGTTTGTGAGTGTATTGTACCACTATATAAGAGTAAGGGAGATGTGCTTGAGTGTTGTAATTCAAGGGGTATTAGTTTGTTGAGTTTGGTGGGAAAAGTGTATGGTAGAGTACTGATTAATAAGATCAATGATAAAACAGAATCGGCAATCTTAGAAGTACAGGGTGGTTTTGGAAGAGGTAGGGGTTGTATGAATCAGATTTTTACAGTTAGGCAGATATGCGAGAAATATATAGCAAAAGGTAAGGAGGTGTATGTTGCGTTTATGAATCTGGAGAAAGCGAATGATAGAGTTGATAGGGAAGCAATGTGGAATGTGATGAGGTTATATGAAGTTAGTGGAAGGTTGTTGCAAGTAGTGAAACGTTTCTATAAAGGTAGTAAAGCATGCATTAGGAAAATAATTTATATATATATATATATATATATATATATATATATATATATATATATACATATATATATATATATATATATATATATGTATATATATATGCATATATATACGTATATATATATATATATATATATATATATATATATATATATATATATATATATATAGATATATATATAAATATATATATATGTATATATATATATATATATATATATATATATATATATATATATATATATATATATATATATATATATTTATATATATATATATATATATATATATATATATATATATATATATATATATATATATATATATATATATGCTAGTAAATATTGAATCTTCGGCTTCTACTCCTGATGCCTGGTAGATGATCTTACTGGAATTAGATCCAAGATTTTCTATCGCACACACAAACATATATATATGTATATATATATATATATATATATATATATATATATATATATATATATATATATATATAATGTATGTATATATATATATATATATATATATATGTATATATATATGTATATATATAAATATATATATATATATATATATATATATATATATATATATATATATATATATATATATATATATATATACATATTTATATATTCTAGTAAATATTGAATCTTCAGCTTCTACTCCTGATGCCTGGTTGATGATCTTACTGGAACTAGATCCAAGATTTACTATCACACACAAACATATATATATATATATATATATATATATATATATATATATACATATATATATATATATATATATATATATTTATATATACATGTATATATATATATATATATACATATATACATGCCAGTAAATATTTGATTTAATATCAATAAGATCATCCGCATGGCATCAGGAGTAGAAGCCGAAAAGACAATTTGTCTCTCGTCTTAAACCTAATCCGTGACCCTGCTGCAAGTGACTTTATCAAGATTTAGGGGGACATTTCCTCCACACGCAACATTCTTGTTACTCCTCCAGGTTGCTCATCCGCTTATAAAACCGTTGGCATACTGCCTATGCTGTTCCTTTGCGTCAATTTTGATCGATGTGTTCGACAGTAGGCCAAGTGATGAGAAACTATCTTCCTCGAGCAATTTTGTTGTTGTTGTGAAGCTCAACTAACTAGCTTAGCCTTTAAGTCACTTGGAACTAAAGTACTTTTACTGCACCTTGATGCCAATGGAGGTGTAGAACCTAATTTTATTTTCCTTTATTTTTACGAAGGATTGTTGTCTTGTTTGTAATTTTCTACAGACTAGTAACAACATAATATATATATATATATATATATATATATATATATATATATATATATATGTATATATATATGTATACATATGTATATATATATATATATATATATATATATATATATATATATATATATATATATATATATATATATATATACATAATTAAATGTCATTTGTAATCTTTCCTGTAGATCTTACTCTGCGTTAGAAACCTTTGTTTTATCATACAATAGCAAATTGTTAAACTGTTACTTATCAGTATAACAAAATATATATTGACAATAGGAAAAGCAGCTTGAAAGGAATTTGCCTGACAGTGGTATCATGGTAGAAGCGTCGAATCATGGTATATGTCATAAGCCTTAACTAATCCCCCAATACTCACTTTGCTTCAACAGAATGGGAAAAAATATTGAAAAGTAAAAATTAAACTATAGCTTTTTCAATAATCTTTGCTGATCTATAGTTTATATATGACATATCTATTTTGACGTTGTTACTGTTTTTAGAATGATTTATTGTTAATTTGTTTTCATCATTTATTTATTTCCTTATTTCCTTTCCTTACAGGGCTATTTTTTCCTATTTGAGCTCTTGGGCTCATAACATCTTGTTTTTCCAACCAGGGTTGTAGCTTGGCTAGTAACAACAACAACAACAACAACAACAACAACAAGAATAATAATAATAATAATAATAATAATAATAATAATAATAATAATAATAATGTGGATTATTTCAGCATATGAGTCTGGAAACATATAGTGCATCAATTTATGTAGCATTTATCCTATCACATAGTATTCAAGGCGCTTCTCATGTAAATGAGTTCTTTGATACACACACCGATTTTTTTCCCAAGATTCATATCTATAATCATATACCTAGTTTGATAAATTAACTTAAATGTTTTTCAACTGCTCGGGTACACTAGTGAGTAATAATAGTTTAGTCAATAGTCAGGGAAAATGATACAATATGAGTTATTTTGCATCCCTTCATTAAAAAATAACTTCGCTGTAATCTTACAAACTGGTGACAAAATAATTTTATATTAATATTCTAGGAATCTAGGTGACCTACTTTAGAACGAACTATATGCCGAAGATGTACTCTCTCTCTCTCTCTCTCTCTCTCTCTCTCTCTCTCTGGATATACATACATATATATATATATATATATATATATATATATATATATATATATATATATATATATATATATATAAATATATATATGTATATATATATGTATATATATATATATATATATATATATATATATGTATGTATATATATATATATATATATATATATATATGTATATATATATATATATATATATATATATATATATATATATATGTATATATATATATATATATATATATATAGATATACAAATGTATATATACATATATATATTTATATATATATATATATATATATATATATATATATATATATATATATATACAAATATACATACATATATATATATATATATATATATATATATATATATATATATATATATATATATATATATACATATATATATTTATATATTTATATTGTTGAGTATAATTTCTATTGTTTCATGAAGGGGCACGTTAGTAAACAAAGATTCTACATCCAAGCTAACCATAATTGATTTACTATCTTGTTCAAGTATTTCGGGAATGAACTTGGCGGAGTTTTGAAGAGTAAATTGATTATTGGTTAAATGACTAAGGAGAGGAACTAGGAATTTGGCTAAGTGATAATTTGGCGAATTATAAGCTGCTAAAATAGGCCTGAGGGGTACATTAGTCTTATGGACCTTAGGAAGTCCATACAGAACACTAAAAGAAGATCCTGAACTATATAATGATTGATAAGACTGTTCGGACAACATACCTTTATCTTTGAGTAGTTTTAATGTGCGGTTTATTTTGTCTTCAACTTTAAAAATTAGGCTATATTTGAGATCACCAACTTCTAAAAATTTGCCAATATATTCATGTGCCACTTGGAGGAAATATACCTTGGACAATGTCCGGAAGCATTTCGTCCTAGTTTCTATAAGAGATACGTTGACGACACTTTTTTGCTATTTAGAGAAAAATCCCATGCTGACAAGTTTTTAGAATATGTAAATAGAATTCACCCAAACATTAAGTTTACCATGGAAATAGAAAAAGATAACCAATTGCCATCCCTTGACATAAACATTTCACGTTCAAATAGAGGATTTCTTACAGGTATTTTTAGAAAAGAGACATACACTGGTTTGGGTCTTAATTTTTTTAGCAGTTGTTCGAAATCATTCAAGATTAACTCTATTCAAACCCTTTTATTTAGAGCATATTCCTTATGTTCGGACTGGCATAATTTTCATAAAGAAATTTCATTTTAGAAACCTATTTTACATACAAATGTTATCCTTCACACCTCTATGACAAAACTGTTAATAGATTTCTTAATGGTATTTTTCAGCCTAAATATAAATGTCCTGAAGTTCCCAAAAAACTAATGTATGTATCATTGCCTTATGTTAAAAATGCTCTTTTCAGAAACGAGCTCACCACAGCCCTCAGCACTCTGTACCCATATGTGAATTTTAAGTTTATATTAAAAAACCCTTTAAATATTGGCAAACTTTTCAGGTTCAAAGACACCCTCCCGGAGTTGATGCGGTCCTTCGTTGTTTACAAGTATACTTGTCCAAAATGTAATTTTGGAAACTATATCGGGTCTACCCGACGATTACTGAAGGTCCGTATCGATTCCCATAGGGGTGTCAGTCGTCGCACTGGTTCCGTATTTAAATCCCAAGAATTTTCCTCTATAAGAAATCATTCAAACTCATGTAAAACTCATATACAATACAACCATTTCGAAATTCTTTCCCAAACATCCGATTGCCTTTCACTCCTTCTCTTGGAATCTCTCTATATAAAGAAACTGTCCCCTTCCTTAAATAATCAAACCACCTCCACACCATTACATATTGCCTAACTGCCATTACCTATCATCCCTTGTTGATCTATTTTTTGTTCTTAGTTAAAGCATTTTCTTCAAGAATTTTCTCAAATATTCCTATAGTTTTCAGCCACATCTCTTGACAGTAAGTTCGACCATTCATTTACATATATGTATATTTTTTTATTCCATTTTGATCACAAGTGTTTTTATCATCATAATTGTAAAGGACCTCTGTTAGCCACATGTTTTTATATACCGTCTAGGTTTTTGTATTTTGATTCTTTTAACCGTTTTTAAATATTTTTTATACCAAAGCAATTTTAATGGCCGGAGTAAGATTTGGGCCATATTTTAAGGTGGAAATCCTGAAACGATATGTTACTTGATAGATTACCTCAATGCCTTTCTCGCAAATTTATACCCATCCTTAAATCCTCCCTTTATCCTGCCAATCCCATCATCTAATTAGATATTAATCTTTCTTAAGATAGCATAAAACAGCAGGAGTTAACCTCAGGAGTTGAAAAATAATAAAAGCCAAGATATTTTATGATGAGGTTTGATTACGGTAGTACAGAAAGGGGTGATTAATGATATTTGACTTTTCAGATGAGAATGTAAAAAGAGGAAGAGATTAATAGTTAGCGGAATGTAATTCAAGATAAGGAATATTGATGGTAAAGCTATTTTTAGGAAACGGAAACTAAAGGAAGTATTGCCGTATGGGTTAGACTTCTCTTGCTTAAGGGTACTCTTGGGCACACTGTTTCCTCTTAATTCACTTCCTCTTGTTTTTTTTTTTTTTTTTTTTTTTTTTTTTTTTTTACTCTTTTAAAGTTTTAATAGTTTATATAAGAAATGTCTAACTTAATGTTGTTTTTCTTGCTTGAGGGTACACACTGACAGACTATTCTATCTTATTTCTCTTCCTCTTTTAGTTATATAGTTTATATATGAAATATGTAATTCACTATTGTTAGTTTTCCTAGAATATTTTATTATGAATGTTAATTACTTCTCTTGTGGTTCATTTATTTACTGGTTTCCTTTCATCACTGAGCTATTTTTCACTGATGGAGCCCTTGGGATTATAGCATCATGCTTTTCCTACCAGGGTTGTAGTTAACTTGTAATAAAAATAATAATGATATTGATACTACTACTACTACTACTACTACTACTACTACTACTACTACTGCTAATAATAATAATAATAATAATAATAATAATAATAATAATAATAATATTAATAATAATAATAATAATAATAATTATAATAATAATAATAATTATAATAATAATAATAATAATCACGTAATGGTGAGGAGAAAGAAATATGATGATGAACCACTAAGTTTCATACACTTTTATAAAGAAGCAATATTTATGCGAGCAGCCTTATTAACCCACCAGTCAAGGTAATGAATATTCTAAATCATTTGGGCTGCTTTTTAAGTACGATGTAAATTTAACTAACATTTAGAAACGTTTTGGGAAAAGTTAAGCATTACTAACTTGGCTAATTATAATAATATTTAGAAACGTTCTGGCAAAAGAGAAGCAATACTAACTTGGCTAATTATGCTAACATTTAGAAATGTTCTGGCATAAGAGAAGCAATACTAACTTGGCCAATTATACTAACATTTAGAAACATTCTAGCAAAAGAGAAGCTATACTAACTTGGCTAATTATGCTAACATTTAGAAACGTTCTGGCAAAAGAGAAGCAATACTAACTTGGCCAATTATACTAACATTTAGAAACGTTCTGGAAAAAGAGAAGCAATCCTAACTTGGCTAATTATACTAACATTTAGAAACGTTCTGGCAAAAGAAAAGCAATACTAACTTGGCTAATTATACTAACATTTAGAAACGTTCTGGCAAAAGAGAAGCAATACTAACTTGGCCAATTATACTAACATTTAGAAACGTTCTGGTAAAAGAGAAGCAATACTAACTTGGCCAATTATACCAGCATTTAGAAACGTTCTGGCAAAAAAGAAGCAATACTAACTTGGCCAATTAAACGAACATTTAGAAACGTTCTGGGAAAAGGAAAGCAATACTAACTTGGCTAATTATACTAACATTTAGAAACGTTCTGGCAAAAGAAAAGCAATTCTAACTTGGCTGATTATACTAACATTTAGAAACGTTCTGGCAAAAGAGAAGCAATACTAACTTGGCCAATTATACTAACATTTAGAAACGTTCTGGCAAAAGAGAAGCAATACTAACTTGGTTATTATGCTAACATTTAGAAACGTTCTGGCAAAAGAGAAGCAATCCTAACTTGGCTAATTATACTAACATTTAGAAATATTCTGGCAAAAGAGAAGCAATACTAACTTGGCTAATTATACTAACATTCAGAAACGTCCTGGCAAAAGAGAACCAATACTAACTTGGCCAATTATACTAACATTTAGAAACGTTCTGGCAAAAGGAAAGCGATACTAACTTGGCCAATTATACTAATATTTAGAAACGCTCTGGCAAAAGAGAAGCAATACTAACTTGGCTAATTATACTAACATTTAGAAACGTTCTGGCAAAAGAAAATCAATACTAACTTGGCCAATTATACTAACATTTAGAAACGTTCTGGCAAAAGAGAAGCAATACTATCTTGGCTAATTATACTAACATTTAGAAAAGTTCTGGCAAAAGAGAAGCAATACTAACTTGGCTAATTATACTAACATTTAGAAACGTTCTGGCAAAAGAGAACAAATACTATTTTGGCTAATTATACTAACATTCAGAAACGTTCTGGCAATAGAGAAGCAATACTAACTTGGCTAATTATTGAAGTTGTACGTGTATAACAATAATTTTGTTACTTGGATAATGTCATGCAACAGCCACCCTCATGCAATCAACAGAACCTCACTCATATATCCGAGGGTAAATGCAAATTCCACAAACTCTCATCCCCCAAACTTCTAATGACGAACTGAAAGCTGAGAACGAAGGCATAGAAGAAGAAGAAGAAGGCGAGGAATAAGAAGCTGAAAAAAAAAAAAAAAAAAAATAGGGCACGAGGGAGGAGTTGAAGTCGGAGTATATGTCGGGGTAGGAATAGGAAGAACAAAATAGATATTCTAGCATTTCTAAAACTGAAAAAAAAGAATATATAAGGGAAAACATTAATTTGGAGATCAAATACTGAAATGAAGTTTTAATAATATCGCCATTGGATGAAATATGAAAAGATTTTTAATTGGACAAGAGGGAGGATTCCAACCCGAAGTATATGCTGGAGTAGGAATATTAAAGCATTTCGAATAATAGAAAAAAAATAAATAATGGAAAATATTTTTCTGGAATTGAATACAGAAATGTCTTTTCAATAAGATCAAAGTTGGATAAAATATGAAAGGAATCTATACACAAAATGACAAATCGAGCTCCTTTCGAGGAAAAATTTCGGAATTCTTGAATGAAACAATTTTTCAAATAAGTAACTTGGTCAGTATTATCAATAACATTTTGAGCGGTTATTGAGGATTATTTTCTAGATGGTAAATAATATATATATATATATATATATATATATATATATATATATATATATATATATATATATATATACATATATACATATATATATATATATATATATATATATATATATATATATATATATATATATGTATATATATATATATATATATATATATATATATATATATATATATATATATATATATATACGTATATATATATATATATATATATATATATATATATATATATATATATATATGTATGTATATATATATATATATATATATATATATATATATATATATATATATATATATATATATATATATATATATATATATATATATATATATATGTACACGCACACACACACACACACACACACATATATATATATATATATATATATATATATATATATATATATATATATAAATATATATATATATATACCTATATATATATATATATATATATATATATATATATATATATATATATATATATATATGTATGTATGTATATATATATATATATATATATATATATATATATATATATATATATATATATATATATACATATATATATATATATATATATATATATATATATATATATATATATATATATATAAAATATATATATATTGTCGCACATTTAGAATATGAAATTCTCCACATAGAATTGGTTTTAAACTTAGTATATAAAACAATACATAAAAAAATCATGATTGTTATGAATCACGTCTAACCGACATCGTCAAGCTGACAATAAAGATCATCTTCATAACCGCTAAGTCTGTCTTAAGAGAATAAGATAATAAGGTAAATATAAACCATATAAAACCTTATATTTACAGTTAATTGGTATATTTTTTCTCAAATCTGTTGAAAACTTGATATGTTTTACCTATTTGTAACAACATAGGTAGATCTATTATTATTCGTGTTCCTTTTTGAAAGTGCATTTCCATGATGTTTTTCTTTATGGGCGGCTTCACAAGCACAAAATCAATTTCATTCTGATTATTGAATATTAAACATCATAACATTATCTATCTTTTGACTACATATAATTTGAATAGTTTTAAATGGAACTTATATACGTTTGCATTCTATTACGGAGAATAAAAAATGTTACTCTATTAAATTGCCTGCACTTTTAAAAAAAACGTAATCTTAATCGGAAATTCTCCGGAAAAAATATACTGTTCCCAGCCGTATCTCAGTAAAATAAAGGTGACTGTAATTTTGCCATACTTTGTTATCATATTTTACGGATTGGTGACCTTAATATCACTTCTTACGTCAATATATCCGCTCATAAAATGGTAAAGGCCTGGTAACAATTATTCCAGGATGTTTACCATTTTTACGGCAATTTTTTAACAGTGTAGGTAAACGTAAGCTTTCAAAAAATAGAAGTATATTTCAGCAAAACAAAAAGCATAATGCTCAAACACAGGAAATTATTTGTATATGAGTTTCAAGGAACATTGCAATAACAAAGAAATCATTACTTAAAAAAAAAAATCGATCGAAAATTCTCCGTTAAAAGTGTACTATAACGTTATTTTACCCTACTTTGTTATTATATTTCACGGGTTGGTGACCGTAATATCCCTCCTACACGTCAATATATCTGTTTTTGAAACGGTAAATGCCTGGCAACATTTATTCCAGAATTTTCCCCGTTTCTTCTTATACGGCAAAATTTTAACAGTGTGGGTATACACAAGCCTTAAGAAAAATAAGAATTTTTCAGCAAAACAAAAAGCATAGGGCTCAAACACAAGAAAATATTTGTATACGATTTTCAAGGAATATTGTAATACCAAAGAAATTATTATTTTTCCTACTCAACGGGGAATAAAGCCTTTATCATTTATTAATTTCCCCTCATGCTAAATTGAAAACTGATCTGACTCCCTTTCAGAGAATCCTTTTTTCCATTCCATTCAAAATCACAAAGAAACAATAATAAGGAATAAGGGGAACAATATTTCATTTCATAAATCAGTTAATGAATTAAATATTCAGAAGACAATTAGCCATCATTAGCGTAGTCCAATAATATGCAAAAGTTTCAATTATAACATATAATTTCAATGTATTAAAGTACACTATTTCCCGCTGTGTTTATGATAAATAAAATAAACAAGAATATATGAATAATGAAATTTATCAAGCTTTCGAAGGAACCATCTCCCTTTTTGTAACCAATTGTTTTCTGAACAGGAAGGGAGATGGTCCCTTCGAAAGTTCAATAATTCTCAATATTAATAAATTGTAGTAATAATTTCATTATTACGTCGTAAATGTTTCTTGATAGGTTATTTTCAGCATTCCACATTTCATTTTCACTTCCTGCAATCTATAGTACCATTTAACTTGAGCTAAAATGGCAGAAACTAGACTTCATAAGTAGGTTCATTGTCTGTTAATAGAAGAGCCAACGGCTAAGAGGTAAATTGCAATACTAATGTAAGTTATTTGACTTGTCTTGCTTTCATTGCGAATAGCAAATTTTAGATCTGGAGTATGTGAATTGAAAATAACGATGAATAATCATCATTGGCATTTTCACTGCAAGTATTATTATTATTATTATTATTATTATTATTATTATTATTATTATTATTATTATTATTATTATTATTGATATTGATAATAATAATAATAATAATAATAATAATAATAATAATAATAATAATAATAATAATAATAATAATATCTGTTTACAAATACAGGCGATAATGCATGAATGATTGTCCTGCGTCCCATTGAGTTCGTAGAATTGTGAATTTTGGAAAAAATTCCTAGCTTCTGTTTGGCAACCGACAGCGGTCAAGGACTTTTGTAATATAAATTGCAAATAGATGATATGCACTACATGATATGGAGTGTCCTGTGACTGTTATAGGAATCACACCAATATTCCAATTAACGTGAAAAGTGCTTGAATGCTGTATACCTAATAAACAACTCCTTAGTCAACTAGATATTCAATTCGCTCGTCAATGAAGACGTTTCGTTCAATAATCGCATAACAGATGGACCTGAACTGAAAGAGCATATGGATTCTATTGCCACATTTTTGCTTCATTCAATGGTAAAAGCTTTCCTTACGGAATCATCAGGATATATACATTAGGTAGCATTTCTGCAACTGTTTTTTCTTTTCTTTTTTCTTTATTGTAATTCTGTGTGATTAAAAGAAAAAAGAAAACTAATAATCAAAGATTTTCGATATTGCATTGCTACAACTTTACAAGTGTGTAGAACTAAAAGGAAATTGCAATTATTTCATATATTCATATTTATTTTCTACTATTTCATAGTTACCAGATATTTGGTTAATATTCTTTAGCGAACGTCAATGATCCATATGAAAGAATATATCCACATTATTTAATTGAAATTAGAAGTAGGAATCATCTCTCTCTCTCTCTCTCTCTCTCTCTCTCTCTCTCTCTCTCTCTCTCTCTCTCTCTCTCTCTCTCTCTTCTAGTAGAGATCCCTCAACATGTCCACGTCTGCCGCTGAGTTAAACGAAGGGCAGAATACTTCAGAAAAATTTAAGAAACGGAAGAAAAGGCGTGATAGAAGTAAGCGTCAACTGCATCGGGGCAGTTGGATATTCCTCACCACTGGATGTATAATGAAAACTAATTAGGTCTTTTGTCTCCTAATTTTCTCTTTTTTTCTCCTCTATCTCTTTCCCTTTGCTGAAAGTTTGGTTCATTAATTGAATTACTTATTTGTAGAGTTTATAAATGGGCTTTTTATTCCTAGTTTCGTATCCTTCCTTTTCTGGAAAAGGTAACTGTAAAGTCATGTAATTTACTGTATAATTTTTTGCTTTAAATTATATTGATCATTTAAAGATCTTAAGCCGATAAATATCTCGGTTGAATTTTATTTAAGGTCTATAAGAATTCGATTGGCTAATTATCCAAAATATGGAACATTTACAGATCTTATGCAAAAAAGAGAGAAATATCTCAGTTGAATTATTTCCTTCAAGGTCCATAAGATTTCAATTAGTTGATTATCCAAAATATGGATAATCTAGTGATCTTGTAGAAAAAGAGAAATATCTCTGTTGATTATTTTTTTCAAGGTCTATAAGAATTCGATTAGCTAATTTTCCTGAATATGGATCATTCAGAGATATTATAAAAAGAAAGAAATAACGCCGTTGAATCATTTCTTTCAAGGTCCATAAGAATTGGATTAGCAACCTAACCTTCATTTCATGATTTACTAAACTAAAAGAAAACACCAAAAACCTTATAGGGAAACAATCAGATATGAAGGTAAACTCCAAGAGAGATTGAGTAGAATTAGCAGAACTATCCAAAACAATTAACAAACTGAAAACCAATGATAAAATAGCAAACGATTCTGATTTCAAGTTTCTGATATCCTTCTTATTCATTGCAGTTACGAAAACAAGATGATGGGAGAACATTCAGAAGTCCTTTAGTCTTAATTTGTTTTTTAGTAGGGGTTGTATTTTAACGCAGGTAGACTTGAGATATTATGTATACTTAATGTGGAAAGATCTTATTTAATCGGAAATTAACGAACATGGGGAAGTAACATGCAGACTGCCTTATTGGTTATGTTAATGCATTGCTATGCAGAATGAAAAGAAAATCGTGTCACGCTTTGAAAACATAAAGTTGATGAGATTATTATTATTTTTAAAATTGTGATTATCAATAAAATTATTATAGTTTTTTGGGTTAATGAAGATTTTGGATTAAATATTCTTTTGTTCAACACTGAACCTCCTTTTCAGATTAACATTCTAGGTCTATTTCTTTTATTTTTTTTCTTGTTTTCGTTAAAGATATTTTGAGAAAACGTGAACAGACATAACCTCACAAGAAGATGAAGTCAAGGGATGCAAAATCTAGATGTATACTTGCTTTTCATGAATCAGGTTTGTGACAATTGTATTCTTCTCGTTGGTTAAAATTCTCCTGTTAAAGAATTTTGAACCTTTCTGACAGTAAATTCAAGTGTAACTATTGCTTTAAAATTTCTTTTGCCTCCTTACTGACAACACTATTATGCTTTTTCTTTTCTTCTTACGTCTATAAAAAGTAAGCTTTCTTTCTTGACCATGTATATTGTGAAAAGCCTGTTATGCCCAGATAATTGGTCATGAGATGAAAAAAATTTCTACCAATAATATAATAAAATTACACCATATTTTGTCACGCTAGAAAAGGGCTAAATCTGTTATAAAAAAAAAAAAAAAACAGAAAAGAGCTAAAAAGGCTATAAAAACAAACAGAAGGCTTAAATGTCTATAAAACGCTAGAAAAGTGCTAAAAAGTCTAGAAAACTGCTAAACAGTCTAGAAAGTGCTTAAAAATAAAAAAAAAAGGGTTTCAAAATATTTAAAAAGCCTAAAAACTACAAAAGTGCCAAAAATGCCACACACGGCTAAATGATTGCTAAAGAAGCTATAACTTCTCGGAAAGAGCCTGTTAAACATTAGACCAAATGAAGCTATAAATCACTTTATAAATTTAGCTAGTTCTATCATTTGACAGGTAAAATCATATCAAATGGATGTTGATGAAAAAAATAAAATTAGATGACGGAGTAGGTATTTTCTTTGTCGTCATATTAATTTAGAAAAAGTATATGATTATCTTTTTTTTATAGTTTGTATACATAATTAACCTATTTTGTATTATATGCAAAAGGCAGCTTTGTATTAATAGCAAAAACACACAGTATATTATTAGTTTTTAGTTTTAATGTTTTGTAAACGTAATTACCTTATTTTGCAATACATACAAAAGACAGCTTTGAATAAATAGTAAAAACACAATATAAGTTTAATCTTTTATATCTTTTTTGAGTAACGTCATCAGCAAGATGTCTTTCAACCGTCCTGAATACTGATGTAAGGAACAGATATAATACTCTATAACGTCCTTTCTCTTTTTATTCATTTCATGTAATATCCTGTCTGTTGTGAGGAAATCCTTTTACCCAAACATACACCATGACAGGGTCGTTTCCCTCTTAGAGATAAAATAAATATTCCTTTTTCCATCTCTTTATATGCGAATGGTAATCTGGGGAATAAATCCAGAAGAAGGGAGTAGAAACGATTGAATGTGAGGGATTCAGGAAGGGGGTGGGCTGGGGGTTGGGGGGAATATAAGCAAGAAATATCATCATTGGTTTTGTCGTTTATTCGAAAGGAATCATGGTGATGGTTGTCACCTATATCATCACTGATTACTTTCTATGTTCATCTATGTCCTTTTTTTGCACTAAATGGCTCTTTGGGTTGTGTAAACTCGAAATTCAGAATATTGACGGAATTCCAATTTGATTCATAAAACAAAAATATCTAAATATAAAACAGTATAGAGTATATTAGAAGTTTTATTTTAGCTGTTACCAGCTTGTGGAACGGTTTACTTAATCTGGAAGAATCGGTGGAACTTTAGAAATTCAAACTTGCAGTGAATGTTTTTAGAAGTTGAAAAGGTTGACATAAGTCTCTCTTCATAGTTCATGTATGACAGATTTATTTTCAAGTTACTTATGCTCATTAGATACTTTATATATTTACTCATTATTTCTCAAATACCGTCTATTTATTTCCTTTCTTCTCTTCCTCACTTTTCTATTTTCCCTATTGGATCCCTTTGGCTTGTAGCATCTTGCTTTTTCAAATACTTCTGTTGCCTTGTTTGTTATAATCATTAAAATGATAGAAAGGGACTAGGGATTATAATTAAATTATGACTTTGGGTATAGGTAATAAAAAAATGAAATTTGTCTTTGGTTAAAATCAATAACATGGATTATTTTCCTGGTCTCTAATCAAGCAAATCTTTGACTTAATCGTAGTCAGTTGGAGGCCAAAACATTATAAATAAATCACGCTGTTTTATCTTTTTTTTTTTTTATCATTTTAGAGAACATCTTTAGATGTAAAAAAAAAAAACTATATCAAATACTTCCCTTTTCGTATAACTTCTTAATCAACCTGTTTGTTTTAATGTACAACTATGCGTGAACGATATCCTTGCATCTACTTATTTTTTTTTTTTTTTAATTGGTACGACTTCTGAAAGACCTTCA
>NC_090731.1:65057657-65067657 GCF_036898095.1 Palaemon carinicauda | reverse complement strand
ATTTACCTTAAGGTACCAGAATTCTAACTCCTGGAGCGAGTATCCCTCGTGAAAGCGATATCGCGACATATCAGAGGACGTATTCTTGACACGCCACATGGCAATCTGCGCCCCGAACAGAGAATTCGTATCGCAGGGGGCAATTGGCAAGAAACGAATTCGGGAAAGAAAAAGGGGGAGCCGCTCCCAAGGCTCCCTATCTCTCGTTTCGTAAGCGTGCCTGGCGCCAATCCTGGCGCCATCTGTATTCCTTGTAGCGTACATGAGGTGCTAGAGATACTGTATGTAGGGAGGGGTCCTACAGCCCTTTCTTAGAGAGGCAAGGGCGGGTCCATCAGGACGACATGGCCATCTCACCCAAAAATAGATTTTTCGCTTCGCTCAAAATCCGTTTTTTGGGCTCAAGCCATGTCGTCCTGATGGAAGTATACCAGAGCATTACTGTATCTGTGGATTCTCAGAACGTGCCGTAGTCCCCGGAGGTAATTTTTCCCGGTCGACTAGACCTAGAGACCTAAGATGGTACCGTTATACATCTTTTCAACTAACTATAAACCATGTTAGAGCTTCCTGCCCCCTACAGGGAAGAGTCCTACTAGACTCTGGAAAAGTCTCGAAGAGTACATATACCTATGTATGAATACCAAGCAAGCTAATATGGTGGTCTCGCCCTATATTAAGTAAAGCATAGTTTGTAAAGAACCACTGCGTCAATATGAAATATCGACCAGTTCTCCGCACAATACTTGTATTGGACAAAAGTTTTATATCCGCATAGGAGGAAAACCAATGCAACATAGCTTGCATAAAGGAACAATTCTATTAGAACTATCCCAGATAGGTACATAGAATGAATGCTCAATTATACCAATAAATTGACACAGGTGAAGGAGACGCAAGGTTCTCAAGAACCAGTTTATTGACAGGCAATAAACTGACAGGTTAACCACAATTATATATATATATATACATAAGAAGAGGATAACCCAAAACTTTAAGCATAAGTATGATAGTAAACAGAACTTGTTTGTCTGAAAGAAAAAACATTAAATGCCACTTTTAAGATACCGAGGTATCAAAGTCATAAAAGTCTGTATTACAAATCAATGACATTAGCATTAGAAACGCTCGGCACACATGTCTGCACTTATGCTAGGTTCACCTTTGGAAATGGAACAGTCTACATGGGCAACACAGTGCCCTCACTTAGTTTGTAGTACAGTATGTAACTACACACTCACCCTGGAATTAATCGTCCCAATTAAAACCACTGTTCCTCGCAGAGTTAAACAGTAGGGTTAACACCGCGACCCACTGCTACCACAGATCTCTTTAGTTCCTCTACTTGCTTCGCATAGTGGCGAAAGAACACTCTGGAAGACTTCCAACCAGTGTATGAACGGAGATGTTCAAAATCCATACAATTAAAGAAATTTAAGGATGAGGCAACTTTCCTCGGATCGTGACCTGCGGGTGTACTGTCAGGATCCGCTCTGCGAATAAAATATGTGATTTTCGCTCTGAGTTGATTCAGATATAAATTTGAGCCTGATGTTTCTCCCCTGAATAGTTGACCACCCTTGAAGTCTGAAGTTCTATGAAGATAGACCTTTAGGCATTCTACTGGACATAGAGATGCATCTTCTTTCAGATGGCAGATTCTCCAGGGACCCCACCTTTTGGTGGCTAACTCATTCTTGGCGAGAAACGTAGGATCCGGAAACAGGTTCAGTTCTCCCCCATCCAGGAACTGAACACGACCTGCCTCTCTCGAGAGGGCTACAATCTCACTAACCCTGGCCCCGGACGCGAGTGCAAATAGGAAAATAACTTTTTGTGTCAAATCCTTTAACGCACACTCTTCATAGCTCAACAGAGAAGCGAAATGAAGAACTTTGTCTAAAGACCATGAAATGGGCTTTGGAGGTGCTGAAGGTCTGAGCCTAGCGCAGGCTTTCGGGACTTTATTAAAGATCTCGTTACCTAGGTCGACCTGGAAGGCATATAGAATGGGTCTTGTCAAAGCAGACTTACACGCTGAAATCGTGTTAGCTGCCAATCCTTGACCATGGAGGTGGATGAAGAAAGATAAGCAGAAGTCTGTCAAGATCTCCTGCGGATTCTTCGCATTGACAAAGGCCACCCATTTTCTCCAAGATGACTCATATTGCCTTCTAGTAGATTTGCACTTATATTCCTCAAGGAAGTCTATGCTGGCTTTCGAAATCCCGAAACGCTTTCTCACCGCTAGGGAGAGAAAATCATGAGCTGCAGGGTCCGGGTTTTCTGTAATGAAGCGCAGACAGTTGACTTCTGGACTCGCTGGGTCAGAACTGGATCTGGTAGAGGTACAAACTTCAGCTGCAGTTCCAATGCCAGGGGGAACCACACGCTGTTCGGCCACTTGTGGGCCACTATTGCCGCTACCCCCTCGAAGGATCTCAGTTTGTTGAGGACCCTCAACAGAAGGTTGTGAGGAGGGAACAGATAAATCTTGGACCATCTGTTCCAGTCGAGGGACATCGCGTCCACTGCTTCCGCTAAGGGGTCCTCGTACGGGGACATGTACAGGGGCAACTTCTTGTTGTCTTTCGTCGCAAAGAGGTCTATCTGCAGTTCTGGGACTTGATTCAGAATGAAGGAAATTGATCCTGCGTCTAAGGACCATTCCGACTCTATCGGTGTGAACCTAGATAGAGCGTCCGCCGTCACATTGCGGACTCCTTGAAGGTGAACTGCTGACATGTACGACTTCTTCTTTTCGCCAATCGGAAGATGGCCAACATCACCTGGTTGAGAGGTGGTGACCTCGATCCTTGTCGATTCAAGCTTCTCACAACTACCTCGCTGTCCATCACCAACCTTATGTGGATCGAGTGACGCGGGGAGACTTTCTTTAAGGTAAGGAGCACTGCCATAGCTTCTAGAAAGTTTATGTGAAAGGTCTTGAATAGCTTGGACCAAGTCCCCTGGACTTTTTTCCGATGAGAGTGACCTCCCCATCCCTCCTTCGAGGCGTCTGAGTGAATCGTCACCGACGGGGGAGGTGGCTGAAGAAGAACCGACTTCTTTAGATGTCTGGCTTGGGACCAAGGCCTGAGAAGAGTACTTAGCCGAAGCAGAACTGGTCTTCTCAGATCTCTTCGCGCGTTTGATGCATAACTTCTCCAAACTCCGGTTGCATCCTTTAGCTGGGCTCTTAGCACTGGGTCTGTCACCGAAGCAAACTGGAGAGAGCCCATTACCCTCTCCTGCTCCAGTCTTGATATCCTTTCGGAATCTAGAAGTCTCTTGACAGAACCCGCTATCTCCTTCCTTTTCTTCGCCGGGATGGAGAAACGGTGTGACAAAAGGTCCCAGTGGATTCCCAGCCAATGGAACTTTTGAGATGGAGAAAGTCGAGACTTTTTTCTGTTGATCTTGAAGCCTAGGTACTCTAGGAACTGGATCACTTGACTTGAAGCTTGCAAGCATTCTGTCTCGGATGCTGCCCACACCAACCAGTCGTCCAGGTAGGCTACTACCTGAATTCCCTTCAGGCGTAATTGTTTGAGAGCTACGCTCGCAAGCTTCGTAAAAATCCTTGGGGCTATGTTTAACCCGAATGGCATGGCTCCGAAGGCGTATAGTCTTCGTTGTAGCCTGAACCCTAGGTAGGGGGAGAGTCGACGGCTGATTGGAATGTGCCAATAGGCGTCTGACAAGTCTATAGAGACGGAATATGCCCTCTTGGGCAGTAAGGTCCTTATGTGTTGCAGTGTTAGCATTTTGACTTTGCAATTCACTATGAACTTGTTGAGTGGCGACAAGTCCAGAATGACTCTGAGCTTTTCCGAGTCTTTCTTGGGAACACAAAACAGCCTCCCTTAGAAATTGATGGGCTTCACCTTTCGGATCACATTTTTCTCCAACAGTTCTTGAACGTACTCCTCCGGAAGGGGGGTGGAGTGTTGGAAAAACCGAAGGCACGGGGGTGGAGTGCTGTACCAGCTCCAGCCCAGTCCATTCTTGAGTAGGCTGTGGGCCCAGGGATCGAAGGTCCACCGATCCCGAAATTTCAGAAGTCTCCCTCCTACCGGTATCATCTCACTTGGACTGCCGTCCTGAAGTCTTGCCTCCCTGACCACGACCACCCCTGAATCCCCTTCCCCTTGAGGGGCGCCTAAACGAGCCTCTGGCTGCTCCTCTAGGCTTTGCTCGAAAGGAAGTAGACTGCCCTTCGAACGCTGGGGTGAATGCCGTGGACTGTGTCGACACGGCCTGGGGAACTCACTGAAAAGTGGTCGGGGTTTGTGCCACGATCTGGGGCACTGGAGGCAATGGCAATTGCAGTTGCTGTTGCTGTCTAACAGGCTTGGCTGGCCGAGACGGTAGCCTAGTCCTCATAGTCTTCCTCTTTGCTTGAGGACCCTCATCCGGGGAAGACTTTCTTTTGATAGCCAGGCCCCACTTCTGGAGAAGATTTCTATTCTCCAAGGCGGCCTTATCAACAACTTCTTTGACCAAGTCGGTAGGCAAAAGGTCTTTTCCCCAAATGTTGGAGGAGATTAGTTTCCTTGGCTCGTGCCTCACCGTAGCCGAGGTGAACACGAACTCCCTATAAGCTCTCCTTGCCTTGACGAAGCCATAAAGGTCTTTCGTCACTGTGGCCAGATGAGTCTTGACCACCACCATGAACATTTCATGGACCTTGGGGTCACTTGCCATCGTCTCGAGAGTAGTCTGAAGAGACATTGAGGCAGCCAGTCTTTCTTTTGTCTCGAACTCTCTTCGCAAAAGAAAGTCAGACAGCTTAGGGAGGTCCTCGCCGAACTGGCGTCCGGCAATATCAGCCTCCAACTTTCCAACTGAGAACGTAAGATGGACGTCCTTCCAGTCTTTGTGGTCCATAGGCAGGGCCAGCGACAAGGGTTTACACTCCTCCAGGGAGGGGCAAGGCTTGCCGGCCTCGACTGCTTTTAGTACAGCCGCAAACCCTTTCTGTAAAAAGGGGAAGGCTCTAGCAGGCGAGGACACAAAGGAAGGGAGCTTCTTGCTCATTGCAGCTACCTTTGAGTTAGAGAAGCCCCTCTCTTTCATCGAGGATGAAAGTAGAGCTTGAGCCTTAGCATGGTCCATCACTATGACCTCCTTCGGCTCTGTCTCCTCCTTTGAAGCTGGTTCCTTCCTCAGCCGGACATAACAGTCCGGATATGATGCCTTGCTGGGCCAGAATTCCACCTCCTCCAGGGGAACTGAGCCCAGCTTATCCGAGATGACGATCTTTCCAGTCGTCATCGGCATGTGCTCAGCATACCTCCATGGGTTAGCATCTGAGCACAAGGGAAGGTCTTTCACATTGAGCTTTTTCTGGGGCCCATGTGATTCTGCAAGGCACTGCATCCGCAGTTCCATTGCAGCCCGCCTTCTCCTGATTCTCCTTCTGCATTTGTTGGATCATTCCAACAATAGAAGAGAGGGCCTGTCCCAGCTCTACTGGGAGACCGGCCGATGTTGAGGGAATAGGCTCCGGAATCTGAACCGGAGTAGCCGACACCTCGTCGACCTCTTCCTCTACAACGTCTGGGGCTTGAACTTCATCCTGGGCTTCTGCCAGGAGGTCTTCCTCCAGACGCTCGTCCACATCAGATATCCTGTCATCTAACTGGATGTCTTGCATCGCGACCGCGACTTCAGCATCCACCTGGATCTGAACTTGGGGGATCTCCTCTTGAGGCTGGGGAATCACTGCATCAGCTGATGCCTTAGGGAAAAGATACGCCCTCATCTTCTCACTTGGAAGATAAGGACCAGAGGTGTTCTTTTGGAAGCCCCTTACCCAGGTACGAAGCTTCTCCCTAGCTATATCCCTGTATTCCGCCGTCCTAGGGGAATCAAAGGCCTCAGTAATCAGGTTAGTGCACACAGTACATACCTGAGGGTCCAAATACCGGAGATCATCCTTGGAGACAGCGCATGCTGCGTATCTCCTACAAAACTCATGTCCGCAGAGGTTCTTGCTGCGGACGTTGCAGAAAACACTTCCGCACTTCGGAGGGTCCTTCTGTAAAGAGAAGAAATTTCCATGAGTATCAAGTGAACTATGTATCACTGGATATGCATAGTATAGCATAAAAATTCAGAAAGGAAAGACACACACTTGTGTTTCCCTCACAACCCATTGTTGCAGCCTTCCAGATAATAAAATCAAATGGTTAATCTCTTCTAGAGTAACCAATGCAAAGTTTCCAGAGGAAACAGGTGGAGCTCACACCTAAGCAATGATTTTAAAATCCTGGATAATAGACAGGAAAGAACTCACTTTCCTATCTGTAGGGCAACAGCAAAGGACTGTGCAAGAAAACACAAAAGTGTTAGAACACACAGTGCTGTACCAAAACCCATACTATAGTTTTCTTCTCACTGTATATGTTATACTGAAGAATGCTAGTACAGTATAAGAGGATACGGCACACACCATAACTAGCTTTAAAGTATACTACTTAACAGCTATAAGGCGGCAGAACTCTGGTTCAAATGCATGTGCCGGCCGGCAGCAATTGCCGGCCAGCAACAGCCAATGTCGGCCGGCAATGGCTGCCGGCCGGCAACTACACAAGGTAGTACCCAGCTGCCGGCCACACTCTTGGTGACCGGCAGACAAGGGCTGACATTAGCCGGCCGGCAAAGGAACAGGACCGATGCCAGCCGGCAGCAAAAGAACCAGAGGACCACACCCGCCCGGCTGCCGGCCTCATAGGCCGGCAGCCGGGTAGGGTACAGCACTAGAAGAAAAATAGGATGGATGCCGGGATAAGAGTGTACACTACCTCCAAGCCTGGCAATCCGAAAGAGTGCATATAAGGAAGGGGAGAATCTAATTCAGGCTTCCTGACCAATGCCGTCTGGCTCTACAGGCAGGCATGGATGAGGGAGCAAGGGAGGTCCGGGCAGCACTCAAAATATAAGACCCTTGCCGGCCGGCAGCTCTGCCGGCCGGCAGCTCTGCCGGCCGGCAGGGGGCTGAGTCAATTCCACATCCTAACCTATTCTAGGTCCAGATGTAGAACGACGAACAGTACTGTAATGGCTAGGCCATTACGGAGATAGAGGGGGAAGGGACAAAAGACGGTCCTACCAACCTTGCTTTAGTGACGGATCACCCGCAGCCAAGAAACTCATCTTAGCCTAAGGGAGATCCAAGGGGGGAGGCCAGCAATACTTGCCAGCTACCAGAGCACCAAAGCAAGGAAGGTGTTGCTACTCCCAGGGAAAAAAACTTATCCTCCCCCGAGAACAGCAACAAGGACTAGTCTGGTAGATCACAAAAGAAGGAATCATATCCACAGAAACCTTCGGTAGTGACCTAAGGAGGCTAAGCCACCTTTGTCTGTGTCAGGCCAGCGAGGGAGACTCTACCCCAAGCCAGACAAACACAGACTCAGACTAAAAAAATCTGTTGTTCTGTCCCTCTTTGAACCAGACTTACTGGAACAGGAAGGTACAGTAACACCCCAGTATAGTTTTATCGAAAATTAATTCAGAAAAAACCACTTAGGGATAAGCCCAAGGCTTAAACAGAGGGAAAGGGATTGCATACCTTCTCCGAAGAAAAGAAAGCAACCGGGGAGTATGAGAAAGTATACTAAGGCTCCATAAGCAACTTAGCCTAGGCACCAAGAGAATCGATTACCTAAATCACCGAAACTCACTCGTATACTATCTTGGAAATATTCCACATAATCTTAAATGTATAAAACATAGCCTAAAGCTTCAATAAAATTTTAATACACTAGGAAAACCCAAATTCATGCATGAAGTACTAGGACCAAATGACTAGGCTACAGGGCCTAGCGTAGGCCAGAATGGCGAATACTTCGCCAAAATAATAATAGGCACGAAAGGAAATCCTATGTAATGCTAAATAGCTAAAATTTATTAAAGCAAAACAACAAGGGAATGTCGCTCTGACTAACTAAACTTATACCTAGCGAGCGACAGCGTCCATGACGCCTCCGGTAGGCTACGGCTCTTGTAACAAAGATTAATCCTATTAATCACTCAAAAATTTACCAAGAGCCTACATTTATACATAAAAGACATGGTACTCAACTTATCAGAGGCCGACGAAGACGGAGAAGCCATGAAAAGCAGAATAAATCCAAGATTTGCGAGAAACACAGGAAAAAACACCGAGTTGTTAAGCTACGCAAAAAGGAATACAGATGGCGCCAGGATTGGCGCCAGGCACGCTTACGAAACGGGAGATAGGGAGCCTTGGGAGCGGCTCCCCCTTTTTCTTTCCTGAATTCGTTTCTTGCCAATTGCCCCCTGTGATACGAATTCTCTGTTCGGGGCGCAGATTGCCATGTGGCGTGTCAAGAATACGTCCTCTGATATGTCGCGATATCCCTTTCACGAGGGATACTCGCTCCAGGAGTTAGAATTCTGGTACCTTAAGGTAAATTCTCTGGGAATATCGCCGTAGTTGTAATATACCCTAGGAAGCTACCCTATAGGAACTTCCATCAGGACGACATGGCTTGAGCCCAAATATATATATATATATATATATATATAAATATATATATATATATATATATATATATATATATATATATATATATATGTGTGTGTGTGTGTGTGTGTGTATGTGTGTGTGCATGTGTATATGTATTAATATATATGTATGTATGTATATATATATATATATATATATATATATATATATATATATATATATATATATATATGTATATATATATATATATATATATATATATATATATATATATATATATATATATATATATATATATATATATATATATATATATATATACAGAGAGAGAGAGAGAGAGAGAGAGAGAGAGAGAGAGAGAGAGAGAGAGAGAGAGAGAGAGAGAGAGATCATACCCTGAAAAAGGAACTCCTAATTTAAATGAGGAAAAAAAAAAAAAAAAAAAAAAACACAGATATTACCAGCGACAACTGTATCACTTGGTATTCATTAATTCCTTACATCTGACTTTAATGTCTGAGCGACTTGATAAAAGAGAAAGAAAAAATTATGAAGACCATTGTCAATAGAATTTAAAGTTAACGTAAACCTTCCGAAATATTCTAGACTTCTCATCTTCACAAGTTTTGTAAAATGATTATTATAAGTTATTGTTTATTTTAATATATTCTTTCAAACAAAGAATTACATCATGTGTTATTAGATTTATCTAGTATACACTGTTTACAGTTGGAAATTAGAAATAGCATATGTTAAAATGTAAAAAGTCGTAGTTATAGTCATGCTATATAAATCCGATGGATTTGACCCATGTATATCGTGGTATAATGCTCAGTAATTGCTCAGGTTACGTTAACATGGTGAGGCAGGTTTCATTTCAGACACCATGTAAGTGGATTTTTATAGTGATTCAACAGTTATGAATTGAAATAGATTACCATGTTTATTGTTATTGTAATGTTTCGATATATATAATATATATATATATATATATATATATATATATATATATATATATATATATATATATATATATATATATATATATATAAACAGTCTCTTAATCAAAGAGAGCTTTATCATCACCACTGAGAAGAATCTCATCTTCATTAATTTTTTTTTCATAAAAACCAGAAAAACTATATTGCTTTCTCAGAATTTCAGGAATTATTCCGTAAAATATGATGAAATAAATACTAGGCCTCGAAGAATCCACCATGGGGCTTTTGAAAAATTCAAGATGGAATCGAAGATAGCTGCCGGGTTAATATTTCAAATTCAAAACGTTTTAGAGATGTTAATGACGAGTCAAAATATTTGTTTTCATATATCCTGGCTCATTTATTATTATTATTATTATTATTATTATTATTATTATTATTATTATTATTATTATCAATTAAGCTATAACACGAGTTGGAAAAACAAGATGATATAAGCTGTAGGGCTCCAACAGGGAAAAATAACCCAGTGAGGAAAGGAAACAACGAGATAAAATAA
>NC_090731.1:65050418-65052157 GCF_036898095.1 Palaemon carinicauda | reverse complement strand
CGTCCGGGGCCAGGGTTAGTGAAATTGTAGCCTCTCGAGAGAGGCAGGTCGTGTTCAGTTCCTGGATGGGGAAGAACTGAACCTGTTTCCGGATCCTACGTTTCTCGCCAAGAATGAGTTACCCACCAACAGGTGGGGTCCCTGGAGAATCTGCCCTCTGAAAGAAGATGCATCTCTATGTCCAGTAGAATGCCTAAAGGTCTATCTTCATAGAACTTCAGACTTCAAGGGTGGTCAACTATTCAGGGGAGAAACATCAGGCTCAAATTTATCTCTGAATCAACTCAGAGCAAAAATCACATATTTTATTCGCAGAGCGGATCCTGACAATACACCCGCAGGTCACGATCCGAGGAAAGTTGCCTCATTCTTAAATTTCTTTAATTGCATGGATTTTGAACATCTCCGTTCATACACTGGCTAGAAGTCTTCCAGAGTGTTCTTTCGCCACTATGCGAAGCAAGTAGAGGAACTAAAAGAGATCTGTGGTAGCAGTGGGTCGCGGTGTTAACCCTACTGTTTAACTCTGCGAGGAACAGTGGTCTTAATTGGGACGATTAATTCCAGGGTGAGTGTGTAGTTACATACTGTACTACAAACTAAGTGAGGGCACTGTGTTGCCCATCCAGACTGTTCCATTTCCGAAGGTGAACCTAGCATAAGTGCAGACATGTGTGCCGAGCGTTTCTAACGCTAATGTCATTGATTTGTAATACAGGCTTTTATGACTTTGATACCTCGGTATCTTAAAAGTGGCATCTAATGTTTTTCTTTCAGACAAACAAGCCCTGTTTACTATCATACTTATGCTTAAAGTTTTGGGTTATCCTCTTCTTATATATATATATATATATAATTGTGGTTAACCTGTCTATTTATTGCCTGTCAATAATCTGGTTCTTGAGAACCTTGCGTCTCCTTCACCTGTGTCAATTTACTGGTATAATTGAGCATTCATTCTATGTACCTTATCTGGGATAATTCTAATAGAATTGTTCCTTTATGCAAGCTATGTTGCATTGGTTTTCCTCCTATGCGGATATAAAACCTTTGTCCAATACAAGTATTGTGCGGAAAACTGGTCGATATTTCATATTGACGCAGTGGTCCTTTACAAACTATGCTTTACTTAATATAGGGCGAGACCACTATATTAGCTTGCCTGGTATTCGTACATAGATATATGTACTCTTCGAGACTTTTCCAGAGTCTAGTAGGACTCTTCCCTGTAGGGGGCAGGCAGCTCTAACATAGTTTATAGTTAGTTGAAAAGATGTATAACGGTAACATCTTAGGTCTCTAGGTCTAGTCGACCGGGAAAAAATTACCTCCGGGGAGTACGGCACGTTCTGAGAATCCACAGATACAGTAATGCTCTGGTACACTTCCATCAGGACGACATGGCTTGAGCCCAAAAAACGGATTTTGAGCGAAGCGAAAAATCTATTTTTGGGTGAGATAGCCATGTCGTCCTGATGGACCCGCCCTTGCCTTTCTGAGAAAGGGCTGTAGGACCCCTCCCTACATACAGTATCTGTAGCACCTCGTGTACGCTACAAGGAATACAGATGGCGCCAGGATTGGCGCCAGGCACGCATACGAATCGGGGGATAGGGAAGCCTTGGGAGCGGCTCCCCTTTTTCTTTCCCGAATTCGTATCTCGTCAATCTCCCTCCTACGAGACGAATCTCTGTTCAGGTCGTAGATTGCCATGTGACGTGTCTAGAATACGTCCTCTG
>NC_090731.1:65012918-65042918 GCF_036898095.1 Palaemon carinicauda | reverse complement strand
TGGCCCTGTTCACGATGTACAGCAAAATTTAGAAAAGGAGTGAACACTGACAGTTTATATATGAAAACAAAAAGGTGTTTCCAACTGTTCAAAGAAGGCTGTAGGAAGGTTTTATCAATTTCGTGGAAGGATTATCCCAATTTAATTCCATCCAGGTTCGTCTTTATATTCTAGAGCCGATCTGAGGTTGTCTTGTCCTTTGATGTATATCTCGTGTTGGGTCTCTCCGGATTATCTTTTTTTAAAATCGGGTTGAGAAGGACGTTTTCCATTCTGACAGATTTCCATTGTCCGTTTGACAAGTTCATTGTGTTTGTTTAATTTATTTGGTCGATTCATAATATTCGGGTATGTTTCCGTTTTCAATTTTCGTAATTCATACATAGTTCTTTAAGAAACGCTGTTTTTGAGTTACAAAAGACTTATAATGGATATATTTCTTTTTCTTGTTAATGATATTTTATCTTATTTTTCAATATACTACTTGCATCAGCTTCAAATACTTCTCTCCTAATTGTTTCTCCTCAACCTCTTCATGTGTATTGCATTTTCATTTTCTTTTGATATTTAGTTTTATATTCATCAATATTCTATTAATTCTTTACTAGCCCTCTCTGTTGGGAGCACTCCAGATTGGAGTTAATCGTATTGGTGTAGATCACTTCAATGTACATTTTGATAACTTCCTGTGGCTCTTCATGACTCCAGTTGCAAAATTTGATTGCGTTCGTTCATTAAGTTAATAGTAACCACAGTATCGATGATTTGTGTCCATTATCGAGGCCCTTCCCTTTCATTTAAAGATGTAAATATCGCTTAATGTTTGTAAAATTTAATTACTTTACTTCAATCCCCATCTCCACTAACTGAACTTTGTTATCTTCTTCTTCTATGGGAATCTGAAGATAACTTTAATCTTTTATTCGGATTTAACTCTGATATATTCTTGCGCGAAAGAAAATATTCTTTTTCAGTCATTACGTGTCTGCTTTATTTCTTAATCCTTTTTATGTATAATTGATATTATGTGCTGATTTATTATGGTCTTCAATTATACAAACACCATTATTGATATTTGAAAGCTATGAACTTGCTAGTGTTACCACTTTTTACCTCCATGGCATATATTTTTTTTTTCCAAAAACAATAATCATCCCTTGTAATGTTGTTATTCAGTTCTGTTTCCCTTTTCTCTTTTTGAATTGAAATTTTGTACTTTTTTATTTTTCGTATTTCTGCTCTTTCTTCTGCCTTCTTCAGGTGACAAAATATCAAATAAACAGAAACTACAATTTGTTTACGAACAACTTTTCTTATCATTGACCTCATGGAAGAGAGGTAAAAGGGATTTTTTATGTAACCTACATACAAAAGAAACTTAAAAACTACAAACACAAAGAATGATTATCTAGTTTTAATTGAAAAGGAAAATAACTTTACATTTATTTTTTGTTAGATTATTCATTCAGTGTTTTCACGATACAGTTTTCTTATTATATTTTTTTTTTCTCTAGTCAATCAAAACTCTAATTTTGTCAAGTTATTATAAAATTTGATAAGGTATAGTTTTTAGTTCAGTATTACAAGTCTTCTCCAGCTAGCCGAAAGAAAACAAAATTGTTTAATTATTTTTCAATTTGCTTAGGCACAGTTTTTAGTCAAGTATTTTGAAAGTTTTTTTCTATCTAGCAAAAAAAACTAATTCTATCAAACATTTTATAATTATCTAAAGCACAATTTTCATTTCGGTGTCATAAAAGTTTTCTCAAGCCAATATAAAACATCAATTACATCAAAGTAGAATTATTATTACAGAAGCTTCCAGATTTTAGTGCTTAATTTTTTTTTTTTTTTTGCTCCATCTAGCAAAAAAAACAAATTTTGCCCATTTATCTTATCGTTTGCTAAGACACGGTTTTCATTCAGTAATATGAAAGTCTTCTCTATCCAGCCAAAAAAAAAAAAAAAAAATCTAATTTTGTCAAAGTATTTTCTAGTTTGCTATGGCACAGTTTTCAGTTCAGTATTATGAAAGTTTTCTATATCCAGCAAAATCAATAATTTTCCCAAATTAAGATTATCATATCATGGTGTTAATTTTTGTTTATTTGCTCTAGTTGGCCAAAAAAAAAAAAAACAACTTTGTCAATTTATATCCTCGTTCGATAAGACACGGTTTTCATTCAGTAATAAAAAAAACTTATTTTGTCAAATGAATTTCGAATTTGCTAATGTTATGTTTTCAGTTCAACATTTTGCAATTATAATGCATTTACCCATCCCATTTAATATCAGAGCAACTATTCAGTGCGGTAGGAAATAAAGGATGATGGAAGGAATATCTCCTTCACCACCTAAACAGAACCACTTAATAATCCTGTCTCCCCTCCCAAAACATCCCATGCCCTTCCGCCATCCATTATCTGCTCATATTAACTTCGGTCTCTCCCCCTTGCTCTTATTGTCCCACTGCTACAATATCGCTCTATCAACGAGGGAGTCCAATGCCCAGGTGTAAGGAGCCTCGTATCTCTATTATGAAAAACCTCTGTGGATGAACAATGTTTTATCTTGCAAATATTTTTATTTCAATGCTTATTATTATTCTTGGAGTTATATTTTGGAATAATGGTATACATGGCGTAGCGGAGTAACATGAATTATCATATTTCATCTTAAGGAATCCCGTTCATATATATATATATATATATATATATATATATATATATATATATATATATGTGTGTGTGTGTGTGTGTGTGTGTGTGTGTACACACACACACACACACACACACACACACACACACACACATATATATATATATATATATATATATATATATATATATATATATATATATATATATATATACATATGCGTGTGCCTATGTGTATTTACAGTATATTGTTATGAATGGGTATATATTTGTTATTGCTTAAAATATTTTTGCATGGGCAGTAACTTCATCTATTTTTTTTAATTTACCTTGAGGGAAATCAGGCGACTGCTTTTTCTAATAGATACAAGATAGACGTAAACAGGGTTTTAAAACCCTTGGGCTTGAGTACAGCATGCGAAACTATTTGGATTCATTATCTTCTACGTTTTGTGGTATCAACCATATTCCTTCTTTAGGTACAAGGTAGACTTCAGCAATGTTCTTTTAAAACCTTTGCTTTGTAAACAGCATGTGAATAATCTTTTAAAAATGGATCACATATCGTTTTATAGCGGCATCTTAATGTCCTGAAGTGACTTGATTCATAATCATCTAAAAATCAGATTTTTAGTCATGTAAATTCACCGTAATCGTTCGTCCTTTGACGGTCGTGATCATCATATAGGCTGAATTTACTAGGCCAAAGGGGATAGTAAATCTCCATTAGGTTGTTGCTAATGACTCTGCTTCTTTAAGAAAGTGTATTTTCGGACTAACTTCAATATGAAGTAATAAAATAAATTTGTTTTTTTAAGTAAAATTAAAGAAGGCTTTTTGATAAGGTAATAACTAATGATTTGTGATGGTGGTCAAAATAAAAGTGATTCACTTACATCATTTGTCGATTTATTTGATCATTCTTGAAATAGGTAAAGGTTCAATATTATTTTTCTTGTTGCCCCATATTTCTCTATGATTTGATCCTTAAAATCTCTCTCTCTCTCTCTCTCTCTCTCTCTCTCTCTCTCTCTCTCTCTCTCTCTCTCTCTCTCTCTCTCTCATATATACACACATATATTCACAATCAGTAAGTCCGTTGATTAACTATTTTGAATCATTCTAAATGAAATTATACTGAAACATATATAGATTCCTAGTAATACTGTACATCAAAACCTAAAGGCTCATATAAATTTTTAATATACCCTTTTATTCTACTGTAAACAAAAGAAAGTGGAGAAATAATGAATAGTGATTCTGACTTAGTCATAAAACCATGTTTCATAGAACGAATCATAAGTGTCAAACAAACCCTTTTGTCCCTCGTATCTGGATGATATAAAATTGAAACTACGGTTCTATAAGTTATGAAAAATATCAGCAGTGACCTCTTTATTTTTCAGATTTTTTCGGATGGCTGGAAGTAAATTAAACCCAATTTTATTGGTTTTCTGCTTCAGTGGAGCATATAGCGAAAAAGAGTAAAATATATATAAAACATATATGTATATGCAATTATTCTCTATTGTTCACTTTCATCTCTGAGTGCTTTTGGCAGAGTATCATAATGTTAAAAAGTAAGAAATATAGAGAGGAATAACATTTGTGGCTGTGAAATTCAAACTTAGGTGATAAATATTTAACTTGAAGTTTTATATATTTCTCAATATAGTTGGAAAGACGTTGATAGAATTTGTATCTGAATTAAAGTATGAAGATATTGTTCCATTTTCCATTGTTATTTTTTCTTTCCTTCTATCATCAGAAAGAGAGAGAGAGAGCGAGATAAACAAGTGTATACTGATATACAGCAATAAAAATATATTATCTAGTGACGGGAGTGGAGGAGGAGTTAATAGGAAAAGAGCTCCTGAACAATTAACTTTTCTTAGACTTGCCCTTCTATTCCTGTCTGGTTGTGGTCTTTCTATGCCAGTCTATGCCTGAAAGCTTTTCTTAGCTCGTCAATATATCGTCTTGTCTTCCTTTCCCTGCTTCGCATGCAATCTCTAAGAACCCATTCTCTGATCATTATTGTCCATCTATCATCTTTCATTCTCATTATATCTCAGTATTTATAATTTTTTTTTTTTAAATTTGTATGACTGTTTTAAAATTTTATGTGTGATTCTCGACAGCAAATTTACTTTTGAGAAACACGTTAGGTCTGTGTCTTTTTCAATTGCATAAAAAATTGGCTTATTGAGAAAGTCTTACAAGATTTTCGGTGATCAATCTATTTTGAAGAAGTGTTTTAATTCTTTCATTCTACCTTGTTTTGAGTATTGTTCTCCTGTCTGGTGTTCAGCTGCTGATTCTCATAATAATTTGTTGGAGAGAAACTTACGGTCTAATAATTTTTTTATTCCTGATCTAGATATTAATCTTTGGCACCATCGTTCAATTAGCTCATTATGCATGTTGCATAAGATTTTTCATAATTCTGACCATCATTTACATTCAGATCTCCCTGGACAATTCTATCCTGTTCGTAATTCCAGGCAGGCAGTTAATTCTAATAGGCACGCCATTTCCATCATGAGGCTCAATACTACAGAGTATTCTATAAGTTTTATTCCAGCTGTTACCAAGTTGTGGAATGATCTTCCTAATCGGGTAGTTGAATCAGTAGAACTTCAGAAGTTCAAAGTTGGAGCAAAAGTTTTTATCTTGACCAGGTTGATCTGAGTCTTTTAGAGTTTATATATGACATATCTGTTTTTGACGTTGTTAATACTTTATATAGGACATATCTGTTTTGACGTTGTTACTGTTTTTAGAATGATTTATTGTTAATTTATTCTCACCATTTATTTATTTCCCTATTTCTTTCCTCCTTTCCTCCCTATTGGAGCCCTTGGGCTTTTAACATCTTGCTTTTCCAACTAGGGTTTTAGCTTGGCTAATAATAATAATAATAATAATAATAATAATAATAATAATAATAATAATAATAATAATAATAATAAAAATAATGATAATAATAATAATAATAATAATAAAAATAATAATAATGATAATAATAATAATAATAATATATCCTGTCTGTGTCCATTTATTTTTCTTACATATTGTTAGAATATCTATACTTTGCTTTAGTTTACTCGCGTATCCATATTGCTCTTTTTTCTGTGTATTAGTGTTATTCCCATCACTATGCTATCCATTGCTCTTTGAGCAATATATACTGTATATACAGTGATACCTCGGTACTCGACCATAATCCGTTCGAGATCCGTGTTCGACCTCCGATTTGTTCGAGTACCGAATTTTTTTTCCCCATAAGAAATAATGGTATATATTCTATTCCGTTCCCAAGCACTCGAACAGGCCCAAAATATTAATAAAACGTGTACCTAAACAACAATAATTATCTAAATGTGTATGAAATTGGTCAGAAAATCCTATAAAACAATTTTAAACCATTTACTGTACTAAAATAAAACAATTTTAAACCATTTTCTGTACTGTAGTGAACATACCTTTGAGCAGCGGTTCGATGGCATACAGGGATGGATGTGGAGAGGATGGAAGGGGGAGGTTACTGCTTGGAAGGAGAGTCCCCTTCCATGATGTGGCGGGGTAGTTCTCCTTCAGGAGTTGTTTCTCTCTCCAATGAAAGGGTGGGCAGATCTATTTCAGGGGTTTCTTCTCTTCTTTGTCTCTTCTTTGGAGGAGAAACAGGCTTTGATGTAGCAGCTTTCTTTTCTTTTGTGAAAAACTGGTCTATTGTTAATTGTTTCTTCCTCCTCTGCAGTATTCTTTGAAAATGATACATGACACTATCATTAAACATATGCACTGCCCGGTTTGCTACTGCAATTTCTGGGTGGTATTTTCCAGCAAAAGCCTGCACATCTGCCCACTTGGAACAAATTTCATTGATGAGAGAACTTGGAACATCCTCCCTTACCTCATCCTCTTCTGAAGATTCCTGCTCCACAATCAGATCCTGCTGCTGTTGTTGTTGCAGGTGCAACAATTCCTCCACAGTCAACTCGGTAGAATGGCTTTCTACAAGCTCATCAATATCATCCTTGTCGACCTCACGCCCCAAACTCCTGCCCATGACAACAATTTCCTCAACGACATCAGTGTCATCAGAAATTACAGGGGTAGCAGTGCTTGGACCCGCCTCTGGTTGGAAACCTTCAAACTCCCTCTCTGTGACACATGATGGCCACAGCTTACGCCAGGCAGAGTTCAATGTCCTATAGGTCACACCTCGCCAAGCTTGGTCAATCATGTTAACAGAGTTGAGGATGCTGAAGTGTTCCTTCCAGAATTCCTTTAGGGTCAACTTCGTGTCACTGGTCACTTCAAAACACTTTCTGAAAAGGGCCTTGGTATAGAGTTTTTTGAAGTTTGAAATGACCTGTTGGTCCATGGGCTGGAGTATGGGAGTAGTATTGGGGGGCAAGAATTTGATTTTGATAAAGCTGTATTCTTCTTTCAAGTCATCCTCGAGACCTGGAGGATGTGCAGGAGCATTGTCCATAACCAGAAGACATTTCATTGGCAAGCTCTTTTCAATGAGGTAAGCCTTAACCTGGGGGGCAAACACTTCGTTTATCCACTCAGTAAAGAATTGTCTTGTGACCCAAGATTTAGTGTTCGAGCGCCACATAACTGGTAGTGCACTTTTACAAATATTATTTCGTTTGAACACCCGGGGGTTGTCCGAGTGGTACACTAACAAGGGTTTGATCTTGCAATCGCCACTTGCATTTGCACACAGCAACAATGTTAGCCTATCTTTCATTGGCTTGTGACCTGGCATCTTCGTCTCGTCCTTGGTAATGTACGTATTGGCTGGCATTTTCTTCCAAAATAACCCAGTCTCATCACAATTAAAGACTTGTTGTGCGATCAAATTTTGTTCATTTATGTACCGATCGAATTCCCCCACGTATTTATCGGCTGCAATTTGATCCGAACTAGCTGCCTCCCCATGCCTAGTAACACGATGAATACCTGTTCTATTACGAAACTTTTCAAACCAACCCCTGCTCGCTTTAAATGTAAATGAATCACTTTCACTGGTACTCGGACTTTTCTTCACTAATTCTTCATAGATATGCAACGCTTTTTCACAAATGAACGCTTCACTAACACTTTCCCCGGCCAACTGTTTTTCTTTAATAAATATTAAAAGCAACTTTTCCATCTCCTCAATCACTTGTGGCCTTTGCTTAGTTACCGCCGTAACTCCCGTTGCAACATTCGCCTTCTTAATCATTTCTTTATGCTTTAAAAACGTAGAAATGGTCGACTTCGCCATTCCGTATTCTACCGCTAAATCGGACACTCGTACACCATTCTCATATTTCGCTATAATTTCCTTCTTCAACTCGATCGTTGTTCGCACTGTTTTCCTCTTCTCCTTCCCCTTAACACTCATTACTTTCTTGGGACTCATTATGAAAGCTAAAAAAGCAATTAAAAGCACTGAAAATCACTAAATCACAACGAATGCTGATCGCGCGTTGTCTGAGTGACGCTCTCGAGAGAACTGATGCTTCCCGAACAAGCGAGAGTGGCCGAGATGGCGCGATCATCACAAAGCCCATGCGGTCGTCACGTGTTCGGCTGGTCGAGTACCGAATTTTTGGTCGAGCACCGCAGCAAAAATTTCTCGAAAATTTTGGTCGAACTCCGAATTGTTCGAGTATAGAGTCGTTCGACTACCGAGGTATCACTGTATATATATATATATATATATATATATATATATATATATATATATATATATATATATATATATATATATTTTATGAAAATGTTAAATAAATTGTGAACAATAAAAGTTTTAATCAATTACGATTGGGTAAAATCTAAGTTGTGGGATATATATAATATCGGGGTTCCTGAATAATATTTGCAAACTATGATGCAAATACTTGAAGTATAACTGATGTAATTATTTTGCATGTATTAAGAGAAAAATATGATTTCCATACTGTTCAGGGTGAGATATTTATGTTAATTTCGTTGAAAAGCTGACGAGCTATGAGATTTGCAGTTCAAAAAGGTTATTAATAATTAATAACAACGAATGATAAACATGAATAATTGATTGAAATCGTCTTTAACAATATAACAACGTAATTATTATAGAATAAAGTCGCTACATTGATTGAATAAGGAGCCGAACTCTGTGATTTCTAAATCCTTGGTTTGTAGCCCACCGAATTTTTAAGAATATTTTAACAGAAATTTATAGTAGTTTGAATGTTTTTGAATGATAGTAACATTTGGTAGGAAATGATATTTCATTGACCTGGATCGATTTTGTTTTTTTTGGAGAAGAAACTTACGAATTAAATTTGTTATTTATTAAAATATGAAACCAAATGCACAATGAGGAATATATGCATTTGCTTATTGAAATTTTCTGATTAGAAAATTAGCAGTAAAATTAAGCAATGTCTTATTCACCTAGGGGTAAAAATAGTCGTAAAGCTAGAAAAGAAAATTTAGCATACATACATAGACTGAAATACGAAAGAAATGGAAAGATATGATAGAAAAAAAATTAGAAAACAAGTATTTTGTAGGATGCCATGATAATTGTAGATGGACATATTCATATCAAATGAATACATAATTGAATTGTCTCCAGGTCATTTCAAAGCATTGCGGGAATCCATTCATGTGGTAGGAATATGAAAGCCATATGTGTGCCATACCAATTAATAAATAGATAAAAATAAATAATTTTTATATAGACACGTAAACTTTTAGATGTAAATTAGAATTATTAATTTTAGGTAAAAAGGGATAGTTTTGATATATTGAATTCTAATGTTAAGATATAAACATTGTAATTAATTGTAAATCATAGGCGTTATTGTATGCTAGAACAACAGCTTCTGGAAAAGTTTTCGTAATTTATCTGTCTCCAACCTTGCATATGGCATAATATTGCTTGCCTTGACCATTTGCAATTTTATAGAAAACTCCTCTGTTGCGTATAGAAAGGACACAAGGCTTTTTATAAAAGAGATTGCTCCTGTGAGACAATTTGTGACAGCTGCTGCTTAATTACTTCTCTTTACAATGCTGCCAATTCTATAAGAAAGCAAGGAAATTTTGGAAGATCGAATATCAAGTGAAGCTGTGTTCCTGACTATCATATTTTATATTTTAAACTTCATCCTGAAAACTATTTCAAAATTGGGTGCCGAACTTCATCAACATCAGAGTATTACATCATAAACAGTTATAAGTTTAAGGTTTTTATTAGTTTACGAAAGTGTATAAATTAATGGTATTAGACGAACAGTTAGTATACTATAAATCTTGGAAATTTCGATTCAGTTCACAGTCAAGCTCTCAATTCTGTTATGGTCCAGTATATCAAAACATAGATTATGTATAATGTGCTTTAATATTTTATCCCCTTTATAGTTAACTTAGTATAGAAAATAACAAAACAATATCAGCGAGAGATAATAAGTCAGAAAGCATATAATAATTGCTATATTCAAGATTAACTTAAGGGAAATTCAAACGAGAATATACAGTGAATATACACTTGTGGGATGAAGATGTAATTTTTTTTTTTAATACACTCATTATCTCCACATGTTTTTCATTGAGATATGAAAATATGAATCTTTTTTTTTTCTTTTTTAGGAATACAGCCATTATCTCGACTTTTTTTTTTATTGGGATATGAAAATTATCACAATTTATTTTAATGCTTTTAAAGAAGGCCCAAAACCCTTTACTGGACGTAAAACTTTTATCTATAGATTCGTTAACTGACAGTGCTAACTGAAAAGGAAATATTACCAGCAAGAAAAATAATCTAAAGAGCTTTCATAAGGATGAACGGCCTTCGTGAACAGAACAGGGAAGTCCAACAAAGTAAAAAACAGAATTGTATAAAAAGCATAATGCCGCTTCTCCTCCAGAAAAACAAATATTTGCATCGCCCTTCGGGGCCAGTATTCTTTAAACTAGTATTATAAATACTGCCGGGTACAAGGGAGTCAAAAAATATAAACTATTGACTAAGGAGTTAGGCAGCAATTCTAACACCTTTTAAAACATAACAGACACCTCACACGTCTCGAACTGTCGTCCTAACTACGCCATGACTCCTTGCTGCTGGGAGGAAGGGCGATGATGGGTGGTACAACTCACAAACATACGCTACAGGGGTCTAGGCGATGTCAGGCAGGGCAGCTGGTCAGGACTACGGTCCACCCCAAAAGCCAAAGCAAAGTCCTTTAAAAGAAGGCAACCGTGTTACCCCATACGAATGGGAAAAAAACACGCTAATAGACTTGCGTTATCTCTTTATTTTCTTTACAGTTTGAGGGTAACATTTGAAGTAATGTTCAGCATTAATCAACAACATAGAAATTATTTTGATTGTGAAACCAGTGTCGATTTTGTTTTTCATAGCTACAAATAAAAAAATTCAGGTGTCAAATACATATAATAATAGAATGGGTGATGGCGTGCTCTATTTGAAATCAACAAAAGTTTAAAATCTTCCACACTTCTACGTTATGGAAAAAATTATTTTATAAACCCTAGCGTTAGTTTACAATCATGAACGAGATCCAAAAAAGTCCTTTCATCTTTTTATGAAGTGATAATGATTTGGAAAAATCCAACTTATATTTATAAGGGTGCTAAATCCAATATTCCATTTCCGTACTTTCATAAAAGAAAACGAGATCTCGTCTGACATAAATATAAAGTGTTTGTTTGTGTGTGTGTGAGAGAGAGAGAGAGAGAGAGAGAGAGAGAGAGAGAGAGAGAGAGAGAGAGAGAGAGAATTGTTTTTGTTTTCAAGTGTCATTTCATATTCGTTGGTGGATTAAAAGTATTTTTGTATACATGGGAATTTTATGAATTAGTTATTATTTTACAGGGATTTTCACTCATATATTTTCTTAAATCTCAATAGTCTATTATGTCTATCATCATTCTCTCTATTTCCTGTTTCTTAAGTCTATCGAAAGTTTTTTTTTTTTTTTTTTTTTTTTTTGCTGGGTCAATTTATGCCGTTTAATACTTATGCGTTTATTTTCAAACTCATCATGTAGCTAGCTATTCCTTAACAAGTACTCTATCCATGCATCATTTTTAAACCCACATTATATCCTTCTGTCAACTATCATATTTCATCGGTGGTAAACATTACATACACCGTTTGTTCATATATATCATATAGTTACTTTTATCACTGGCATGAGACGCTCAGTTTACGTGGAAGATCTCAAGTAAGAGAGAAAAATTAATCCATCAATATCGAATTCTCAAGACATTGAGAATAACTTGCATTTAGTTGGACCATTTCTTTGTGAGCTAAGGATGGTGGGTTTCGCGGGGCCTATAGGTCTATCTTCTGAGTCACCAGCAGCCATTGCCTGGCCCTCCTTGGTGAGGGGCTTGGGTGGTGAGGGGCTTGGGCGCTGATCATATGCATATATGGTCAGTCTTTAGGGCATTTTCCTGCACGATAGAGCAATGTCTCTGTCCCCAGCCTCTGCCATTCATAAACGTCCTTTAAACCTTTAAACTGAATTGCTTTCCCTTGTGGTTTCAGCATTCTGCTTATCCAACTAGTGTTTCAGCTTGGCTTGTAAAAATGAATATAAACTTGTTTTGAGATATAATTTTTGCTAGATTCAAGAACATATAGATCTCTTAGCTAATGAAGTAAAATGTCTTTTTTTGGAAAACAAATGCAGTTTCCCTCTTGTTTGCTTAAATTTACAATGCTCTTTTCTAACAACTGAGGAATACTTCCAAGTTGTATACGTTACTTTACATTAAATTTTATATAACAGCAGCATAATTGTAAAAGATAAATTATATTTCTGATTTTTTTTTGTATTTTAACAGTCAACATTTGAATTAAGCCGAGACAAAAATATTGGCAGTCATAATAAATGTAAATTCTTTCGTATTGATTCCTTCATCAATCATTCAAGTCGAACACTGCATTGACCAGAGAAATAATAAAATCTAATTTATGGAATAGGAAATGTATGAACTCCCTGGGAATTTCAGATATCACATGATTTACTAAGTGAATTTGGATATTTTTTTTTTTTCATTTATGGCAATGAAATTTTCCTACATAGTTATCTCTTAATAATATTGTAATCCTAAGCAGTATGTTAAAATCTGTAAGTTTTCTACTCCTCCTATCAAGTTTGTGTATGCATATGTTAGTTACAATATAATGCTTCACAAGAGTTCCCAACAAAACCTTTGGGAACTTGAGTTTTCTTGAGGGTTCAGTTAAGGTTAAATATTTTACTGCAAAATACATAAAACTTGACTGTTTAACTCCAGTTAGCATTGCTCTCATCCTCTGCCACATTTTTAAAGGTAAAGGTGTCTGGTTTCAGTTCTAGTTTAGTCAGAATAGATATTCACCAGAACGTCAGTCAGGCAAGCCTAATACCCCATTATGGTGCCCAATCCCAGCAGTGACCTCCCCAGTAAAGTGCTTAAACTCATTGTCCAGGGCTGGGAATGTTGGGGTACCATGTTACCACTGTACTAGCCATTCATTTTCTACTATTGCATTTAAATATCTCTAGATTGCACGATGATCAGGGGCTTCCACGGAATTATAAGTAATCTCAACTTTTTTTTGGTTTGGTTAGAAGGCGTGGGTTAAAAAAAAAAAACATAAATTATAATAATGGTAATTATACTATTGTTATTACCATCAGGTGGAAACTGCTATGAAACACAAACCAAAAAAAGCTAATGTCATAAACATTTCGAAGAAAAAAAGTACAATAGATGGTTATGGGGACTAATTGTAGACAACAAGTGATAGTATATCAAGTATCAAATACCCAACGCCATGTTTTTTTTTTTTTTTTTTTTTTTTTTTTTTTTTTTTTTTTTTGAGGGGGATGGGAGAAAAGTGATATAGGATTTCAACCAGATTCCTGCCAAGACAGGAAATGTTCCCTAAGGAATAAGAAATCCTGAGAAAAGGAAGGTTGGTAGTAAGTGCAGGAAGTGAAATCTTGGGAACAGATTCTCAAGCCTCTAAGAAATGCCTAAAGATTTGTTTTACAGTACAAGTATATTCCAGAAATATGGCTTATGACTTTAAAATTTCATTCAAAATCTTTGGCCGTTTTTTTTTTCAGATATACATAACCCACTTTTTCTGAGATAATATCAATTTTATTTTATCTTCCTTTGATATGCGCATTTCTTGTTTGTTCCAATTTTCTCAAAAAATGTTATCCTTATCGTTCTTTTCATCTCATCCATTGGGAATTGGATGTAATGGTTTTCATTTTGTTATAGCTTTGTCAGTATGATTTTTTTATGAGAATATTACTTAAAAGGCTGAGAGAGAGAGAGAGAGAGAGAGAGAGAGAGAGAGAGAGAGAGAGAGAGAGAGAGAGAGAGAGAGAGAGAGAGAGCCTTATTGCCTTATTGCCTTATTTTTTGTTTGGGTTCCCCCAGGTCCCTCAGTGTGAGGCACCTCGTATATCCACCAGAGAGTTGCTAATGCATCTTCCGGTGTATTTTTCATCTTCCAGTCTTGGATGGTCTGGGATGCATCTTAGGTATTTATCGAGCTTATTCTTAAACACATCTACGCTCACTCCTGATATGTTTCTTAGATGAGCTGGCAGCATATTAAATGGTAGCTGCATTATCGATGCTGGTGCGTAGTGGATTAATGTCCAGTGCGCCTTCCTTAGTTTTCCTGGTATATTTTTTGGCACTATTAATTTACCTCATCTTGCTCTTTTTGATATTTTTAGCTCTATGATTTTTTCAGTAATTCCTTTTATTTGCTTCCATGCTTGTATTATCATCTAGCGTTCTCTTCTCCTTTCTAGACTGTATAGTTTTAAAATTAGCAGTCTTTTCCAGTAGTCAAGGTCCTTAACTTCTTCTATTTTAGCAGTATAGGACCTTTGTGCACTCTCTATTTGTGCAATATCCTTTTGGTAGTGTGGGTACCATATCACGTTGCAGTACTCGAGTGTACTACTTACATAAGTTTTGTAAAGCATAATCATGTGTTCAGCTTTTCTTGTTTTAAAGTGTCTGAATAACATTCCTATTTTTGCTTTACATTTAGCCAACAGTGTTGCTATTTGGTCGTTGCATAACATATTCCTATTTAACATAACACCAAGGTCTTTAATTGCTTCCTTTTTTGTGATTGTCTCGTTATTAGGTCCCTTGTATGCATATACCATTCCGTCTCTGCTTCCATAATTCATTGATTCGAATTTATCGAAGTTAAATACCATCCTATTTATCTCCGCCCATTCATATATTTTATTTAGATCTCTTTGTAGTGAGTTCCTATCTTCATCACAAGTAATTTCTCTACTTATTCTTGTGTCATCGGCGAAACTTCTCACTACAGAGTTTTCAACATTACAGTCTATGTCTGGGATCATAATAACAAACAGCAGTGCAGCTAATACAGTATTTTGTGGCACGCCAGATATTACCTGAGCTTTATCCGATTTCTCGTCATTTGCAACCATTATCTGTTTTCTGTTTTGCAGGAATTCTTTTACCCATTTTCCTTTCCCACAATATTATGCTTTCTTATTTTTTTCTCTAATATATTATGGTCTACCATGTCAAAGGCTTTTGCAAAATCTAGATAGATCACATCTGTGTCTTTTTCATTTATCATATTTTTGTATATGTTTTCATAGTGTGCTATCAGTTGGGTTTGTGTACTTTTTCCGGGCACAAAATCGTGTTGACCTATACTAAACAAATTATTTTCAACCAAATGATCCATTATTTTCTTTTTTATTACCCTTTCATACACTTTCATATGTGATGTTAGACTAACAGGTCTCTAATTGTTTGCCTCTAGTCTTGATCCACTTTTGAAGATAGGGGTTATATAAGCTAATTTATGTTTAATATATATCTCACTCATATCTACATTTTGTCTTAGCAGTATTGCAAGCGGCTTCGCGATAGTTTTTGCAGTTTTTTTTTAACAAAATCGCTGGAACTGCATCTGGTCCGGCTGCTGATCCATTTTTATTTTCATTTATAGCCTTGACAATATCTGCTTCGTTAATATCTATATCCGTTAGATATAAAACATTTTCTTCTCTCATTTCTGTTTCATTATTCTCATTCGCAATTCTTGGCGTGAACTCACTCTTATATTTTTCTGCTAATATGTTGCATATTTCCTTTTTTTCATTCGTTAGCCGTCCTTCAATTCTTAGAGGGCCTATTTTTAATCTCCCTTTATTCATCTTTTTTGCATAGGAGTAAAGTACTTTGTTTTTTATTTTTTTTTATTTTGAAGTGTCCTTTCTTCTAAGTCCCTTTTTTCAATTTCTTTTGACTGTACAATCTTTTGTTCTGCATATTCTATCTTACATTTTATTTCCATCATTTTCCACATATTTTTTTCTTTTGCAAGATTTTTCTTCCACTTCCTAATTTTCTGAAATGAGATCCTTCTTTCTCTTGGTATGCATGTCTTTTGTTTATTGTTTTTCTTCGGTACATATTTTTCAACAATTTTCTCCAGTATTTTGTACAGTATGTCCGTATTTACCTGTATATTATCACTTACAAACACATTTTTCCATTCTTTATTCAGTTCTTCATTTATTTCTGACCATTTTATATTCTTACTATAAAAATTATATTTTCCATATCCTTCCCAACGTTTTGTGCTTTGATTAATTCTGTGATCACTTGCCTTGGAATGGACTATTAATTCTATGACATTATGGTCTGAAATTCCCATGTTATACACTATTATTTCTTTAACATAATTCACCTCATTCACAAATACTAGATCTAGGACATTTCCCTTTCTTGTTGGAATGTGGTTTATTTGTTGCATATTATGTTCTAATAGCATATCTTGAAGCTTTTCAAATTGCCTCTTATCTTTTGCGCTACTATTACTCTCTTATATATATATATATATATATATATATATATATATATATATATATATATATATATATATATATATATATATATATATATATATATATATATATATATATATACATAAAACCACTTTCTTCTATCCGTTCTTTCCAATCCACGAAAGGAAAGTGAAAATTTCCGGATAGGAGTATATTCCAGTCTTTATGGTTTCTACATATATCATCTATTTTTTCTATTGTTAGGTCAATCTCCTTAGTATTTGGGGGTCTGTAGACTACAATATTCACTAATTTTTCATATTCAAATTCTACCGCAATCAATCCACATTCTATGTTGCTTTATTTTTTCACAGACTTTTCCTGGATTTATGTCTCTTCCATATATTGTGGTTCCCCCTTAACTCCTATTTGTTCTGTCTGATCTATATGTTTGGAAACCCTTTATCTGGTCGTCACTGCAGTCTCTTGGGAATACCATGTTTCACTTATATTTAAAATTTCTATTTTTTCAGTTTGGGTTAGTTCTTCTAGGAACTCTATTTTCCTTTTAGAGTTACTCGTGACTAAACCCTGTGCATTCATCAGTATTATGGTTTGTGTTTCATCCCCATTATTTAATATTGGTAATAATATGGATTCTCCCATGCTTCCTTCCTGTTCTGATACGATGTTCTTTTTTTCATTTCCGGAATTCTGCCATTAAAAAATCCCACTTTTCCATTATATTTGTTCTTTCGCCTTCATATTTTTTTTTTGTGTATACCTGCAATTATCCCCATATCTGCACAAACCCCTGACATTATAAATGCATTCTTTTTAGTCGGGCTCTAAATGTGCAGATTTGGGTTGAAAGGCCTCATATCTTGGGGCTTTTGGTGCATAGCGCGGCTTTTTTGTTTCTTTTTTTGTTTCAGTTTTGCTTTCATTTTCCTTTTCAGTTTGCTGAGTTTTCTTACTCTCATTTATGGTTGCAGGATGCATATATCGACAATTTTTGTTGAAACTGCATCCTTTTCCTTCTTTTAGGTATTTGCATATTTTTTGGATGGAGATCTCTGCATTCGTCTCCATTTCCGTCTAAATACGCACATTTACCATATATTTCATAATTATGGCATATCTTTGGATGCTTGTCGTAGCATCTTTCGCCAAATCTGCAATTCCCTCTTTTCAGCATATTGCAGACTATATCTTTCTTTTCTTTTTTTTTCTCGCTCTTGCTCTTCCCTAAAAGTATGTAGGCCCGGGTAGAGTCTCTTGGGTCTATTATTTGTTTCCATCTGATAATTTATTTCTTCATAAGTATGTTGTTGGATAGCATCATAAGTTATATCAATGATTTCCTCTGCATCCTTACACATATACTGTTCATTTTTCTCTTCTTCTTCTTCTTCTTCTTCTTCTTTATCTTCAACTATTTGCAGATTTAGTCTCGACTTAATTATATTTTCTATCCAGACTAAGCATGTTTAGCAGAATACCTTTGTGTCTCTATTTTTTATTTTTTGTTGTATTTCAGCACATGTAGGGTGTGTTGGAACATGGCAGATATCACATTTTCTAATCAGTTGTTGAGAATTATCAATGGAATACCATATCTTACATGTATTACACCATTTTGGCATTCTTTTTCCCAATGCATCAATCAGCATATTCATCATATTGGACTTTTTATTTTTCTTTGATGGAATGTGTTGATTGATGTAAACTTTCTTTATCAGTCTCTTGGATCTTCTTTGGAATTTCTTCTATTATTTTGCTGATGTTTTCCGCAGATTTGCTCCAGTTTATTGGATCATATTGTTTCAATATGTCTGCGAATATTTTTCCGTCACACTGGTTGGAGTTACTAGTGACCTCTGATATCAGACGGTCGAGCTCTTGTTTTGCCAACTCATGGAATTTACTCTTGCTGACTGCAGCGATGTCTCTCCAAGAGTTGCTAGTATTATAGATTGCCATCTTGATCAGATTTTTATTAATTCACAAGATAACTATCCTATGTCGACGTTTTATCCCACTTTTCTGCCCTCAAACTAATCACCGACTATTCACAAAAACTTGTAGCTATATTGCACTCGATAGCCTTTTGTTATCCGCGTTAAATCAGGATACTTTTAGGAACGCACAAGTGTATTCACTCACCGGTACACAGATACAACTCAGAGAGAGAGAGAGAGAGAGAGAGAGAGAGAGAGAGAGAGAGAGAGAGAGAGAGAGAGATAATGTTTTTTTTGTATAATGATCAAATAGATTAGTACTTGATTGTAAATTTATTCCAATATTTGGTCATTAATTTAGCATAATGATGAGTACTTTAACAGCTATACCTGTGTAATGACACAATTAGTTCCTTTGTAATTCAAATGAAAAGTGATTTTGTTTAAATTAAGGCATGTCGAATATCAGTTGGATATATATCTATATATATATATATATATATATATATATATATATATATATATATATATATATATATATATATATATACATATATATATATGTATGTATATATAAACCTTTTATATATATATATATATATATATATATATATATATATATATATATATATATATATATATATATGTATATATAAACATTTTATATATATATATATATATATATATATATATATATATATATATATATATATATATATATATATATATATATATATATACATATATATATATATATATATATATATATATATATATATATATATATATATATATATATAAAACCATACTCTGATAACAGAACCAGTTGGTTTGATTTTTTGTTACGTACTTGCTATGAACTGCTAGTATATAAACTCGTGATCTGTTGCAAATAAGTTAGTTGCATACTTTGCATTCATCTCCTTTCTATCCCATAACCTTACAGCAACCTCGCACAATCGCTGACCGCTGGAGGAACAGCTCCCTCCCACCTTCCCCCTCACTGTTATGACTTTTCTTTCTTCCCAACATCCATGGAACTAACACCATTTGCCAGTACAGACGCATCCGCTTGGTTTCAGCATGCCGAGATTGTTTTGCATTAAGGGCTTGACCCGCTCAAGCATTTAAAGCAGAGTAGACTATGTTCTCGCGGCAATACCCGGGACACTTTCTTGGCAATCGCCAACTTTCCCCAATAGTGTACAAGAGCCTCAATACATACTTCCAGGAGCAGTATTCGCCATTAGCAGCCGCCCATATATCCCAGCTTTTTCAGCTCTATAAAGAACCATTAGGGGATAAAAAGGCTTTACTCACCCTCAGGGAAATGACAAGTATCACTCGCTCTAATCCTTTTGCAAACGGCTCTCCTCAGGACGTGAACCTACTTCGCGACCTTTGGGTACGACACTTACCATCCTCAATGTCGATATTCTGCCCATGAATGAACTGATGACCAAAGTCGATGCCCTTTTGGACAGCCACTTCACCAATTCCGAGACCTATCAACGCCTTCTCTCCTGACGAAAAGGACAACTATTCAACATCGACCTAAGCTGACGTGAACGTGATAGGATAGAATGCAGGCCACAATCGCCCAGCCTGTAGCAGGCCGAGGCAGTGACAAATCTGCCCACTACCCATATATGTCACCCCTCGATCACCTCTCCACCCACTTACTGATGCCCATCAGCCAAAGTTATGATACCATCACTCCAAATTTATGGCTGCTGCTAATAAATGTATGAACGGTTGACAAGGGCTAAATCTTGTAAATAGGCCATCACTTGTAGTGTTGACTTTCCCTATAAAAACTCAAACATAAGAGTAAGGAGTTTTTACTTTATTTTGATGAAATCGAAGGTAAATTATGAAATTAAGCTTGATTAAAGAAAGATTCTCCTGATGATTTACGGAAAATATTCATCGAGAAATATGATTTCACATGATGAGAGAGAGAGAGAGAGAGAGAGAGAGAGAGAGAGAGAGAGAGAGAGAGAGAGAGGAGAGAGAGAGAGAGAGGTATCAAAGGCCCTGTGAATGTAGGTCCCAAACAATATTTCCCTGCATTCTGGCAGGAAAAATACTAGTAAAGATCAATGGAATATTATTATTATTATTATTATTATTATTATTATTATTATTATTATTATTATTATTATTATTATTATTATTATTATTATTATTATTATTATAATTATTATTATTATTATTATTATTTCTTCTTCATGAGCAACACCTGTTCTTCTTCATAATCAACACCTGTACACTATTTTACAAATGTTATTCCAGGTATGACTAGCTCTAGCTTCTTCTTCATATGAACCTAATTTGGACTCACCAATTTCTTCATCAGGAGATACAAGAAATTTGCAATAAACACTTTAGCACCAATTAGCAGGAAGAATACAAGCCTCAATCCAAAGCCTCCCAGTTCTCCTCAAATTTCCAATTTTGCAAAATAGATAAAGCTGAACTTCAGCATTAGAAAATAATAAAGGAAAAGATAAATAAGGAACTATTGTACTATGCTAACTTTAAAAATCATAATAAGAAAAATTTATATAATATATAAATTTTTCTTATTATGGTTTTTAAAGTTAGCATAGTACAATAGTAGGAGACAACGAGTAAACGAAAGTGTGTTTTGGCCCAAATTTTATATATTATATAAAATTTGGGCCAAAACACACTTTCGTTTACTCATCATCTCCTAAGCCTATTGACGCAAAGGGCCTCGGTTAGATTTCGACAGTCATCCCGATCTTGAGCTTTTAATTCAATACTTCTCCATTCATCATCGATTTTGCGCTACCTAGTCCTCAGCTATGTAGGCCTGGGTCTTCCAACTCTTTTAGTGCCTTGTGGAGCCCAGCTGAACATTTGTGAACTGATCTACTGTATATCTCTTACTAATCCAAAGGGTAGGTCTCTCTCTCTCTCTCTCTCTCTCTCTCTCTCTCTCTCTCTCTCTCTCTCTCTCTCTCTCTCTCTCTCTCTCTCTCTCTCTCTCTCTCCTCTTCGGTCTGAAAGCTGAGGATGGAGTACGAGAAGTGGAATTCTTTATTTTCATTACATTACTTTCAATGAATACCCGTCTTCATTAGGAGCTTTGCGAAAATTAAAGAAAATATTCAGTGTATGAATTACTGTGTTGAGGAAAGATGAATATATTAAGGTTGGCACTATTTGGGCATTAAAGAAAATAGTCAAAGAGTCATGGAGGAAAAAGTGAGACTATTTTCCCCAGATTTTTTACTCAGCCGAGTTTTAGTCAAATAGTCTTGGAGGAAAAAAAGGAGACTATTTTTACCAGACGTTTTACTTAGTAGAGTTTTAGTCACATAATCATGGAGGAAAAAATTAGACTATTTTTTCCGGATATTTTACTTACTAGAGTTTTAGGTCAAATAGTCATGTAGGACAAATTGTGACTATTTTTTCACCAGATATTTTACTTAGTAGAGTTTTAGTCAAATAATCATGTAGAACACAATGGTACTAGTTTTCCCAGATATTTTATCAACTAGAGTTTTAGTCAAATAGTCATTTAGGACCAAATGGGACTATTTTTTTCTCAGATATTTCACTCACTAGAGTTTTTGTCAAATAATCATGTAGGATAAAATGGTACTGTTTTTTCCAGATATTTTATTTACTAGAGTTTTAGTCAAGTAGTCCATGTAGGACAAAATGGGACTATATTTTCCAGATGTTTTATTTAGTAGATTTATTTTTTTTATCTATTATCGACTTTTTTTTTATTTTTTTCCCTTTTCCTTTGGTACAGTATATTTCAGATGGATTCATAAATACTGTCACGATAATCAACCAATTATATTTATCTTGGACATTTTATACAAATATTTATCTTGGACATTTCATTCAAGACCATTTCTTGTAACTGATAAAGGGAACTTCATTGTATCAGCAAACAGTGAGTACAGTACCAAAGATCGAATATCTCTACTACAGTGAGAGAAGGTCAAACGTACATAACAGAGTTAACTCTAACTTTGAACCATTGGAAGTTATCCTTTAACAAACATCAGGTTAGGTGTCGTGATTGAGGGGAAGACAAAGCAGGTAAATCCTAAATTAGGAAATTATATGTAGAATATATCAAAATTATATTTATTAGAAAAGAAACAAAATATAAATCATAAATACTTTACTGGAAATTGTTGCTCTACCTGTAAATGTCAGTGGCAATAATGCCGCAGTCTGAAATAGTTTCATTTCAATTTTTCAAACTGGAGCATGGAATTGTTACTCGAGTGGACTTTGATAAACAATAGTTAGCGGTGTTACTTATTTAATATGTAAATCATTCTAATAATTAAGACCAATATCAAGAAATATAGAAGAATAGTTTCAGGTGAACATGAATAACAGTTGTCGTATTTGCAGGATATTCGATAACTGCGTCATCTCATTTGACTCGAGTCCAATGTGTTATATCACATACCTTCGAGTTGTTATTATCTAGGTTTCCATCGGTCATTATGAAAACAACAACCACAAATGCAGTCATTTTTATTTCACTGCAGCACAAAGGCCTCAGATATGTCCTCATTCATGTCTGGGGTTTAGGCAATTTTCATCACAACACTGTTCACTGCGAATTGGTGATGGTGAGAGATTATGGTCTATTCACTTGCAACAAACTAACCCAGCATGGGCGGCCCTGATAAATACAGCCTTGGTGATCATGGCAATAAACAAATTTTTTTCACCACGTATTAAATCTATCATTCATTTCCAAGATATGTCACTTTCCTATCCACGTTTATACCAAAAATGAAAACATTATCTTCATTGATAGAAGGAAATTTTCCAGTTTCATTAGATTTCATGAACAGTTTATTTTCTCGTTCACTCTGAAAAGTATGTTATCCCTATGTGAGTTTAGAATAATTACCACATTATTTCATTATACCTTCCTACTTATCAACTGTTAGACTTCTTCCTCTAGAACAATGTAGACGAATATAGAGGCGAGTGTCTGGGCTGACAAATCATCTGATTGATTTGTTATATTTTCAAGTCATAATCACTTGATAGAAATAATCAGTGTTTGAGATTCTTTTAGAATAAGAACTCTGGTGAGAATTTCACTGAATCAGGAATTTGCTACTCTCATGAGAAAAATATAAACATCTACAAAAACAATATATGATATTAAATATTTGCAGTAAGAGGGATGCATAAAGGAGAATTTAGCGTTTTTCGACTCGGACCAGAATAAATTTTGGCAGATAATTCCGATATCCTGCGAAGCAGCCCAAGAAATACAAACGTATTTTGCATAACAACGGCTGTCTAAAGCCCAGTTTTGAGAAACGGACACAGGGAAAAGAGTGAAAGTTGTATTGTAAAATCCCGATTCTCTTTTCCGCAGTTACATTTTCGTTTAAGTTTTCTGAAATGAGTCTAAACATAAGATTTACAAGTGAATGTGAAAAATGATATACGGTAAATGTATCCTTTCAGTTTTATTGCTTTATCAGACACATCAATTTACAGAAAAAAAAAATTATAAACTATAATACAGATCTTGGGGTATATTTTCAGCCACCACTTTCCTTGAATTTAAGCTGAACTAGGATACAACTTCAAAATCTAGGCAGAATTATTTCCATCATAATACTTACACTAATGATTTTTAAGCAACTGGTATCAATCAATCATTCTGATAATCATCTTCTCAAATTTAAAAATGATATTCCTCTCCCGAAAATCACAATACCCATAATTCATAAACTATATATTTATGCAAAAACAGTTTTATCAATGTCTACCAGCTATTGATTCTTAAGACGATACTGAGTAACCCAATGAGTATTAGGTTCCATTTAAAGACAAACAAAAATCTGAATCCTTTGATGAACTTACCAGTTTGATTGCCTAAAGTAAATCATGAGAAACACCAGGTACACACACATACGTTTTTGAAAGTTAAAATAGACTCTCATTGAGGCGTGTGTTGCGAGAGTCAAAAAATCTAGCTCAGAGTTTACAGTATTAGAGACTATATTGAAAACTTTAACATAGCATTAAAAGAAAAATAAAGTAGGCAAGGCTCCGTATGAACATTGAATAGGGTATTGCACGAGAGACGCCGAATGGAAGGGAATAAAAAGATGTTTTAGGAGGAGAAGGAGTAAAACAACGGGACGAAATAGGGATTTGAAATATTCAGGAATGGACACCACAATCGGTCTTATAGGGATTTGAAGTAGTATTCAGAAATTAACACTAGAATCCGTATATATATATATATATATATATATATATATATATATATATATATATATATATATATATATATATATATATATATGTATATATATTTGTGTGTGTGTGTGTAATCTCAAAGACTGAACCAAATGTGTGTTTTCTATGTTTCATCTCCGGGTGGATTCACTGATGGAGATAGGCATCATGTCTCCTTTTATTAGATTTTTATCTCATGGTACGAATGTCCAATCAAACAAGTGTGTGGAACATATGTAGTGTGATGAGAAATGACATTGTTTTCTAGTGAATTTGGGTATTTTGTTATTGCTCTATTTTTTTATTTCTATTTAGACAACTTGATCTTTCAATTCTTTGGAACCTCCTTTTTTCAGACATTCCTTCGATAAAAAAGTCAAGCTGAAATCTGATTTCCTTATAATCAGGAATAAGATACCTGAATCAGTATTTGTCAATTAATTAGTCCCTGGTTTCTCTGGTTGAAATGACACTCAGATTTAGAAATTACTCGTACACCTGACACCTTTCTCTTTCAGTTTAAAACCATCTTAGCATTGTTTTCATATCGCATTACCTGGACAGCTCTAAGAATTGTTAAAAATGCTCTTTGTTGGAAAGAACGAGACGATGCATAAGAAAACAGAAGGAAATAAAAACACAGGTAAAAGTAAAAGTAGCAGTTAGATGAGAAAATGTGTTTCCCTATTTTGGGAGCTCAACTGTGCAAAAGAGAGCGAAATTGTTGTAAAATCTCGAATAGAGAATAAAATGCTCTCACGGGCAATTTCTTTCCATAGAAATGGGAGAGTTGTTTAACGTTTTGTACTTGGTACCTCAACACCTAAAAAGTAATAAAAAACGCATATTCTTTATGCAAATGTTACGGTGAAATTGATTTAATGACATAAGGTTAATGATAACTGAAGAAAGCATAATTCGATGTTTATATACAAGAACTAACATCACTGGCTTTGGCACCAGAAGAATCGGCAAATGTTGGTCCTAGGAAATTACACAAGTTTCTTTTACATGCTGAAGCCGAAGAAGGAAAGGAATTGAAATTAATTCCATGTTAGAACTATGAACACCAAACAACGCAAGGCAGTGTCCTTTTCATAATCTTTTATCTTACGCTTGGAGGGAAGTCTAGATTACAGTAGATGCAATGCAAATGTTATTAAGCAAACCGTAAGCCTTTATAAGTTGATTCTGATGACATACACATTTTTAAAAGAAGACACGAGAAGCATATTATTCATTCCAAATACATCCCCCCATCCCTTATGCACTGAAATGTCATAACCTTTAAAGGAAGCTGCATTTGAAAAAACAAAATCGCTGAATACGATAAAAAACAGACCTTCTTTACGCCTTCTTCAGTGCTATCTATTACCTTCGCAAACTTCGTTGCAGTGAGGGTCATGTTTTGATACGTGTTGTCTGTCTGTCTGTTTGTGATTCACTTAACTCTAAAACTATTTGACTGAATATCATGAAATTTGGTAGGAAGATTGGTTATGATTCAGTGATAATTTGATCAGATTTTGGGATTGATTGGTCAACGTCAAAGCCAAGATCACGAAAAGGTAAAAACATTAATCACAAAATTCAAAACCATTTGACCGAATCAAATCAAATTTGGTGGGAGACTTGGCCATGATCCCAGGACAATTTGGTTGGATTATAGATGTGATTGGGTTAAAAGTTCAAGGTCCCGAAAAGTTAAATAAAAGTCTTTGCCATATTGTGGTCAATTTTTAGCCGATTTGCATGAAACTAGTTCCAAATTTTGAATACTTTAATTGCCTATCTTGTTGTATACATCATGGCATAGTGATACAATCACCCTTGTTTGTGTCTTTATTTTCTTGTATGTCTGTCTCTGTGTCAGTAATTCGCATAACTCAAAAACTATTTGATGTATTCGCATTAAATTTAGTGTAATGACTGGCTATGATCCAATGACTATTTGGTTAGATTTTGGATGCGATTTGGTCAAAACTTAAGGTCAAGGAAGCAAAAAGCTAATAAACGTTTTTTTCTATATCTTGGTTAATTTGTATCCGATTTGTAAGAAACTAGAGCCAAAATGCTCATAATTCAATTGCCTATATTAAAATAAACAACATGATATAGGTGAAGGTATGCGCTCTACCGAGTACCCTTTCTAGTTATACATATTTTACATAACATCCAGCAGCACCGAAAGAGGATAATTGAAATTAACTATTTTTGATTTCGTTAAAAGTAAACTTGATCATTATGATATAAATAACATGATATTATTTTCCCTCTTGATTTCAAAAGGGTTATTGTGGTCTTCAAGACAAGATCCAAGAGGGGTTTCACCATTTTTTTTTTTTTTTTTTTTTTGATGGTTTCATAATTAGTTTGCGTGAGTTTGAAGTTTAAACAATTTTCAATTCTATTTACTGTCAAACACATCAGCCCAAGGGTTGCCTTTTCCTTTGGACATTGAGTGACACTGACCAGAATAATTGCGTCCACACCAAGAAGGGCAGATTTAGCAATAGCCCACCATTTATGTTCTAGAAGTGTACCAGAAAACAAAGTTGTCACTGAAATTTTATATCAAATATATATTTAATAATAATTAGTTCTTTTAGTTAAGTACTTTTCGTTGTTGTTAATCATACTGTTGTAAGTAACTTAAGATTTCCAATTACCACAAAATATATACGCACAGACACATACACACTCACTCACACATATACATACATATATATATATATATATATATATATATATATATATATATATATATATATATATATATATATATATGTGTGTGTGTGTGTGTGTGTGTGTGTGTGTGTGTAATCTTAAAAACTGGGCCATATGTGTGTTTTTTTTAAGGTTTCAACTATGGTTGGATTCATGAATGGAGATTGACATCATGTCATCTTTTATTAAATTTCTATCTCGTGGAACGAATGTTCACTCAATCAAGTAATTGTTTGGAACTTATAATGAGAAATGAGAGCATCGTTTTCTAGTGAATTTAGGTATTTGGTTATTTCTTTACTATCTATTTCTATTAGGACAACTTTATTTTTCAATTCTTTGGAACCTCAATTTTCAGCCTTTCCTTCAATGAAATTTTATTACAAACTAAAAGTCAAGATCAAATATGGTTTCAATCTTTCAATTCTTTGAAACCTCAGTTTTTCAGGCTTCGATGAAAGGGATCACAAACCAAAATCAAGCTGAAATCTTGTTTCTTCATAATAAAAGATAAAATACCTAAATCAGTAATTCTCAATCAATGCTCGCCTTGTTTCTCTGGCTCAAAGGACACCCAGCCTTAAATATTACTCCCTCGTACACCTGACACCCTTCTCTCTCTCTCTCTCTCTCTCTCTCTCTCTCTCTCTCTCTCTCTCTCTCTCTCTCTCTCTCTCTTTTTTTTTTCATGCAGTTTAAAACCCTCTTAGCATTATTTTCAAATTCCATTACCTGGACATCTCTAAGAATAGTTGAAAATGCTCTTAGGTGGAAAGAAAGAGACGATGTGAAAGAAAACAGACGGAAAACAAAAGCATAGGTAAAAGTAAAAGCGTCAATAACATGAGAAAATGTCTCCCTTTTTTGGAGTTCAACTTTGCAAAAGCGAGCGAGACTGTTTTAAAATCTTGTATAGAGAAAAAAACTCTCTCCCAGTGAAGTATATTTAGATGGAAACGAAACTCAGATAGATCCTTCCTGAATGACTTTATTTTTAAGACTAATTTATAATGATATACAGTTTAAAAGAAGACAAGATAGTTAACAGGGTAGTTATGCTTAATGAGTAGTAAGTATCTGTAAACACAAATATAACCTCTTGTAATAGGTAGTTATCAACATAAATACATAACACCCAGGCAATTTCTTTCCATAGAAATGGGAGAGATGTTTATCGCTTTATACTTGGTACTTCAAAAAGGCATATTCTCTATACAAATATTACGGTGAAACAAATTTAAACGCCTAAGGTTAATGATTACTGTAAATAAAGCATAGTTTGCTGTTTGGATACAAAAAACTATCATGTAATTTTTTTGGCATAAGAAGAATCGGAAAATTTACATTGTTAAAAAAACCGTAATTTTAATCGGAAATTCTTCGTAAAAATATACTGTTCTCAGCCATATTTCAGTAAAATACAAGTGACTGTAATTGTTACCCTACTTTGTTATTATCGTTTATGGGTTGGTGACCGTAATATCACTCATTTACGTCAATACATCCGTTCTTTAAACGGTAAATGTCTGGTAACATTTGCTCCAGATTTTTTACGGGTTTTTATGGCAACTTTTTAACAGCGTAGGTCCCAAGAAATTACACAGCCTTTTTTTTACATGCTGAAGCTGAAGAAAGAAAGGAATTGAAATAAATCCCATGAACACCAAACAACACAAGGCAGTGTCCTTTTCATAATCTTTTATCTAACACATGGAGGGAAGTCTAGATTGCAATAGATGGAACACAAATAAAGGTTATGCCAATCCTAAGCCTTTATGAGTTGATTCTAATGACATACACATTTTAAGAGGAGTTAGGAGAAGCATATAATTTCTTCCAAATTCATGCCACACGTCTCGTATGCACTAAAAATTCCATAACATTTAGAGAAAGCTGCATTTGAGAAAAGAAAGTTGCTGAATATGATAAAGAACTCAGCTTCTTCAAGCCTTCTTCAGTGCTATTTCTTACCTTCGCCAACTTCATTGTGGCGAAGGTGATGTTTTGAGAGGCATTGTCTGTCTGTGTGTTTCTGATTCGCATAGCTCAAAATCTATCAGACTGAATATCATGAAATTTAGTGGGAAGATTGGCTATGATCCAAGGACAATTTGATTAGATTTTGGGAGTGATTGGGTCAAAGGTCAAGTATAAGGACACAAAAAGGTGAAAAATGAATCACAAAATTCAAAACCATTAGACCGAATCAAATCAGATTTGGTGGAAGACATGGCCATGATCCAAGAAGAATTTGATTAGTTATGTTTGTGATTGGTTTGAAATGTCAAAGTTAAGGTCACGAAAAACTACAAAAATGTATCTTAGTTGTATTGCGGTAAATTTTTTCCCATATGCATGAAACTAGTGATAAAATGTGCATATTTTAATTGCTTATCCTGTATTATACAACATGACATGGTGATGTCATTACCCTTGTTTGTGTAGTTATGTCTTGTATGGCTGTCTCTGTGTCTGTGATTAGCATAA
>NC_090731.1:65000418-65005418 GCF_036898095.1 Palaemon carinicauda | reverse complement strand
TATATATATATATATATATATATAATATATATATATTCAGAGAGAGAGAGAGAGAGAGAGAGAGAGAGAGAGAGAGAGAGAGAGAGAGAGAGAGAGAGAGAGAGAGAGAGAGAAATATAACCGTTAACAATCATTCCCCTCACAAAATGCACGAAATATATTCACGCAAATAGAAATGTGATACTTTTCGGAATATTCTATTACATATATCCTATCCAACCGTTGGATAAGCTTTTCCATTTAACTTTCTATCTGAAAAAACTCTCCTCTTCCCACCCCTAGTCTTTCCTTAGCTTTCTATCCTCTTCTTTTCCTTTTTTTTTCTCTCCTTTCCTTCTCCTACTATCCTTCCCTCTCTTCTCGTTTTCCTTCTTTTTCCTCGCACTATGAAAGCATTAAAACCTCTTCCCTTAAAACTTCCTCTTGCCACCCACAAATGGATTTCGGGATCTGCCATTTCGCGCAGCCGACAAGTTGGAATCTTCATCTGCAAGGTTTTGCTTAAGCCAGGGTTGCCAGTTTTTTTAAATGAGAAAAGGCCAATTTCTAATCAACAGAAGCTTCAAAAGGCCAACCGATTAGTAGAAAAATGACAAATATATAGTATTTAAAGCACGATTTTTTTCATATTACTAAAGGCCAACCAATTGAAAAAAAAGGCCAAATTTGAGGTTTTTTGCCCTGAAAAAAGGCCATACTGGCGACTCTGCTTTCTTGTGTGCCCTTTTTCCGAGAATATATTGTTTGATTATCCCCTCTTTATTGCGTTTTCTTTAACTTACCTCTCATCTTGATGTCACAGGAAGTTCTTCTAAACGCCTGTTTGTTTGAAGGTACAATTTTACACATATTCCTAGCTAATTTTGGTTTCTTTTCATCATCGACGGTTCTGTAAATTTACTACTGCGTCTCTCTCTCTCTCTCTCTCTCTCTCTCTCTCTCTCTCTCTCTCTCTCTCGCTTCGTTTGGTTTAGATTCTTAAAAAGATGTGGGGAATTTCACTTACTATCCAGTTACTGATAAATAAGAATGAAAACTATATTTTAAAAAAGAAATAAGATATTGAACTAAGAATATCCAATTTGAAAAATAAATCTATTTTGTCAGAGTAAAAGAATTATATAGAAAGAAAGTATATCCTCCTATCTTGATTTAATCTCTCTATTTTTGTAAATGGTCATTAAAAAGGACTCTCCTGGCATAAATTCACCTTGAACAGAACTTACTTTACTTTAAGGGCTGCTTTCCTGTTCCTATACAACAGGGAACCCTACTCTCTATAGAACCTCCAGAACAGCTATTTCCATTAGGAAATTTTGGACCAGGCCCATTAACATACTAATGACCTTGTCACCTAAAATCTTACGGAAATCTAAAAAAGTAAAAACGTCGTTGAAAGAAAATTCACCTCACAGTCAAACAGAGAACAAAAAAAAAATGAACCAACTCGAAAAGGCTATCGGAGTACAAATGTTTCGTTGATAATCTAAGACTAGCAATTCAATTGCTTCTTATCTTGGAGAAACTTTCCTTTGTTCCAAGATAAAGAAAACAATTTATCTTTCTCACTTACTCAGATGCCAGGATGCACAATTGAATACTATAAACTCTTTGACTACGAGCAAGTTTACAAAGAGCAAGAAGTAAATCTCATTAACAGCTGGAAAACTTTAAACAGACTTACTTCGAACTATAGGGAAGAGCTTTTTGTCATTTATTTCTCAGATATAAAAATGTGTTGATCTGCTTAATCTATTTGTGTCTGTATAAGTGTTTTAATTTCTTCATTATTGTTGCTTTTGATATAAATTATCAGTATTGGCAATGGTCTTTATATTACTTACAGAAATAGGTACATTCAATGGGAAAAATATTTTAGGAGATATACAGTTTTTGCTTGAATTTTAGCTTCTTTTATTTGTCTCAAGATAAAAAACAATAGGATTGTTCATGATGTTTGTAGTAAACATTATGAAGAATGTGTTATCAGTACTAGTTTTCGTAATCATTCTACTAAATGTTTGAGTTTAGTATGTATTTGAACTAAAAAAAAAAAAAAATAATGACTAATAATAATGATAATGATATTTTCTGTATTTTTCTCAAAGGTAAAAAAAAAAATGATTGTACAATGGATAAAAACGAAAATATTTTAAGAATTATAAGAACACCACAAAATAGAGGATGAAAAGAATATATTTAGATTAAGCAGATCAATACATTTCTATACCTGTGAAATAAATATTTGAGAGCAAATTCTGTTACTCATCTCTGGAAAGAGGAGAGAAAAAATATAATAATGCTTGAGACGAGAGGATTAGGAATAAGCTCCATGGAGAGAATTGTCGAGGGACGAGGGAATTTGTCATGGTCTGTTGGGACTGCTGTGGCGAAAGCTTTTTCAATGAGAAGTTTTGAAATGAATAGAGAGAGAGAGAGAGAGAGAGAGAAAGAGAGAGAGAGAGAGAGAGAGAGAGAGAGAGAGAGAGAGAGAGAGAGAGAGAGAGAGAGAGAGAGAGAGAGAGAGAAATAGATGAGTTTGTTTTCTTGGAGCATTTAGATCTTTATATAAGATTAATTGTCAATACCTAAATAACACAAATATGAAAAATTTGTACACGTGCTGCCACTGCAAATTTTTACTGTTTCGTAAATGTTTCTAGTTTTTGACTATGAAGTTCTTATGATTGGTTATGAATTCAGTGTTTGTCTTTACCCTTTGAATAAAAATCATTTGTGTTTTCAACATGAACTGATTGGAGTTGGCGCTTCATTCTAAGTACTACAATAGACTATTCAATTAATGGATAAAGAAATTATCACTTAATATTCACCATAGCAACCAGGGTGTTTTCCTGGGTTGTTCTTCTCGTTCAAGCCTTTTTTTATATCATAAACCCATGATATATGGTTTGGTATTGAAAACAAGCTGGCTATATAAGCAGATGAGGCTACCTATTGAGGGTACACTCCGGCACACTATTCTATCTTATTTTTTTTTCTTCTTGTTTTGTTAAAGATTTATAGTTTATATTTATATTTTAAAGTTATTGCTGATCTTGAAATATTCCTTTCCTCACTAGGCTATTCTCCCTGTAGGAGCCCCTGGGCTTATAGCATCCTGCTATTCCAGCTAGGGATGTAGCTCAGCAAGTAATAATAATAATAATAATAATAATAATAATAATAATAATAATAATAATAATAATAATAATAATAATAATAATAATGAGATCAACCCCTATTGTGGAGCCTAGATGCCAGGTTGCTGAATCCTTTATCAAAAATATAGGAACATTTAGAGTATGATGTAGATTACGTGGGATGAAATTAAACTGTGATAAAAATCATATCATAATTGTTGGTGAGTGAAGGATACTTAGAACCCCTTTCCAGATATTCTTTGACATCATCTTTTCTTAAATACGTATAACTCACTGAAATATATTAGGTATTATACTTACAACATGGACACTTTCAAAAGTGTGACCATACGACAGTTCCCCATTTCGAAGCTCTGGCCCCCCCAAAAAAATTCCTTCCTTTTGGGATATACTAATGTCAGCCTTTATGGATTTGCCCGTCATGTGTCCTCCCAATGCATATGCAAATCATATTTCTGCTAATTGTTTAGAGATAAAAACTAAGACACACTTTTCTTGAAACCTCCAAGGCTCTTGCAGTAACATAGCTACTGGTAGAATGGATGAATTAAATCCATTTTATGAATTCAGAGTAAAAGAAAATTAAAACAAATTTACCATTTATAAAACCATTATAAGACCACTAATATCCCTTACATTTGTCCATGTATTGTTAGGCCAAGCAACTATATGTTTGAAGTCGTGCATTGGTAATTCAATAGCACTCAAAAGAAAACAACATCATACCCTCCAGTAGGAAGTGTACTTTCATAAAAAAGAGAGAAAGGGTTGCCTAGGTATTAATGTGTATATTGATATATATCTATATCTATATATATATATATATATATATATATATATATATATATATATATATATATATATATATATATATATATATATGTATATATATATATATATATATATATATATATATATATATATATATATATATATATATATATATACATATATATATATATATATATATATATATATATATATATATATATATATATATATATATATATATATATTAGAGTAAATCTATCATACATAAACTATTAAAATTTTCATAAACAAGAGGAAGAGAAGTAACATATAGAGATGAATGGCCATTGATGCTCCAGTGATTGGCTTAAGACCTAAGTTTTATATTAAGTTTAATTGAATTCAATGATGAAGTTATAACGCTTTTACACAAAAAAAAAGAAAAAAAAAATAATGCAATCCACTACATCAAATATGCATTGTTGAAAATAGTATGACACAGCCAGAAGATAGCGGGTAAAGAATGGAAAATGGAAATATGCATTAATAAGAAGAACTAAGTAATATGAATGTTTAAATAATGCATATTATCATTTGACTCTTTCAATGCGAGAATGGATTCTTTTAAATATAAAAGTCTTTCGGATTGGTTGAGGTCTCACATTGCGTATAATAATTTTTTTGACCTCTTTTATTTATTCAATAATCTGGCACAAACTTGGAAACATGGAAGTGAAAGATACTCTGACTGACTGAAACTATTTATCCATGACTAGCTTTCCTTTACCTTGGCTATTAATGATATGTATAAGCTTTTTCTTAGTAATTGTGTAGTTGAATTGTTAAAACTTCTAAGGTTCAAGCTTACAGCAAATGTTTGTATGTTGAACAGATTTACATAAGTCTCTTGTTATAGTTTATATATGAGAAATCTGTTTTAATGTCGTTACTGTTCTTTAAGTGTTTTATTTCAATTGTTCGTTACTTCTCATATAGTATATTTATTTCCTTATTTCCTCTCCTCACTAGGCTATATTTCCTTGCTTGGTTCCTTGGGCTTATAGCATTCTGCTTTTCCAACTAGAG
>NC_090731.1:64992918-64995418 GCF_036898095.1 Palaemon carinicauda | reverse complement strand
CAGTATAGTCAACAACCCGTAAAAGATAATAACAAAGTAATGTAAAAATACGGACGCCTGTATTTTACTGAAATGCGACAGAGAACGGTACATTTTTATAAAGAATTTCCGATTAAAATTATGTTTTTCTGTTTTTTTTTTAAGTGTACCCCTTTTTAACAAAGCAGATATAAAGCTAGTGCCTAGTGTAGTATTCATTATTCAGAATGTAACTTGTTTTCAGTTGGTCGAAGATCTAAAGCGAAAGATGGCCTGCCGGCTCTAGGGGATACTTTAATAGTGCATTGGCGTCACACTGGCTGCGATTTAGAGAGGAGTAAAATAATCTCTTAATAACTATACCCAAAGAAATATTGCCTAATCTCTCTTACTTAGATATCCCAAAGGTAACAATTCAAACTTGCTGCCTGGTCAGTTTGCTTTTATTCCAGTATTGACCTATTTTCAAGAGTCTTAGATATCTGCAATCAGCAAGAACATGGCAACTGAGAGATCCCACTCTCCTGTAGAACTGTCATCTCTTTGTTTATGCATTCTCATTGAGAGACTGTCGATGTCATTAATAGGATGAAAGTACTAACTCTAGTTAATTCTTTTCCTTTTTTTTACTTCGTGACTACAATGCACACGGTACACACACAAACACACACACACACACACATATATATATATACATACATATATATATATATATACTATATATATATATATATATATATATATAATATATATATATATATATATATATATATATATGTGTGTGTGTGTGTGTGTGTGTGTGTGTGTGTGTGTGTGTGTGTGTGTGAGTATAAGCTCTTTCAAGTCCCCAGAAGGTATATCCTTACACTCAGATATTTGGCAAGATCCCTTAGCCATAAATTTTGTATTAAGTAAAATTTTGTGGCTAAGAAATGCATGCTTTACTAGTAATACTGTGTAAAATCTGTCTAACTATTCTCCATCACAGAGGTATGTTATTGTATTGTGAAGGTAATTTGAGAGGCTTCACAATTCTCTGCTGCTGCCTTATGAATGAGGTTTTTGAATTATCAAAATTATCCCTATTCCTATTCATCTTTATCTTATGATACAACATAATGTTGCTTATAATTGCTTTTTTTTTTTTTTAATAAAAATACACAATTCAAAATCGTTCAACTAAGAAAATGGGAATAATTTCCTTTGAGGTGTATGGAAATATACATATCAGGGTTCAAGTAAATATATTCTATAATCACTTTGATATCAAACATATCTTATGTAACATTCATAAAAACCTGTATATTTTCTGTTTTTTATTTGTCCATATATATTTAACTAAAAGATATATATCCCAAAAACGCACTTCTAAAAGTAGGCTAACTAAAACTCAAATTCAAATTCTCTACTCTTTCCACCCCTTTACCTGAAAGTAGAAAAAGAAAAGTTATTGGAAAACAATAGAAAGGTACACGGCTCTGAAATGGGACATGAAACTCTCAGTTCCCGGTCTGTAGGAGAGAGTAAAAGGAAGCACTAACGATATATGAACACAGAAAAAATTCTAAATTTTCTTTTCGAACATAAAAGAAAAAAAAATTATTCGAACAAGAAGATGAGGGAAAATAATAAAGTCTCTTTTGCGCTCATACATTTATAAACAACTACTGCATTTTGTAAACATTCACTTCCCTTCCCACTGTACTTGCTGGGTGAAGAGGAACGGTTTGTTATATTCATTTTATATTAAAAGCTCCTTTGCATTTTTTCCTCATTAAATTGGGACTCAGAGGTGAAGGTTTTGATTTTGGAAACTAAGTAGCTTCTCTTAGTCACCGAAAACAACGGCAAAAGAATTAAATGTATATTTCTGGTACTGAATGAAGACAAAACGAAGTGAAATTGTTGGTTATTTATGAATAAGATTAGATGACGAATCAATTAAAAATTACACGTCAATTGACACTATTGATTAAACAAACAATAAAACACAAATTAAAGGGCACCTTATAGTCATTGCAGTATTGAATATATAATAATGAAAATAAAACTATTGAAACTATTTCTTGAGGGCACACTCGGGCTCACTATTCTGTATAATTTATATTCCTCTTGTGTTGTTTAAGTTTATATAGGATATATTTATTTTAATGTTGTTACTCTTCTTTAAATATTTTATTTTTCCTTTTTTCCTTCCCTCACTGGGCTATTTTCCCTGTTGGAGCCCCTGGGCTTATAGCATTGTGATCTTCCAACCAGTGTTGCAGCTTAGCAAGTAATAATAATAATAATAATAATAATAATAATAATAATAATAATAATAATAATAATAATAATAATAATAATAATAATAACAATAATAACGGATATTCAATGATGGAAAACAAGTATCAAAGATAGTTACCAATATACAAAAAGGAAAAGGCGTACTTAATACCAGCACAGCATCCGGCATGTTATATTGAAAAAAAAAAAAAAAAAAAAAAAAAACGTTCGCAAGTATAAAAATATATCCTTAAAA
>NC_090731.1:64942918-64975418 GCF_036898095.1 Palaemon carinicauda | reverse complement strand
AAAATCTAGTCAACATAATTGATAGGCGTATTCCTTCTCGTGTGCTAAGGTACTGAGTGAAGGACAAACCATGGTTCAATGATTATTGTAGACGTGCTTATTTGGAGAAGCAGGAGGCCTATCATCTTTGGATGGTTAACAGATCAGATTTGATATGGAACAACTATACTCAGCTTCGAGCTTTTGCTCAGAGAATTTATGCCTCAACTGAAAAGGAGTACAATTTAACCATAAAAGAAACCCTTTCTGGTACAACTCAGGAACATAAATGGTGGTCTACCCTTAAATCTGCACTATTTGGTGTAGATGCAACAGTTTCTCCTTTACTTAAACCAGATGGCTCAGTCACTCAGTGTCCAAAGGAAAAGGCAACCCTTTTGGCTGATGTTTTTGACAGTAAAAAGAGTAATACAAAACTTGAACTTCCTCATTCCTGTTTTCCTGAGGCTAAACTAACTAGTTTAGCTTTTCGATCTTGTGAGATTAAAGCTCTGTTGATGGACCTTGATGCTTATGCAGGTGTAGACCCAAATGGTATTTTTCCTTTGTTTTTTATAAAGACAGCAGATTTCTTAGCTCCAAAGTTATCTGTTATTTTGCGCAAGTTAGCAAGAAGAGGAGCTCTTAGCACTTGTTGGAGAATTGGTAATGTTACTCCTCTATGTAAATGTGTTTGTGGTTGCTCAAGTCCCACTGATTACCGCCCAATTTCCAAAACTCCCATATTATCTAAAGTTTTTGAACGTCTTCTGGCAAAACGTCTTAATAGGTTTGCTTAAGGTAATCATCTACTCCCTAGTTTACAATTTGGTTTTCGTAAAGGCCTTGGAGCATGTAATGCCCTTCTTACAATCTCCAATGCTGTACGAAATCCCTTGATTGTGGTCAGGAAGTTCGTATGATTGGCCTTGATTTTAGTGCTGTCTTTGACCGTGTTAATCATGAGGCCCTTGTTTTCAAACTGAAACAGTTGGGAGTGGGTGGGTCGTTTCTTAGTATTATTATTGATTTTTTAAGTAATAGATCTCAAAGAGTTGTTGTTGATGGGCACCATAGTGAGTATAGAAATGTGATATCCGGTGTTCCACAGGGTGGTGTTCTAGGCCCATTACTTTTCATACTATATACACATGACATGTGGTTTGGCCTAGAAAACAAGCTTGTTGCATATGCAGATGATGCTACTCTCTTTGCATCAATTCCATCCCCTGAATGTAGATCTGGGGTTGGTGAATCCCTTAATAGAGATTTAGCTAAAATTAGTGCATGGTGCAAATTATGGGGTATGAAGTTGAATCCTAACAAAACTCAAAGTATGATTGTAAGTAGGTCAAGGACGGTGGCTCCTCAACATCCGTATCTCAGTATTGATAATGCTTCTTCAAATTTGTATGACTTTTAAAATTTTAGGTGTGATTCTCGACAGCAAATTTACTTTTGAGAAACACATTAAGTCTGTGTCTTCTTCAATTGCACAAAAAATAGGCTTATTGAGAAAGTCTTACAAGATTTTCGGTGCTCAATCTATTCTGAAGAAGTGTTTTAACCCTGGAAAGGTACGGTGGGTCGTACGCGACCCGAGCGTCAGAAAAAAAGATGTTTTTCTCACGTGACTCACACCCGTGTCTGAATTTGTGGATGATCGACTTGCAGTCGGTCACTCGCCTACACGCTCTAGTAGTGTCCAGACGTGCTTCGCTGTAGCTGTACTTCTTCCCAGATTTCTGAGACGCGTCGGGGTCGAGCGCGACCGAATTTACCCTTCTAAGGTAAGTTGCATAATTATCAAAGTTATTACGTATTATGAAATTGTAGTAGAATGGTGCAACTTGTATAGGTTATCAGTTGTGGAAAGTCTTGTTGGATGGTTTGGCTACCACGTGCAGGTTTTTGTTTTTTAGTTGAAATGCCGTTCATCACCAAGAGGACCATTTTACCGCGAGTGCCCATTTTTCAGTTTTTTGCATTTTTTGGCCAAGTCATTTTTCCGTAAGAAATTGCCAAATAGTGTCGCAAAACTTTTGCTTTTTTAGTGTTGGAAAGTGTGTCTAGATGATCTGGCTACCCATGCGTGACTTTGTTTTTGTCAGATACGCCGCAGATATTGGTATGTGGCGTATTTTCCTGCGGTTGACAATTTCTGTTCTTTTTTCAATATTTGTAAAAATTTACTACGTAGTAGGGAATTGCCATATATTATTGATTTTTTTTTCAGGTTTATTTGTTAGAAAGTGTGCCTTGATGGTTGGGCTAACACGTGCATGTCTTTTTTTTTATCTGAGATGCCGTATATTAGAATGTTGGCCATTTTTCTGCGAGTGCCCCTTTTTCAGTTTTTTTCATTTCTTGGCTAAGTCATTTTTCCGTGAAAAATTGGCAAATAGTATCGCAAAACTTTTATTTTTATAGCATTGGAAAGTGTGTATAGATGATCTGGCTACCCATGCGTGACTTTGTTTTTGCCAGATACGCTGTAGATATTGGTATGTGGCGTATTTTCCTGCGGTTGCCAATTTCTTTTTTTTTCAATATCTGTAAAAATTTACTACGTAGTAAAGAATTGCCATATAGTATTGATTTTTTTTCATGTTTATTTGTTGGAAAGTGTGTGTTGATGGTAGGGCTATTACGTGCATGTCTTTTTTTCTCTCTGAGATGCCGTATATTAGAATGTTGGCCATTTTTCCGCGAGTGCCCCTTTTTATTTGTTTTGCATTTTTTTGCTTAGTCATGTTACCGTAAGGAATTGGCAAATAGTGTCGCAAAACTTATATTTTTATAGTGTTGGAAAGTGTTTCTAGATGATCTGGCTACCCATGCCTATCTTTTTTTAGCCAGATATGGTGTATATATGTAATAAATGAAATAATTGTTATTACATGTTTAAAACACATGACGTAATATGTCATTTTGGAGGAAGATGCTAGCCGTGAGATTTGCTGTAGTCATATAAAATCATAAACAGGATGCACAATGCAGCCTCGGCAATGTAACATTTTTCTTAAACGTCAACACCAATGCATCAGTGTGTGAAAGTTTGTGACGTCACCGGATGCAGGTGTCTTCCGAGATTGTGTTTAAAATGCTACATCAACTAAGCATACGATATCTGTGATATCGATAATTTAATCAGTTCATATCTATACTTCACCAGAATTGGTCATTCGACCAAACCAGCTACACTCCTATGATGGAGATGTTTAACTCTGTTGTTTTTAGAGAATAAATACTTTTAAAGCTAATAAGATGTACTTCGTTATCCAGCCTTAACATCTTAAACAACACATACTCAATGTGTGCTTATAAAAGTAGCACACTTATAAATGGTGGCAGCGGTTAAACTCTACGAATCAGAGAAAGATCTTCAAGTAACTATAATATTAAACTCTAAGAATTAGAGGAAGATCTTCAAGACATCAAAATAAAGCTGTAAAATCAGAGAAAGATCTTCAAGAACTCAACGTTATCTACAGGTGTCTACAATTTTGACTAAGTAATATAGTCCATCGAAATATATCACATTTAATGAATGTTAGAAATACAAACTGATGAACTGGATCTTCAATCAACATCCTAGGAAACCCAAGGACTGACGTTCAACGTTTACAAAACATATCCAGGAAGCACTACATTCAACAGAAACTCGAACGATACATCGCTAACAAAACATCAAGAGAGAGAGAGAGGATGTGTCGACATCACACAGAACCATATATAAGCTAAGTAGAAATTTTTGAATTCATTCCAGTTTGGGCAGTGAAGTGTAGTTATCACGAGTCGTTAGTCGATTATTACTGGGGTGAGTGATTTGCTAATCTTTTATTTCCTTTCATTAAAGGAAACTGTGTTCAACTCCGAATTCTCATCTAGAATTTTTTCTCTCTTTGTGCTAATTCCTTTTTCTTTCAGAAATTTACAGGAAATGTCTTTGTGTTCGGTTTTCTTTCAGAAATTCTCGGGAAATGTCTTAGGATTAGTAACATTGTTTGGGGAATTTTATTATACATATGCGTTTACGCAGTGGACGTCTGTATTCATATAGATATTTTGATAGAATTGCAAGGGGTCGAAGAGATAGGAAAAGAAATACAACAGTCATGACTCCCCCTGTGAGCCCTACCCCTGGACCTAGTGGCGTAGGCCAGACTAATCCTCCTCCAATTTTGACGCTTGTAAATGCCAGGTCAGCAATCCTTCCTTTTCAGGGTCGAGTCAATGGGTTCTTGCCACAAAATGTGGAGTCATGGATTTCATCCGTCGATGCCCATTTAAATGCCAAACAAATCGTAGACCCTTTTGTACAATTACAAGAAGCTAAAAGTTTTATAGATTTTTCTAAGGGGGATGCGAGTGCGGATTTAAAGGGTGTTTCATTTCAAGAAGCAGTTACCTGGGATGATTTCAAAGTTAAGTTACGCGCGGTCTATGGGGGTGAGGAAGCCTTGGATGTAGTATTAACGTTACGAAATACACTTAATCAAGCCACTATGAATAGGCTTAATGTTATTGAGAGAGCAGCTCTCATAGCTGATAGGCATAATGAATATCAGGATATTTTAGGTAATTCCACTTGGGTTACTAGGGATAACATCTCCGTGAAAGATTTTTTACGATTAATGTATTTAACTTGCATGACACTTATGTTGCCTGAAGCTTTAGTGCGGTGTTTTGATAAAAAGTTAACGCCTGCAAGTACGGAATTGGATGTATATAAACAGATAAAGAAACACATGTCCAAGTGTCCAGATCTCGATCCTGTGTTAACTCAAGTTTTTGCAAAGAATGAAACAAAGCCACAAACAGTGAACGTAGTTAATATGTTTGGGTTTCATGGTGTCAAGCCAAGGTCTTAAAGTAGTCCATGATAAGGTGTCGGCTATACGTAATTTTCCCATACCTACTAATGTCAAGGGAATACAGCAATTTCTGGGTTGTAGTGGATATTACAGGCGTTTTATACGCAACTATTCAATAATAGCCGCTCCTTTAACTGATCTTACGAAGAAGGGCGTAGATTTCATATGGTCTGAGCAACATCAACAGGCGTTTAATACCTTGAAAGATGAACTGTGTAGTTCTCCTATCTTAAAATTTCCTGACTTCGGTAAGGAATTCTTCATTGCAACAGACACCTCAGATTTATGAGTAGGAGGGGTATTGCTTCATCAAAATGATAAACAATTTATCCCGATACCTTTCTATTTTCGAAAATTGAGAACTTCCGAAAGTAAGTATGCAGTAATAGACAAGGAAGGGCTAGCTATTGTTAATTCACTAGTACATTTTAAGTTCATAATTTACGGTTATCCCGTTAAGGTTCTTACTGACCATAAACCACTAACAGAGTTCTTTAAAGGCTTCAACCATAGCCCTAAACGAACTCGGTGGCATTTGATCATTCAAGATTTTGGCGCAAGAATTGGGTATTTACCTGGGAAAGCAAATATCATTGCGGATGCATTATCATGCAACCCCGTGTCATCTTGTACGGAGCCTTTAGCTGAATTATTAGATATATCAACATCCATGCCTATTGTTAAAACGATATCTGAACAAGAAGATTTAGGCTGGAGCGCTGAATTGTTACAGACTGAGCAAAGAAAAGATCATAAAATAGAAACAATTATAAATGCTTTGAAAGGCAATCATAAGGAAAAGGGATATATAAAGTATAAGCAGCAGAATTATATAATCAAAGATAATATTCTGTGTAGGACTGTGACAAGGAAAACCCACAATACACCACATGTAACTAACGACCAGGTAGTAGTACCAATCTCACTTATTTCCACTGTCCTGAATTGGTTGCATTCAAATCCATTACGTGGACACCCGGGGTTCTCATTAATGTCACAGAAAGTCAAATCATTGTTTTATTGGCATACGATGCTTACAGATATAAAAAGACACATAGCTAATTGTCGCACATGTCAGGAAAACAAAGGGCATGCGAAAACACCTGTCAGCCTAGGGGCTTATCCTGTGCCCAATCAACCCTTTGAAAGAATACATTTAGATTTGTTAACAGGATTTTACGAGTCAGACAGACGAAATAAGCACCTCCTAGTAATTATAGATGCTTTAACTCGATATACAGAACTAATAACGCTTAAAACTAAAACTGCGATTGAATGCGCTAGGAAGTTTTACGAGTGTTACATTTGTAAACATGGAATTCCACACATGATAATCTCAGACTCGGGTGGTGAATTTAATAATCACTTTCTTATCTCATTGTGTAAATTCCTCAGCATAAAGAAAATAAATACCATGATATATCACCCAGAGTCGAATGGGCTAGTGGAAAGAGCAAATAGGAAGATTTTAAATATATTAAGAGTAACACTAGGGAGATCAGACCCCAACTGGGATATTGCAATACCGTCGGCACTGAGTAATCTGAATCATTCATATCATATATCAATTAAAATGTCACCGCATGAAGCATTGTATGGTACCCCAGTTAGAACGCCTTTCCATGTATTAACGCCTACAACTAATCTATCAAATCCTATACCCTGGAAAGGTATGATGGGTCGTTTGCGACCCCTACAGCATTTTCAAAACCTGTTTTTTCCCCATAAATCATCAGCTGTCTCGAATATGGAAGTGATCGACCTGCAAGGGGTGACTAGTCTACATGCCATTGTCTGCTTTAGGACTGATTTTCGTCTAACTTCCCTCCTTCCCCGTTTTTTTACCCCCCCCCCCCCCCCAGGGGTCGACCTCGACCCTGAATACCTTTATAAGGGTAAGTGATCAAACAGCAAAGTTATTACATAATTATAAATTGTCGAACAGTGTTGATACTTGTTTGGTTCTTTATAGTTGGAAAGTGTGGGTGGATGGTGTGTCTACCACTTGCATGACATTGGTTTTGGCTTAGATGCCATATATTGCCATGAGGTCCATTTTCCCTCAAATGCTAATTTCTGATTTTTTTTGGGTTTTTTGCAAATTAGATTTTTTTTCTATTTATTTTGAATTTATCTTCAATAATGGCCAGCAGACAGTATTCCCTCGGCATGGATGTCATCAACACACTTCTAATGGAGTTAAAAAGAGATATTGATGATAATATGGAGCTTGCAACCCCATTCTTCATTCCAAGTGGTAGATTGGGCTGTAAGAGTTGTTGCGGTCTGCGGCCATTTTGTTGACATACCCGAAAGGTAAGTTGGCATATCTCTATATATTCTTGTTCTGTATAAAATTCGTGATATTTTGGTATAATTTAATGCATAAATATCATACTTTATAGGAGATACAATGATTCTCATAAGAAATTTACATTGTGAACTAGGCCGTCAAAAAATTACCTTTAGATTTCACCCCTGTTATAACAGTAAATTACATCTTAGTGCACATTTTATTATGTATTTATGTTCTAGGATAATATGAGTTTATTCTATAAAAAAATTAGCCTCTTCCTATTTCATTTGGGTACCCAAAAAAATTCATGAAATTTGGACAAATTTTTTTGGCCAAAAAAATTTACCCTTTATTTCTCATTTCAGATCTTGACTTCTATGAGTCCAACTCATTTCCAGCAATTACACGCTGTTGCTTCGCCCTCTAAGAAGGTGTCCCTAAAGGGATTTATGTGTATATGTATATTTCTATTTTTTGTGAATATTTACGTCAAGTCTTTTTTTTGTATACTTAAATTTTTAATATATTTCCAATAAATAGTTATTTTGTAGATGGGTATCATTTATATTTTCAGTAATTTTTAGCATTCTTTGAAGTATTTTTAGCAAGACAAACAATACAGATTGATGCATAACTAAATTTTTCCTGAATTTTTTTCGGAGTCGGGGTCGTTCACGACCGAGTATACCCTTAAAGGGGTGTCCGAGTAGCATACCTATCCAGGGTTAAAAGAATGTATAAATGCAAGTGTAAGTCGATATGATATCCTTCGAAAGAATTTAGAAGAATCACAAATCATAATGAAATGGAATCATGATAAAATAGCGAAGCCAACTAAAACATATACCGTGGGTGATAACATTTATATTCAAATCAATGTGCGTAAAGGACTCAATTATAAACTAACACCTAAGTTTGAAGGCCCATTTAACATTTTGGAAACATTAACGGCCAGTAGGTTTAGAGTTCAAAACGTATCCCAACCCACGGTTGAGAGACTAGTACCATTGGCTCACATAAGAAATTAAAAAGAAAAAAGAAAAGAGAGGGAAAGAAGTGAGGGAAAAATTTTTTATTTTATGTGATTAAAAGTTTTCTTCTTAATACAGGAGTAATTACATATATTTTTCTCGTTACAGGTTTCCAAGATGAATTTTTTGTTGTTGGGAGTGATATTGTTCTCTCAGACATTTTTCTCGTGTGGGATGAGCTCTGAAACTAAAAGTATAAATTTTAAGTATGGCACTATAGTTGAAAGACAAGAAGACGTTTTTATTACATCGAGCAACGTAGTTGTAGAAGTGAATATGCAAGCAATTTTTCTTCAAGAGAATGATGTCACTAGCTTAAGAACCGCCATTTCAAGGTTTTCTGCCTCATTGGATGAGTAGCATAGAAGACATTTTCATTTGACTACAGAGAGTTTGCTTGGATCAACATTAAAAGTTGCAGAGGTGCTATCTGATGACTTGAAAAATAAGACTTACGAGACAGGATCTTTGGCTTATGACCTTTTGATGTGGACTGTAGGACACGAACATAAAGAAAGACGAAATCCGTTTATTTATGCTGCATTGAAATTCTTTGGGTCTGTTGCAAGTTTAGGTTTAGTAATTTCCAATCGTCTTAAAATTAGTAATCAAAATAAGAAAATTGAGTTCTTGACTCATGAAGATGAATTAATTATGTCAGAACTAAGGAGTCAGTTAGCTTCAATCAATCAAATTATGGATTTAGTAAATGAACATTCAAATAATATCATTCAGATTATGGAAGTACAGAATTTGTTGGCAACGTTAATGTATTATGATTCAAAGATAGATCACATACATAACAGAATTGCACATTTCATTGAGAAATCCAAGGATTATGTAGAAGCTATCACTAAAGGTGTACTGTCGCCCCATTTGTTGCCTATAAATTACTTAAAGTTAATTCTGGAGAACGGAAGGGATAAACTAGGCTATGTTCCTTTGTTAGGCGAACGTAGGTTAGAATTTTATTACAGCCTAATTACAGTAAGCGTTGATAATAACAAGATTAGGATTACAATTTCCTTTGATTCTTCTGATGCCTGGCAATCTTACAGGATATCACCATTTCCGACTTTCATGACGAATCACTCAAATCCAGTAATATCCAGTTTGACAAGACACGTATTGATTTCCCCAGACAAGGAAACATATACGGTCATTAAAGACTTAAATCAATTAACTCACTGTTCAGACGCAATGGATAGAAAAATATGTACAGCTGACTCATTTGAATTCCATGAAAACTTAATGGATTCATGCGAGTTAGGTATAGTGCTAGACGGTGCTCTCTCCCATACAAGTGAAAATTGTCTGGATAAGCTTTATCCCTTTGACAATAATGAGTTCAATTACAGACTGAACAATGGCTCGTGGATACGATACGACAAGGACGGCTTCAATGTATCATGCCCTGACGGATCCACGTCTTTCACCCACATCTTCGTTGCAGCAGATGGTTGCATCGGGACTTCCCCTAATTCCATGGTGACTGGTCTACGGACACTCATCAGAGAACGAGCCTACTTCGCGAACTTCACGTGGACCTCTACAATGCCAGCACTACCTCTCCCGTACAACAGAAAGGTTGCCAAGCAGTTGATGAAATTAACCGAAATGGACCACCTGTCACCGACTTATAAGGAAATTCTTCACCCCATACTACTAGCAGGATTGGGTATCACGGTGGTGATATTTATCGCCGTGAACATCCTTGTTTGGCGTAGGTTACGGTACAGCAGGAAGCTAAAACAGAACGTTTCGCCATGTCCAGACAAAACTCCTTATTTAATTAAGTTTAAAGCCGTTTGAAATGGCCACCTCATTCAATAAAGGAGTAAAATGTTGGAATTTGAGTTTGTAAGAAAAGCTGTTAGTACGCTAGTAATATATAAATGAGGAAATGTTTGAACTTTGCATGGTTAAAAATACATTTTAAAAAAAACATTTAGAAAAAATATAAATAATTTTTTCTCTCGGCATCTAATAAAATATATAAGCCGGAATGTTAAAAAGAAAAGAGAAAAAAAAATTAAATTAACAGAATCTATGGGCATCTAATAAAATATATCAGCCCTATATATATATATATATATATATATATATATATATATATATATATATATATATATATATATATATATATATATATATATATATATATATATATATATATATATATATATATATATATATATATGTACGAAACCGTGGTACGTGTACGTACCAGGAATTCGTGTTTGTGCACTAAAAAATTGAATTTTTGCCAAGGTAACAAATATTTTTATTAGTTACCGTATTATGTTAATCTATGATTCTGACAAAGGTAACAATTATTCTTTAACAAGTTACCGAATCATATGTATGTCAGTATTTTTTTTTTTTTTTTGGTACCATTAAATCATTTGCTAGCAATGTACCATATATATGATCTTTATTTATCATGCATTTTTTTCCTTTGCTTTGGTAATATCTTTTCCTATGCATTGTTGTTGTTATTTTCTGATATGCCTATTTAGACATTCGTCCTCGTTTGCTTATGGCTAAAGTTAAACAAAGAATAATGCGTATATCCAGTCACGCCTAGTAAACATGTTTTGGCTGGTTGTTAAATTTTTTTTGAAAAAATGGAGATAGCTGGCCGAGCTAATGTAATAAATTAAATAATTGTTATTACATGTTTAAAACACATGACGTAATATGTCATTTTGGATGAAGATGCTTGCCGTGAGATTTGCTGTAGTCATATAAAATCATAAACAGGATGCACAATGCAGCCTCGGCAATGTAACATTTTTCTTAAACGTCAACACCAATACATCAGTGTGTGAAAGTTTGTGACGTCACCGAATGCAGGTGTCTTCCGAGATTGTGTTTAAAATGCTACATCAACTAAGCATACGATATCTGTGATATCGATAATTTAATCAGTTCATATCTATACTTCACCAGAATTGGTCATCAGACCAAATCAGCTACACTCCTATGATGGATATGTTTAACTCTGTTGTTTTTAGAGAATAAATACTTTTAAAGCTAATAAGATGTACTTCGTTATCCAGCCTTAACATCTTAAACAACACATACTCAATGTGTGCTTATAAAAGTAGCACACTTATATATATAGGTATGTGTTCGATTTTCCTGTGATTGCCATTTTTCCGTTTTTTCCCATTTCTTTCAAAATTACTACGTACTGAGGAACTATCACAGAGTAATGATTCATTTAGATGTTTATTTCTCGGAAAATGTGCCTTGATGGTTTGCCTAGCACGTGGCTGAATTTTTTTTTTCTGGAATGCCCACCATTAGCACGTTGCCATTTTTCATCAAGTGCCCCTTTTTATTTGTTTTGCGTTTTTTTGCTTAGTCATGTTACCGTAAGGAATTGGCAAGTAGTGTCGCAACACTTATATTTTCATATTGTTGGAAAGTGTTTCTAGATGATATGGCTACCCATGCCTATTTTTTTTTAGCCAGATATGGCGTGTATATAGGTATGTGTTCGATTTTCGTGATTGCCATTTTTTTTTGTTTTTTCCCATTTCTTTCAAAATTACTACGTACTAAGGAACTATCACAGAGTAATGATTCATTTAGATGTTTATTTGTCGGAAAATGTGCCTTGATGGTTTGCCTAGCACGTGGCTGAAATTTTTTTTTTCTGAAATTCCCACCATAAGCACGTTGCCATTTTTCATCGAGTGCCCCTTTTTATTTGTTTTGCATTTTTTGCTTAGTCATGTTACCGTGAGGAATTGGCAAGTAGTGTCGCAAAACTTATATTTTCATAGTGTTGGAAAGTGTTTTTAGATGATCTGGCTACCCATGCCTATCTTTTTTTTTAGCCAGATAATGCGTATATATAGGTATGTGTTCGATTTTCCTGTGATTGCCATTTTTTCGTTTTTTCCCATTTCTTTCAAAATTACTACGTACTAAGGAACTATCGCAGAGTAATGATTCATTTAGATGTTTATTGGTCGGAAAATGTGCCTTGATGGTTTGCCTAGCACATGGCTGAATTTTTTTTTTCTGAAATGCCCACCATTAGCACGTTGCCATTTTTCATCGAGTGCCCCTTTTTATTTGTTTTGCATTTTTTTGCTTAGTCATGTTACCGTAAGGAATTGGCAATTAGTGTCGCAAAACTTATATTCTTATTGTGTTGGAAAGTGTTTCTAGATGATCTGGCTACCCATGCCTATCTTTTTTTAGCCAGATATGGTGTATATATAGGTATGTGTTCGATTTTCCTGTGATTGCCATTTTTTTCGTTTTTTCCCATTTCTTTCAAAATTACTACGTACTAAGGAACTATCACAGAGTAATGATTCATTTAGATGTTTATTTGTCAGAAAATGTGCCTTGATGGTTTGCCTAGCACGTGGCTGAAATTTTTTTTTTCTGAAAAGCCCACCATTAGTACGTTGCCATTTTTCAGCGAGTGCCACTTTATATTTGTTTTGCATTTTTTTGCTTATTCATGTTAGAGTAAGGAATTGGCAATTAGTGTCGCAAAACTTATATTTTTCTAGTGTTGGAAAGTGTTTTTAGATGATCTGGCTACCCATGCCAATAATTTTTTTTTTTTTAGCCAGATATGGCGTATATATAGGTATGTGTTCGATTTTCCTGTTATTGCAATTTTTTTGTTTTTTCCCATTTCTTTCAAAATTACTACGTACTAAGGAACTATCACAGAGTAATGATTCATTTAGATGTTTATTTGTCGGAAAATATGCCTTGATGGTTTGCCTAGCACGTGGCTGAAATTTTTTTTTCTGAATTGCCCACCATAAGCACGTTGCCATTTTTCATCGAGTGCCCCTTTTTATTTGTTTTGCATTTTTTTGCTTAGTCATGTTACCGTAAGGAATTGGCCGGTAGTGTCGCAAAACTTATATTTTTATAGTGTTGGAAAGTGTTTATAGATGATCTGGCTACCCATGCCTATCTTTTTTTTTAACCAGATATGGCGTATATATAGGTATGTGTTCGATTTTCCTGTGATTGCCATTTCTTCGGTTTTTTTTCCCCATTTCTTTCAAAATTACTACCTACTAAGAATCAATCACAGAGTAATGATTCATTTAGATGTTTATTGGTCGGAAAATGTGCCTTGATGGTTTGCCTAGCACGTGGCTGAATTTTTTTTTTTTTTTTTTTTTTTGAAATGCCCACCATTAGCACGTTGCCATATTTCATCAAGTGCCCCTTTTTATTTGTTTTGCTTTTTTTTCTTAGTCATGTTACCGTAAGGAATTGGCAAGTAGTGTCGCAACACTTATATTTTTATAATGTTGGAAAGTGTTTCTAGATGATCTGGCTACCCAAGCCTATCTTTTTTTTTTTTTTAGCCAGATATGGCGTATATATAGGTATGTGTTCGATTTTCCTGTGATTGCCATTTTTTTCGTTTTTTCCCATTTCTTTCAAAATTACTACGTACTAAGGAACTATCACAGAGTAATGATTCATTTAGATGTTTATTTGTCGGAAAATTTGCCTTGATGGTTTGCCTAGCACGTGGCTGAAATTTATTTTTCTGAATTGCCCACCATAAGCACGTGTCCATTTTTCATCGGGTGCCCCTTTTTATTTGTTTTGCATTTTTTTGCTTAGTCATGTTACCATAAGGAATTGGCAAGTAGTGTCGCAACACTTATATCTTTAAATTGTTGGAAAGTGTTCTTAGATGATCTGGCTACCCATGCCTATCTTTTTTTTTAGCCAGATATGGCGTATATATAGGTATGTGTTCGATTTTCCTGTGATTGCCATTTTTTCGTTTTTCCCCATTTTTTTCAAAATAACTACGTACTAAGGAACTATCACAGAGTAATGATTCATTTAGATGTTTATTTGTCGGAAAATGTGCCTTGATGGTTTGCCTAGCACGTGGCTGAAATTTTTTTTTTTTCTGAAATGCCTACCATTAGCACGTTGCCATTTTTCATCGAGTGCCCCTTTTTATTTGTTTTGCATATTTTTGCTTAGTCATGTTACCATAAGGAATTGGCAATTAGTGTCGCAAAACTTATATTCTTATTGTGTTGGTAAGTGTTTCTAGATGATCTGGCTACCCATGCCTATCTTTTTTTTAGCCAGATATGGTGTATATATAGGTATGTGTTCGATTTTCCTGTGATTGCCATTTTTTTCGTTTTTTCCCATTTCTTTCAAAATTACTACGTACTAAGAAACTATCACAGAGTAATGATTCATTTAGATGTTTATTTGTCAGAAAATGTGCCTTGATGGTTTGCCTAGCACGTGGCTGAAATTTTTTTTTTTTCTGAAAAGCCCACCATTAGTACGTTGCCATTTTTCAGCGAGTGCCACTTTTTATTTGTTTTGCATTTTTTTGCTTAGTCATGTTAGAGTAAGGAATTGGCAAGTAGTGTCGCAAAACTTATATTTTTCTATTGTTGGAAAGTGTTTTTAGATGATCTGGCTACCCATGCCAATAATTTTTTTTTAGCCAGATATGGCGTATATATAGGTATGTGTTCGATTTTCCTGTGATTGCAATTTTTTTGTTTTTTCCCATTTCTTTCAAAATTACTACGTACTAAGGAACTATCACAGAGTAATGATTCATTTAGATGTTTATTTGTCGGAAAATTTGCCTTGATGGTTTGCCTAGCACGTGGCTGAAATTTTTTTTTCTGAATTGCCCACCATAAGCACGTTGCCATTTTTCATCGAGTGCCCCTTTTTATTTGTTTTGCATTTTTTTGCTTAGTCATGTTACCGTAAGGAATTGGCAGGTAGTGTCGCAAAACTTATATTTTAATAGTGTTGGAAAGTGTTTTTAGATGATCTGGCTACCCATGCCTATCTTTTTTTTTAACCAGATATGGCGTATATATAGGTATGTGTTCGATTTTCCTGTGATTGCCATTTCTTCGTTTTTTTCCCCCATTTCTTTCAAAATTACTACCTACTAAGAATCTATCACAGAGTAATGATTCATTTAGATGTTTATTGGTCGGAAAATGTGCCTTGATGGTTTGCCTAGCACGTGGCTGAATTTTTTTTTTTTTTTTTTGAAATGCCCACCATTAGCACGTTGCCATTTTTCATCGAGTGCCCCTTTTTATTTGTTTTGCTTTTTTTTGCTTAGTCATGTTACCGTAAGGAATTGGCAAGTAGTGTCGCAAAACTTATATTTTTATAGTGTTGGAAAGTGTTTCTAGATGATCTGGCTACCCATGCCTATCTTTTTTTTTTAGCCAGATATGGCGTATATATAGGTATGTGTTCGATTTTCCTGTGATTGCCATTTTTTTAGTTTTTTTCCCATTTCTTTCAAAATTACTACGTACTAAGGAACTATCACAGAGTAATGATTCATTTAGATGTTTATTTGTCGGAAAATGTGCCTTGATGGTTTGCCTAGCACGTGGCTGAAATGTTTTTTTTCTGAAATGCCCACCATTAGCACGTTGCCATTTTTCATCGAGTGCCCCTTTTTATTTGTTTTGCATTTTTTTGCTTAGTCATGTTACCATAAGGAATTGGTAAGTAGTGTCGCAACACTTATATCTTTAAATTGTTGGAAAGTGTTCTTAGATGATCTGGCTACCCATGCCTATCTTTTTTTTTAGCCAGATATGGCGTATATATAGGTATGTGTTCGATTTTCCTGTGATTGCCATTTTTTCGTTTTTCCCCATTTTTTTCAAAATAACTACGTACTAAGGAACTATCACAGAGTAATGATTCATTTAGATGTTTATTTGTCGGAAAATGTGCCTTGATGGTTTGCCTAGCACGTGGCTGAAATTTTTTTATTCTGAAATGCCCACCATTAGCACGTTGCCATTTTTCATCGAGTGCCCCTTTTTATTTGTTTTGCATTTTTTTGCTTAGTCATGTTACCGTAAGGAATTGGCAGGTAGTGTCGCTAAACTTATATTTTTATAGTGTTGGAAAGTGTTTCTAGATGATCTGGCTACCCATGCCTATCTTTTTTTTAACCAGATATGGCGTATATATAGGTATTTGTTCGATTTTCCTGTGATTGCCATTTTTTCGTTTTTTTCCCATTTCTTTCAAAATTACTACCTACTGAGGAACTATCACAGAGTAATGATTCATTTAGATGTTTATTTGTCGGAAAATGTGCCTTGATGGTTTGCCTAGCACGTGGCTGAATTTTTTTTTCTGAAATGGCCACCATTAGCACGTTGCCATTTTTCATCGAGTGCCCTTTTTTTTATTTGTTTTTTTTTTGCTTAGTCATGATACCGTAAGGAATTGGCAAGTAGTATCGCAAAACTTATATTTTTATAGTGTTGGAAAGTTTTTCTAGATGATCTGGCTACCCATGCCTCTCTTTTTTCAACCAGATATGGTGTATATATAGGTATGTGTTCGATTTTCCTGTGATTGCCATTTTTTCGTTTTTTCCCATTTCTTTCAAAATTACTACGTACTAAGGAACTATCACAGAGTAATGATTCATTTAGATGTTTATTTGTCGGAAAATGTGCCTTGATGGTTTGCCTAGCACGTGGCTGAAATTTATTTTTCTGAAATGCCCACCATTAGCACGTCGCCATTTTTCATCGAGTGCCCCTTTTTACTTGTTTTGCATTTTTTTGCTTAGTCATGTTACCGTAAGGAATTGGCAAGTAGTGTTGCAAAACATATTTTTCTAGTGTTGGAAAGTGTTTCTAGATGATCTGGCTACCCATGCATGACATTGTTTTTTTGCCTTAGATATATTGGTAGGGGATCCATTTTTCATCGAATGTGTATTTCTAATTTTTTCTAATTCTTTGCAGTTATCAAAAGGGCGAGCAGGAGAGAATCATTGGGCTTGGATGCCATAAATCAGCTCTTAGAGCAGTTTAATAGTGATGTGGATGATGCATTGGAGATCGATGACGTCACTGACGATGAATATGTAAATGTCGATGAGTTGGAGCTGGAGGTCAGGCAGGAACAGTTGGTGACCCAAAATCCTGAAATTATCGGCTTAGGGAATGGAGATGGAGAAGCCGACGACGATGTGGGGGAGGAAGAGGGGGTTGGGGCTTCTGGTTCTCATGTTGTCCCAGCCAGCACAATAACAACTCCTGTGCCATCTACTTCACGTGGTCAGCCCCCAGTAACGGTACCTCAGTTCACGCCAGTGGAGGAGAGAAGCAGAAAGAGGAGAAGGGGGGATCTACAGGCAACCAGGGGGACGGCAATCACCCAGATAGATGCTGAATCGGTTCAAGGTTGCGACTGAACTGTTTGGCATAGAGACCCAAATGTTGTTGGGGTATTAAAGCCAACACTTGTTGTTGGCACGGGCCTTTCCATGACCCAAATCCCACCCTCCCCCATATGTTCACACCAAGGATTGAGCCTGGGGGTCCCACTTCTCTCACGTTGGGAACGAGCAAAGTGTCCGACATTTTCTCGCTCTTTTTGAGCGATCGCATGCTAGCCGAGGTTGTTTTGCATTCTAATGAACGCCTTGCCCTATTGAGGAGTCATTACCATCATAAGGGCAATGTTGCCCTCAGGGACATTGACCTGAGGGAACTGAAGGCGTTTATTGGTATCCTAATAATGACGGCAGTGCGGGCGGACAACCATACACCGACCTGGGACATGTGGAACCTCACAGAGGGAAATCCTTTGTACAGATGTACAATGAATGAGCGTCGTTTCACCCTGTTGGTGAGGGTAATTCGCTTCGATGATTCGGCCACCAGAGTAGAGAGGGTGAAAATGGATCGCCTCGCACCCATTAGGAAACTCTTCGATCACGTAGTGACCAATTGTCGAAGCAATTATAGCCCAGGACCACATCTGACTGTGGATGAACAGCTTGTCCCTTTCCAGGGGCGCTCTCCATTCAAGATGTACATTCCAAATAAACCTGCTAAGTAAGTAAAATTCTTTGTTTTTTATATTTGCATATGTTATTATTGTTTCGTATTTATAAAAAAAAATTTTATTTATTATATATATATATATATATATATGTATATATACAATATATATATATATATATATATATATATATATATATATATATATATGTATACATATATATATATATATATATATATATATATATATATATATATATATATATATATATATATATATATATATATATATATATATATATATATATATATATATATATATATATATATATATATATATACATATATATATATATATATATATATATATATATATATATATATATATATATATATATATATATTGTTAAGTAAAGAACTTGCTATATGATTTATGTATCTAAATTATAATATATCATCTATTCTATCTCTATCTATCTCTATCTCTGTATAACTTGTTCATTTATTTATCTGATAATTTATCTTTCGTATTTGTAAATGTTTTTCTTATATATTTATTATTATTATTATTATTACTATATTGATTAGTAATATAATTGTATATTGTGTATTTTTATTTTTTTTTTTTTTTACCTTTATTAGTTACTAATTCTATTTCCCTTCTTCTAGGTATGGTATCAAGATTGTATTGGCGTGTGATGCCGATACCCATTACATGTGTAATGCGATTGCCTACTTGGGGAAGGACACTGTCCAGATACCAAGAGGATCGACACTTGGAGAAGTTTATACGTCTGATCTTGTGGCACCTTTTCAGAGAAGTGGCCGCACAGTGACGACGGATAACTTTTTCACGACGCTACCGCTCGCTTTGTCACTCTTGGATAAGGACATGCATTTGTGTGGCACCATTCGCCAAAAGCCTTATATTCCTAAGGAACTTATGGAGAAGGTGCTTCCCCCAATGGACTCAGTGGCAGTGTTCAATTACGAACACAATCTAACTCTACAGTGTCAGCAAATTAGTAGGACTAAGAAGGTGATGCTGTCGAGTTCCCTGCATCATGATCCGTCTGAAGTCGAAAAAAGGAAGACCGACATTCAGATGTTTTATAATGCGACCAAGGGAGGTGTAGACACATTCGACCAGATGTGTTCTACATCTAGTTGTATTCGTAAGTCACGACGCTGGCCTCTGACTCTCTTTTATGGGATATTGAATATAATAATGGTAAATTCTTATATTCTCTATACGTGCTTGCCCTTCGCCAAGACAATGCCAAGGCGAACGTTCTTCAGAGATATCGCCTACGAGTTGTGTGCTCCCCAGGCAATACATCGGTATCTAACGTCACACAGTTTGTCGAAGGGACTCCGTCAAATCATGGTGGATACTTTCAAGATACCTGAGCAGGGACCACCAAGACCTCAAATTGCCGTTGACTACATAAAACTCCCTAAAAGGATTCGCTGTCACAGCTCCCCACCTAGGGACGACCGCAAGACAAACACTGCGTGTCACTCTCCGGTGCAAGAGTCCTCTTTGTCTGATCCACCAGTGTCCTCTGTCCAAACTGTAGCGTCTGTCCAAACTGTAACGCAGCGTTATTTGTAAGTTACAACATTAACATTTTGTTTACTTCTTTATTTATTGAATATCATCAAATTTTAGCTAAAATATTATTATTGTTTTACAATTTTTTTTCTCGATTTTATTTCCCTTCATTTTTTTGGGGGGGGGGTCAGAATTCTAATTTTATATTCGTAAAATAATCGACAATCATCCAGCAACCCACCATACAATTTTTATGCATATCCAAGAATAATTAGATTAGTAAATAACACCTTGAAATTGACATACCCTTCCTACATTTCAGGTGGCAGATTAGGGAGTCTGAGTCAGTGTGGTTGGCGGCCATTTTGTGGACATATCCGAAGCGTAAGTTGCCCTATCTATATATATTCTTGTTCCCTATAGAATTTTTGATATTTTGGTATATTTTTACCTACATAAATATCATATTATATATTAAATATATGTATTTTTTTACGAAATTTCTAAGTACTCAAAAAATGACCTTTAGATATGGCCCCTGATATAAATGTATTTTACAAAATAATGAAGATTTTTTTACATATTTCTATTTTAGGATAACATATGTTTATTCCCTAAAAAATTAGCCAATTCCTATTTCATTTGGGTACCCAAAAAATTCATGAAATTAGGACAATTTTTTTGGCCAGAAAAAGTTACCCTTTTTTTCTCATTTCAGATCTTCACCTCCATTGGTCCGACTTCATCCAAAATATATCAAGATGTGTCCTAAACATTCAAGAATCAATTCCTAAAAGGATTTGTGTATATAAGAGTAATTTTTTCATGAATTTTTATGCAAGGTCTTTTTTTCTACTTATTTTTTAAAAATATTTATAATAAATAGTTTTTCTGCAGACGAGTAGTATTTATCTTTACAGTAGTTTTAAGCATTCATTGAATTTTTTTTGGCCAAAAAAAAAAAAAAAGAGGTTACCCCATAACAGATTTTTCAAGAATTTTTTTTGCGTCGGGGTCACGCGCGACCGAGTATACCCTTAAAGGGGTGTCCGAGGAGCGTACCTATCTAGGGTTAATTCTTTCATTCTACCTTGTTTTGAGTATTGTTCTCCTGTCTGGGGTTCAGCTGCTGATTCTCATCTTAATTTGTTGGACAGAAACTTACGGTCTATTAAATTTCTTATTCCTGATCTAGACATTAATCTTTGGCACTGTCGTTCATTTAGTTCATTATGTATGTTGCATAAGATTTTTCATAACTCTGACCATCCTTAACATTCAGATCTCCCTGGACAATTCTATCCTGTTCGTAATACTAAGCAGGCAGTTAATTCTAAAAGCCAGGCCTTCTCCATCATCAGGCTCAATACTACACAGTGCAGTATTCCAGAAGTTTTATTCTAGCTGTAACCAAGTTGTGGAATGATCTTCCTAATCGGGTAGTTGAATCAGTAGAACTTCAAAAGTTCAAAGTTGGAGCAAATGTTTTTATGTTGACCAGGCTGACATAAGTCTTTTTATAGTTTATATATGACATATCTGTTTTTGACGTTGTTAATAGTTTATATAGGACATATCTGTCTTGACACTGTTACTGTTTTTAGAATGATATATTGTTAATTTATTCTCATCATTTATTTATTTCCTTATTTCCTTTCCTCACTGGGCTATTTTTCCCTGTTGGAGCCCTTAGGCTTATAGCATCTTGCTTTCCCAACTTTGGTTGTAGCTTGGCTAGTAATAATAATAGTAATAATAATAATAATAATAATAATAATAATAATAATAATAATAAATATAAAATAAAATGCAAGTGGAAGGAAACTAAAACTTCTGGAATACAATATTAAATGATCAAAACTATGACATTTGAAAAACAATATCTACAACAGCTAATTAAAAATAAAGTATTCTAAAAAATGTCATGAAAGGAAATCATTCCAAAAATAAAATAAAATAGAAACAAACTTTTTCGAAGAATCTCTATACATTATTTAGAAAAATATAAACAGGACGTCTTAAAAAAGATATTTTACACATTTCAAATATCCCTGAACGGTCACTCAGGTCACGATTTATTTATTATTCTTATTTTCACTTGCAATACCAGACAGAGAAAATCTGCTTAATTCAATAAGCAAATAATCATTTGAAATTAGCCTTAGCACCCCCCTCCTTCAGTGGCCATCAAGCTAAGCAAACAGAGGAGGATGAACATACGTTGAGGAGAACTAGCGTTCTCCCGAACTTATTCGTCTTCAGACACAAAGACTGAATTACATTACTCTCCCATTCAGAGAGAATAAAAAAGACAAAAACTCCCCTTCCTCAATTTTGGGAAAAAGGGTAAACAGTCTCGAAGCAGAACAGAAGATTGCTCGGGTTGGGTCTTTTGAATGTGCAGGGGATTGGGAGCATTCCCTTAGCCTATGTGAACAAACACACTTGGAATGCTAAATAAGGCCTTTTTGCTTGGCAGGTTTGTTTTGAGCATGAATGAGTGGTTGGTTGGAGAGAGAGAGAGAGAGAGAGAGAGAGAGAGAGAGAGAGAGGGGGGGGGGGGAGGCAAGTCAAAATTCTTTATTCAATCAATATGAATGGTTATTATATATCCATCTATATTCTGGTCATTTTAGAAATATAAAGTAATCTGATGATTTTTTTTTCTCTTTGTACCTCGGGGTACTGAAAATATTCACTCTCAATATATAGACGATAAATTTACCAAAATAAAACAAATAGTCACTAGTCTATCCCTTCCCATTTTTTAGAATACTGTACGAATGAAGATAAAAAGATTTTAATTTTCAGTTAGAGTAATAGGTAGAAATTGATAACATATTCTGACTACTATTTAAAGGTTTAAATGCCACATATGAATGGCTGGGGCAAGGGACAGTGACATTGGCCTATCGAGCTGGACAATGCCCTAGAGACTGACCATATACACACATTTTCAGTGCCTAAGCCCCCGCTTCACCCAAGGTAGGACCAAGGAAGGCCAACCAATGGCTGCTGAGGACTCACCAGATAAACCTATAGGTTCCCCAAAACCACCCATCCTTAGCTCACAAGGATGGTGAGGTAGCAGCGACCAATGAAACTAACGAGTTTGAGCTGGACTCCAACCTCAGTCAGGGACGTTACCACATAAGCCACCACAACTGCATATGCTGAATGTTTTTTCAGAAGCCGTACCAATTAAAAAAAAAAAAAATAGTAGATGCAAGGATATTGTTTACGCATGGTTGTACATTAGAACAAACAGGTTGATTAAGAAGTTATACGGAAAGGGAAGTAATTTGATCTAGAATTTTGTTACATCTAAAGATGTTCCCTTAAAAAAAAAATTTAAATTTAAAAAAAAATAAAACACCGTGATATATTTATAATGTTTTAGCCTCCAACTGACTACGAAATAAGTCAAAGCTTTGGTTGATTAGAGACCAGGAAAATAGTCCATGTTATTGATTTTAACCAAAGAAAAAATTCATTTATTTATTACCTATACCCAAGGTCATAATACAGTCATAATCCCTAGTCCCTTTTTTATCATGTTAATAATTATATCAAACAAGGCAACAAAAGTATTTGAAAAACAAGATGCTACAAGCCAAAGGGATCCAATAGGGAAAATAGCAAAGTGAGGAAGAGAAAAAAGGAAATGAATAAACAGTAAGAAATAATGAGTAAATATATAAAGTACCTAATGAGTATAAATAACTTTAAAATAAATCTGTCATACATGAACTATGAAGAGAGACTTATGTCAACCTTCTCAACTTAAAAAATAATTCACTGCAAGTTTGAATTCCTAAAGTTCCACCGATTCTTTCAGATTAAGTAAACCATTACACAAGTGGTAGCAACTGAAATAAAACTTCTAATATACTGTATAGTTTTGTGTATTTAGATATTTTTGTTTTATAAATCAAATCGGAATTCCGTCAATATTCTGAATTACAAGTTTACACAACCCAAAGAGCCATATAGTGCAAAAAAAGGACATAGATGAACATAGAAAGTAATCAGTGATGATATAGGTGACACACATCACCATGATTCCTTTCGAATAAACGACAAAACCAATGATGATATTTTTTGCCTATATTCCCCCCCCCCCCACCCTCTTCCCAAAGCCCTCACATTCAATCGTTTCCACTCCCTTCTACTGGATGTATTCCCCAGATTACCATTTGCATATAAAGAGATGGAGAAATGAATATTTATTTTATCTTTAAGAGGGAAACGACCCTGTCATGATGTATGTTTGGGTAAAAGGATTTCCTCAGAACAGACAGGAAATTACAGGAAATGAATAAAAAGAGAAATGAGGTTTTAGGGTATTATATCTGTTCCTTACATCAGTATTCAGGATGGTTGAAAGACATCTTGCTGATGATGTTACTCAAAAAAAGTATAAAAGATTAAACGTATGTTATGTTTTTACTATTTATACAAAGCTGTCTTTAGTATATATTGCAAAATAAGGTAATTAAGCATACAAACCATAAAAAAAAAAATATAATCATATACTGTGTGTTTTTGCTATCAATACAAAGCTGCCTTTTGCATATAATACAAAATAGGGTAATTATGTATACAAACTATAAAAAAGATATTCATATACTTTTTTTTCAAATTAACATGACGACAAAGAGAATACCTACTCCTTCATCTCATTTTATTTTTCTTACCAACATCCATTTGATATGATTTTACCTGTCAAATGATAGAACTAGCTAAATTTATAAAGTGATTTAAAGTTTCATTTTGGTCTAATTTTTAACAGGAGTGGCGCGTTCCGAGAAGTTTAACACAAGGTACGAGAAAATATAGCAGTTCTTAACAATTTTATCGCCTGTTATAGCTTTTTTAGCAATCTTTTAGCCGTGTGTAGCCTTTTTAGCACTTTTCTTGTCTTCTTTGGGCTTTCTAGATCTTTTGAAGCCCTTTTTTTTATCTCTAAGCACTTTCTAGAATGTTTAGCAGTTTTCTAGATTTGTTAACACTTTTCTAGTGTTTTTATAGACATTTTAGCCTTCTGTTTGTTTTTTATAGACTTTTTATCTCTTTTCTAGTCTTTTTATAGCAGATTTAGCCCTTTTCTAGCGTGACAAAATATGGTGTAATTTTATGATATTATTGGGGGAAATGTTTTTTATCTCATGGCCAATTATCTGGGCATAACAGGATTTTCCCAATATACATGGTCAAGAGAGCAAGCTTACTTTTTTATAGACGCAAGGAAAAAAGAAAAAGCATAATAGTGTTGTCAGTAGAGAGGAAAACGATTTTTTTTAAGCAATAGTTACATGTGACTTTACTGTCAGAAAGGTTCAAAATTCTTTAACAGGAGAATTTTAACCAACGAGTAGAATACAATTGTCACAAACCTGATTCTTGAAAAGCAAGTACAGTATACATAAGATTTTGCATCCCTTGACTTCATCATCTTGTGAGGTTATGTCTGTTAACGTTTTCTCAAAATATTTTTAACGAAAACAAGAACAAAATAAAAGAAATAGACCTAGAATGTTAATCTGAAAAGGAGGTTCAGTGTTGAACAAAAGAATCTTTAATCCAAGATTCTCATTAACCCAAAAAAAACTATAATTATTTTGTTGATAATCACAATTTTAAAAACAATAATAATCTTATCAACTTTATGTTGTCATAGCGTGACACGGTTTTTTTTCATTCTGCATAGCAATGCATTAACATAACCAACAAGGCTGTCTGCATGTTACTTCCCCATGTTCGATAATTTTCGATTAATAAGATCTTTCCACATTAAACATACTTAACATCTTAAGTCTACCTGCGTTAAAATACAACCCCTACTAAGAAACTAATTAAGACTTAAGGACTTCTGAATGTTCTCCCATCATCTTGTTTTCGTAACTACAATGAATAAAAAGCATATCAGAAATTTGAAATCAGAATCGTTTGCTATTTTATCATTGGTTTCCAGTTTGTTAATTGTTTGGATAGTTCTGCTAATTCTATTTCATCTCTCTTGGAGTTTACCCTCTTATCTGATCGTTTCCTTATAAGGTTTTTTGTGTTTTCTTATAGTTTAGAAAATAATGAAACGAAAGTTAGTTAGCTAATCCAATTCTTATGGACCTTGAAAGAAATAATTCAACAGCATTATTTCTTTCTTTTTATAATATCTCTAAATGATCTATATTCAGAAAAATCAGCTAATCGAATTCTTATAGACCTTGAAAAAAAAATAATCAACAAAGATGTTTCTCTTCTTCTACAAGATCAACCCTGGACAGGTATGATGGGTCGTACGCGACCCCTACAGCATGTTCAAAGCCTGTTTTTTCCCTATAAATCATTAGCTGTCTCGAATATTGAAGTGATCGACCTGCAAGGGGTGACTAGTCTACATGCCATTGTCTGCTTTAGGACTGATTTTCGTCTAACTTCCCTCCTTCCCCGTTTTTTTACCCCCCCCCCCCCCCCTAGGGGTCGACCTCGACCCTGAAATACCTAAATAGGGGTAAGTGATCAAACAACAAAGTTATTACATAATTATAAATTGTCGAACAGTGTTGATACTTGTTTGGTTCTTTACAGTTGGAAAGTGTGGGTGGATGGTGTGTCTATTACTTGCATGACATTGGTTTTGGCTTAGATGCCATATATTGCCATGAGGTCCATTTTTCCTCAAATGCTAATTTCTGATTTTTTTTATTTTTTGCAAATTTCTGATTTTTTTCTATTTATTTTGAATTTATCTTCAATAATGGCCAGCAGGCAGTATTCCCTCGGCCTGGATGTCATCAACACACTTCTACTGGAGTTAAAAAGAGATGTTGATGATAATATGGAGCTTGCAACCTCATGTGTTTGATATTTATTTCTCTGATAATTTCTCCTTCGTATTTGTAAATATTTTTCTTATGTGTATTAGGTACTTGAAATTGATTTATATAGTGTTTTATTATTATTATTATTATTATTATTATTATTATTATTATTATTATTATTATTATTATTATTATTATAGATCATAGTTTATGTATATATAATAATTTGATATTATTTTACTTTTTATTGGTCAGCAGTTTCTTATTTTGACTTCATTTTACTTTGATTGGCTACCGATTTGCTATTTGATATCCTTTTACTTTTATTAGTTACTAATTCTATTTTCTCTTGCTGTAAGTATGGTATCAATTTTGTGTTGGTCACATCAAGATTCCTGAAAGGACTCACTGTAATAGCTGCCCACCTAAGACTGACCACATGACAAAAACCACTTGTTTGAGGAGCAGGAAGCCTGTTTGTCTATAGCTTCAAACTCTCTTGTATCTGAACTGTACCTGATAGTTATAGCTAGGTTAAATCATGAAACTTTCCTTTTTTACTACTTGTTTGTATAAATACTGAAATTTTAATCTTTACAAAATAGATATCACCCATTGTTTATCTAAAATTTATTAAAAAGAATTTAAATTTTATATGATAAAAATAATTGTCAAACATCCAGAAAGCCATCATATCAGTTTTATTCCAATCCACTAATAATTAGATAAATAAATAACACCTATAAATTTACATACCAATTCTCCATTTCAAGTGGTAGATTGGGCTGTATGAGTTGTTGCAGTCTGCGGCCATTTTGTTGACATACCCGAAAGGTAAGTTGGCATATCTCTATATATTCTTGTTCTGTATAAAATTCGTGATATTTTGGTATATTTTATTGCATAAATATCATATTCTATAGGAGATACAATGATTTTCATAAGAAATTTACATTGTGAAACTAGGCCATCAAAAAATTACCTTTAGATTTCGCCCCTGATATAACAGTAAATTACATCTTAGTGCACATTTTATTATGTATTTCTGTTCTAGCATAATATGAGTTTATTCTATAAAGAAATTAGCCTCTTCCTATTTCATTTAGGTACCAGAAAAAATTTGTGAAACTTGGACTAGTTTTCTGGCCAAAAAAAAATTACCTCTTTTTTCTCATTTCAGATCTTGACTTCTATGGGTCCAACTCATTTCCAGCAATTACACGCTGTTGTTTTGCCATCTATGAAGATGTCTCTAAAGGGATTTATGTGTATATGTATATTTCTATTTTTTTTTAATATTTATGTCAAGTCTTTTTTTTAGTATACTAAAATTTTTAATATATTTCCAATAAATAGTTATTTTGTAGATGGGTATCATTTATATTTTCGGTAGTTTTTAGCATTCTTTGAAGTATTTTTAGCAATTCAAACAATACAGATTGATGCATAACTAAATTTTTCCTTAATTTTTTTAGGAGTCGGGGTCGAGCTCGACCCTTAAATACATAAATAGGGGTGTCCAAGAAAGATACCTGTCCAGGGTTAAATTATCCATATTTTGGAAAATCAGCTAATTGCAATCTTATGGCCCTTGAAAAAAATAATTCAACTAAGATATTTCTCTCATTTTTGCATAAAATCTGTAAATGTTCCATATTTTGGATAATTAGCTAATCGAATTCTTATGGACCCTAAAGAAAATTAAGGAACCAAACTTCCAGCAAAGGGAAAGAGATAGAGGAGATATAAAAAGAGAAAATTAGGAGACAAAAAACCTAATTAGTTTTTATTATACCTTCAGTGGAGAGGAATATCCTACTGCCCTGCTGCAGTTAGCCCTTACTTCGATCACACCTTTTCTTCCGTTTCTTAAATTTTTCTAAAGTATTCTGCCCTTCGTTTAACTCTGAGGGAGACATGGTTGATGAGGGATACAAGGAGAGAGAAAGTGGGAGAGAGAGAGAGAGAGAGAGAGAGAGAGAGAGAGAGAGAGAGAGAGAGAGAGAGAGAGAGAGAGAGAGAGAGAGAGAGAGAGAATTCCTACTTCCAATTTCAATTAAATACTGTATATATATTCTTTCATATGGATCATTGACGTTCGCTAAAGAATATTAACCAAATATCTGGCAACTATGAAATAGTAGAAAATTAAATATGAATATATGAGATAATTAGTGTTCTTTTTAGTTCTATACACTTGTAAAGTTTTAGCAATGCAATATCGAGAATCTTTGATTACACTGGTTTACCAAAAAAAAAAAAAAAAAATTGGTCTGAGGCAAGAATGGGGATAGGTGTTTTTTGCTAATTTGGGTGTGCTGAATTCAAATTTATAAATAGTTTTGCTCTATCGCCTCTAGTTTTCTGGCTTTTAAATAGTCTCATTTTAGTATAAACAGAGAATATATGTGCACATTTCAAGAGTTGCAGCAGCTTATAACAGATAAAACAGGATAGATAAAGAACACTGATTGAACCAATATACTTAGATGACACAATTACACAATTCATAGTACCACAGACAGTCAAAACTGTTTTCTTAGAATATCTGGTGTATTTTGCCTCCGGGATGTCACGCAAGAGCATCCAGCAGAAGTGTCCCATCATGCCGGGGTTCCATTTGCCTTGATAGTTGTTCTCCATCTTCGTAATGTCTTGGTGGAATCTTTCTCCATGCTCATCACTCACTGCTCCAAGGTTTGGCGGGAAGAAGTTGAGGTGGGAATGGAGGAAATTAATCTTGAGTCACATTCGGCACCCTATATCCTCGTAAGACTTTACCAACTTTTCAATACAGGCTTGGTAATCTGGTACGCGTGTGTTACCAAGGAAGCCATTACAGACTGACTTGAATGCTTTCCATGCTCTCAGTTCATTTAAGTTAAGAAGCTCCTCAAAATCAGTATCCTTCAGCACTTCTCAGATATGAGGTCCGACAAAGATGCCCTCTTTGAGCTTAGCAGCACTAACAACTGGGAACACAGTAGACAAGTGTTGGAAGGCAGCACCATTTTTGTCCAACGCCTTCACGAAATTCTTCATCAAACCAAGCTTGATGTGAAGACGAGGAAGAAGCACCTTATTCATGTCCACCAGAGGATTCCCCTTGACACTGTGTTCGCCAGGAACAAAAGGGCTTCTAGACCCCCATTCTTTCTGCTTGTAATGCTGGGATACAGGTCGACTATCCCAGAGACAGAGAAAACAACAGTCCTTTGTGAAGCCCGCTTGCATACCCATAAGAAGACCAATGACCTTGAGGTCCCCACAAAGACTTTATTGGTACTCGCTGTACCTAATAGCTTCCAAAAGAAGCTCCATATTGTAATAGGACTCCTTTAGATGGACAGAGTGTGCAATGGGTATGCTGGGATATTTATTCCCGTTGTGCAGAAGCCCAGCCTTGAGACCTCGCTTGGAAGAGTCTATGAAAAGATGCTAGTCCGAAGTATTATGTGGCAAGCCAAGGGACGTGAACAAGCCAAGTATGTTTGTGCATTAGCACAACTTGTTTTCCATGTCGAAAAAGGAAGCAAGGTCTTTGTTCCGATTCCTGAGACTGGTGATCCTTACATCTTCCTGGACTAGGTTCTACTGTTTAAGCCGAGAAGCCAAGAGCTCTGACTGCTGTTTTGACAGATACAAATCACGAGCAAGATCATTCTGGTCTTCTTGCGTGATCCAGTGTGGCTCGTTGTCACTTGTTCCTGAATATGTAGACTCAATATCTTCCAAAGTTATTGACTCGGCAGAATCCTCCCTTGAAGGCATTTCTTCATCTAATGAGGAAAGAAGATCCTTATTTACTGGAGGTGTGGGTACAGGAAGATCATCTGAATGGGGAACGGGTCTCATAGGAGATGGAAGTTTGGGATATTTGATCTTTTCATTAGAAGATGCATTCAAACCAGCTATATTAGTTAAACAAAAATAACAATCATCTGCGTGGCTTCGTGGCTCTCTCCAAACCATCGGGACTGCAAAGTTGAAAGCAGCTTTCTTGCCATTAAACCATGCAGTTAGTCCATTGTAGCAGGGTTTACAACAGATGTGTGGAGCCCAAGACTTGTCCTGATCACCAATTTTACAGTCAAAATAGTGAAAGTAGGCGGTTCTGAGGAGGGAAGTGATGGTTCGATGCTGTGCAGCTGTTGTGAAGTCCCCACACACATAGCAGAAAGAATTGGCCTTGTTGAGGCATCCTCAATGTTTTGACGTGCTTGAAGCTATTGGGGAATCTAAAAATATAACAAAGTAAAACTAAATCATATGCAAGGCAATAAAATGTGCATTGAAAAATGTAATACTAATATTTAGCTACCCAAAAGATGCGTAACACGATAGTTGAGGGACACCAACCTCCTGCTCCACCTGCGAGACAACCTCTTCCAATGACTACCAGAGCACTACTGAGTGTGGATTGAGACCTGCTGCCCTAACTGCCAAAATACGTCTTGATACATAACTATATATATAATGTATTGCAATCACTTACATTTAGTGCATAATAACTCAAAAGTAAGCCATAAGTCTCATAATATTAGAATTAACCCTGAATGCATATACACCTTTATGTACAGTATATGCACAAAATGCACACTATGCATATCTCAAAAAAAACTAGAGATGATGAGTAAAAACGGATTTCAAATTTTAATTCAGCGCCCCCAAATTAGGTAAAAACGGGTATTTTTGTGTTTGCCTCAATTTCTTTGTAAACCAGTGTTATTAGTTGATTTTTGTTTTTAATCACACAGTATTACAAAAAAGAAAAAAAAGAAAAGAAAAAGCACTTACAAAAAATGCTACCTAATGTGTATATCCTGATGATTCTGTAAGGAAAGCTTTTACCATTGAATGAAGCAAAAATGTGGCAATAGAATCCATATGCTCTTTCAGTTCAAGTTCATCTGTTATGCGATTATTGAACAAAATGTCTTCATTTACGAGCGAATTGGATATCTAGTTGACTAATGAGCTGTTTATTAGGTATACAGCGTTCAAACATTTTTTCACATTAACTGTCAAATGATACTCCATATCATGTAGTGCATATCATCTATTTGCAATTTATAATGCAAAAGTCAGTTACCAAACAGAAGCGATTAATTTATTCATAATTTAAAAGTCTAAAAACTCAATGGAACGCAGGACAATCATGCATGCACTATCGCCTGTATTAGCAAACAGATATTATTATTATTATTATTATTATTATTATTATTATTATTATTATTATTATTATTATTATTATTATTATTATTATTATTATTATTATTATTATTAATAATAATAATAATAATAATAATAATAATAATAATAATAATAATAATAATAATAATAATAATAATAATACTTACAGTGAAAATGCCAATGTTGATTATTCATCATTATTTTCCTTTAACAAAATCCAGATCTAAAATTTTTTACTCGCAATGAAAGCAAGAGAAGACAAATAACTTACATTATTATTGCAATATGCCTCTTAGCCGTTGGCTCTTCTATTTACAGGCAATGAACCTACTTATGAAGTCTAATATCTGCCACTTTAGCTCAAGTTAAATGGTACTATAAATTGCAGGAAGTGAAAATGAAATGTGGAATGCTGAAAATAACCTGTCAAGAAACATTTACGACATAATAAGGAAATTATTACTACAATTTATTAATATTGAGATTTATTGAACTTTCGAAGGGACCATCTCCCTTCCTGTTCAGAAAACAATTGGTTACAAAAAGGGAGATGGTCCCTTCTAAGGCTTAATAAATTTCATTATTCATAAATTCTTTGTTATTTTATTTATCATAAACACAGCAGGAAATAGTGTACTTTAATGCATTGAAATTAAATGTTATAAATGAAACTTTTGCATATTATTGGACTACGCTAATGATGGCTAATTGTCTTCTGAATATTTAATTTGTTAACTGATTTTTTAAATGAAATATTGTTCCCCTTATTCTTTGTTAATGTTTTGTTGGGATTTTGAATGGAATAAAAAAAGGAATCTCTAAAATGGAGGCAGATTAGTTTTCAATTTAGCATGAGGGGAAATTAATAAATGATAAAGGCTTTATTCCCCTTGGGATAGGAAAAGT
>NC_090731.1:64920418-64935418 GCF_036898095.1 Palaemon carinicauda | reverse complement strand
TATGATATCACGCAACTTACATTTGTATTTCTGTAGCTCGATACATATGTTATCTTCGTTTAATATACGTTTTTTTTTTATCATAATATGAGTTTTTGATTCATTTAAGGTATCAGGTGATTAATGATATTGTAACATTGGCTTTACTCTGCTTACCTGCAATGATGGGGTACTGTTAGTATAATAATTCTATATCACATCTTTTCGCCGAATACATGATCTTATGGAAGTAAAGACGGTTGATGTAATTAAAAACTACTTCATTTGTAGAATATCTGATGGTATCTACTTACCACTCTGTTGTAAGAATACCACAACTATGTGTCATGCACTTAGTAGAAAGCGACTAAAAGGACTGCTGCTGCCTTGAAGTCTTGATTTTTAGCAAAAGACTAACCCACCACCAATAACTGTGGAAACTGTTACCTTGCAGTTTTACTATATATAGTCAAAGGTTAGGCTCCCCTCCTATAACTGTGATTGATGATAGTAAGTGCGTGTTATTATTATTATTATTATTATTATTATTATTATTATTATTATTAATTGATAAGCTACAACCCTAGTTGGAAAAGCAGGATGCTATAAGCCCAGGGGCTCCAACAGGGAAAAATCATTTGCCAGATTATTAACCATGACAGATAATATCAGTTATCGACAGACGTCATGTAAACAATTGTAAGGCTTAACATAAAAAATTGGTTTTTAATACACATGCTTGTATATATGCGAAGTTCTCTAAATTATAGGAACCAAAAGGTAGAAGAGAATTTGAAAGACTGCCAGTCAATGGTAGAAAATTTTTATGTACCTTAACGTTGATCCTACAAGTCTTGAAGTATGGATGACGTAAGTTGTAGAACACTAAAGTCTGCATCTTTTTTAATGATTTATCATCATGTGGTCGTGGTATGGGCCAAAAGTCTAATTTCTTTTTTAAAAAAATATATATTATATATTCATATGGGCAGAATTAACCACCATATTAAAACCCTTTTTTTAAGATAATTTTTAAGAAGACTTGGGTTGTTCTTCTTAGATGCAATGTAGTTTAATGCATGATTTTGATATATATATATATATATATATATATATATATATATATATATATATATATATATATATATATATATATCTATATACATATATATATACATATATATATATATATATATATATATATATATATACATATATATATATATATATATATATATATATATATATATATATATATATATATATAAATATACATACATATATATATATATATATATATATATATACATACATATATATATATATATATATATATATATATATATATATATATATATATACATACATATATATATATATATATACATACATATATATATATATACATACATATATATATATATATATATATATATATATACATACATATATATATATATATATATATATATATATATATATATATATATATATATATATATATATATATATATATATATATATACTGTATATATATATAAGAAAGAAAATTACTGATGTTGAAAAGCCAGCTTTTTACAAAAAGTAAATATATGTATTATATAAGACAAAACTCAATTACTAAATGTCATGAATTAGTGTAAACTAAATCTCTTGTACGCATATTTTTTTACAATATCTAGATCATCACTTAATGCTCTACCTGTTCTTAAGATATTTTATTTTCATTGTACATCACTTTTCAAATCATTCATCTATTTCCTTATTTCCATTTTTCACTGGGCTATTTTTTTCCTGTTAGATTCCTTGGGCTAATAGCATCCTGCTTTTCCGACTAGGGTTTTAGTTTACCTGATAATAATAATAATAATAATAATAATAATAATAATAATAATAATAATAATAATAATAATAATTAGATAAAAGGAGTATTTTTCACCACTAACGAATTTATATAAGGAAAACACAAAAAAATATTCATTTCGATAATCATTAATTCTTCATTAGTTTTGCTAGTTTTATCCTTTCAATTTACATAAGTTTGATATGTTTTTTTCTTCCTTTATAACATATTGATATACTATGTCAATTTAGATAACAATATACTTCAATATTATAGGTGACATGTAAATGCAAAGAGGGCAATATAAGCATGAAAATATAACAACCTCAACATTCAAGAATGTAATTTAAAATACATGGTCCAACATTGTCAACTTGCGCATCGTCCTGATGGGAACAAACATTGCAGTTTAACAAGTTGATTGGGCTTTATTTTAATCTATACACACTGGATTTAGGTAATTGATATATAACGATCTCATGGACTCCATGGAACTGTAACTGAAATTCTATTGTCTGTTTTATGATTGGGCAGTAATTTAATACATAATCGTCAAACTATTTTGAAAGGTTAAAAAAACGAATATTATAATGAAGTTTGTTAGTAATATTTTCATTAGGAATCTTAACATCTTTACACAACCTTGGAATATCTGGATGTAATTAATTCAACGTATGTCTTTAAGATTGGAACATAATGATTAATAATTTTACGTTGAAATTAGGTGGATAAAAATTACTCAATATATGTCATGAATTCATATCAAGAAATCCACCAGAAATTACGTGAGAACGTTAGGTAAAGTTTTTTTTGTGTGTCAGAGAGAGAGAGAGAGAGAGAGAGAGAGAGAGAGAGAGAGAGAGAGACTCTTTCTTGGAAGTCAGAAATATCCTCCAGGGAACTTGAAAAAACATGGCAGGGGACTGATTAAATCTATTCACAAAGAGCTTGCGGTTATCAAAAACGCTCACTAGGCAGATAATAAAAGTATTCTTTGGATTGTCCATTGCATGTTATGTTCATCTTTTTTTATTTCTTTTTTATAGATATTTTAACTTGAATGGAAAATCGAAAGCGTTAACCCCCTATATTGGTTGAATGCTGAAATTATCCTTTAATTGAAAGGCTATGGCGGTGAAAATTTTGGGATTGAATAAGGATTAGATAATCGAAAAATAATGATATAAAAATATGAAACCCAGCCACTGAGGGGGGCAAGCCAGCCTCAACTTGGTGCCGGTCCCAAGCCCGGGTAAATGGGGAGGGTTGGTGGCAGGAAAGGCATCCAGCCATGAAAAATTAGCCAAAACAACTATGGTCAGTGAGTATAATCAGAATGAAATTAATGCTAGGGCGTTCCTCTTAAGCGACGCGTTGGACCCCGCCTGATCCCTCCGAAAAATCGGCAAGGGTTACCCAGTCATGGGCCGGCTGGGTTAAAGAGGCAAGCTCAGAGGAAAATATCTGAGGAGAGGATGAGAGTAGCAACTCTGAATGTGGGGAAAATGACTGGAAAAGGGCGAGAGCTGGTTGAGAAGAGATGAACAGTATATTGAGAGGAGAGTGTTGGAAATGGAGGCACAGGGAACTAGGAGAGGGAGACCAAACCAAGGGTGGGTGGACTGTATCAGGGATGACCTTCAATCAAAGGGATTAACCGGTGATAAGGTGTGGGACAGAGGTAGATGGAGAAAGTTGGCCAGAAACATCGACACCACATAGAAGAGGGGAAAGATGCAGACAAAAAAGAAGAAGACTGGTATAAAAATATGAAAAAAAGAAATCTAAGATTCTTTGAAATAAGAAATTAGAAATAATTAAGGGATTTTCCACTTGGTTGGAACGTTCCTCATGACGAAGCTTATTATTCCCTCTATGCAACCAGGTTGATGTCTCTTCTTCAGGAACATTATCTCTTGTTCATGGCAGACTAATTTGTTAGGCTTACTAGCCTCTCAGAAATAGTGTTTTGTGATTTTCTTATATTATTATTATTATTATTATTATTATTATTATTATTATTATTATTATTATTATAAGCTAAGCTATAATCCTAGTTTGAAAAGCAAGATACTGTAAGCCAAGGGCTCCAACAGAGAAAATAGCCCAGTGAGGAAAGAAAAGAAGGAAATAAATAGATACCAGCAAAGAGATAAATAATGTAAGGAAAATAATTCAAGAACAGTGACAACATTAAATTAGATTTTTCCTATATACACTATAAAAACTTTAAAAAATCACAAAGAAGAGATATAGGATTGAACTGTTACCTCAGATTCGAGTCCCTTTTGAGTGGGGCCTTTCCATATGGCAAATTGTTTTCAAATTTTCAAGTATTTTCTCTGGAATCATGGAGATTTTTCACTCCCATCTGTGCTGTTTCTATTCTTACTTCAATGAAGGTCAAGTGAACTAACGTCCAAATAATTAACACACTTAGGTAATTAGAGGTATGCTGTACCATTACACTCAATCCATAAATCATTCAGTCTGCCTGGAATCAAACTCGTACTCTTTCACCTTCTGGGACTCCCAGAGAGTGACCGAACCTCGGTTACAATTAGATCTAAATTTGTGTTATTGAAAAAAAAAACTGACACCTGAAGTTTTATATAAAAAAAGAGAGAATAACTAAATACATAGCAATTACTTGTATAACTCTCCTTTGTTAGGGACGTCAGAAGCAGTTAACAAAATATTGAATATTTTTCCAACTGTTACTTTACAGATCTTTTACCTATTGATATGTTATACAATTTTGGCAAAAGCTTTTAGTTAAATACATGTTGTCTATTAAAATCTTAATGGGATGTGTTTTTTATATAGAAGAAAAACGGGAATATGTTAGTGGGCGTTGCATTTCCAAAACCTGATATTTTATAGGGAATTTCATTTGCTGAAAAGTTTTGCACACTGAAGCTACGCAGTTTCATTGTTAAGGCTGGAAACGAGATAAATTCATACTTGATACGACAATATTATTATTAGTAAAATTATTGACGTTTAACATTGATATCATGCAATTAGAAATTTGCAAATAGGGACATATATTTTTTTTTATTAATTCTTGATATCTTGGATGCAAATAGTACCTTACCACTTCCTAATGTTCTAAAATGAAAATCATTATATCAGTTATGGAAAGAATTACTCAAGAAAAGGAAGCATGCAAAATAAATGACAATGCTTTCTTAAAAAGATCAGAATTCAATTGAAAAATATCATACCATTCCTTTAGTTATTTTGTACTGCTATTTTAATTGTGTACTCCGTTCACTTGACATCTGTTAGGAAGTTGATATATGTATTCAATACAGTTCCAATAATACAGTATTATACACGGATGATAACTAAGTTTGCATATATACATCTACAGTAGACGAGGATAGTTGAGTACAAATTAAATGCCAGTATTAAGCCATGTCCCATATTTAAAAATAATGCGCATATGTCCTCATGAAACAGGCCACTATATATATATATATATATATATATATATATATATATATATATATATATATATATATATATATATATATATATATATATATATATATATATATATACATATATATATATATATATATATATATATATATATATATATATATATATATATATATATATACATACGCACAGACACACATACACGTACATATACACGTATATATATATATATATATATATATATATATATATATATATATATATATATATATATATATATTTATATATATATATATATATATATATATATATATATATATATATATATATATATATATATATATACGCACAGACACACATACGCGTACATATACACGTATATATATATATATATATGTATATATATATATATATATATATATATATATATACGCACAGACACACATACACGTATATATACACGTATATATATATATATATATATATATATATATATATATATATATATATATATATATATGTGTGTGTGTGTGCGTGTGAAGGTAATGCTCTGTTTTAACTCATTATGATTCTGTTACCGTTTGTTAATCTTTGAAATAGATTACTAGTTGTTAATAAACTGCAGTATACACGAGCATGGTGGATTTGACCATAATGAATATTGAATGAAATATTAAGTCTTTAAGCTTTTTCAGCTAGGTACTCTGTCAAACGGTTTTTCCTACATATTGCCTTTTGCAATTGCACTAGTGAGTCAGTTTTATCAGTATAACTGAAGCCATGCTTGTTTGACATCTTCAATCGAAAATTGGTATATTCATTCAAGAAAGACCAATGAAAAAGAACGGCTCTCAAACGCTTTACTTCAAGTGTCAGCAATGTAAATAAGATCAGCATAATGGAAGAGTGATAATCATTAAATAACCATGTCATATAAAATGTATTGCTCAAACAATTTTTTCTTTCAAGGGTCTGACTGGTATAAGCAGTTTTATATGTCAAAAATAGGCTGTTTCATGTACTGTTTTATGCTCTAATCCTGTCTACAGAAAAATAGAAGCTGTAACTGAAGCATAACACCTAACGTGATAAAGATATATCAAAATTGATTTTATCAAATTTATTGCGTTGATTAATACATACAAGCGTACCTTTGAAGTAAGGAAGAATACACACCCACCCACACACACACACACACACACACACACACACACACACACACATATATATATATATATATATATATATATATATATATATATATATATATATATATATATATATATATGTGTGTGTGTGTGTGTGTGTGTGTGTGTGCGTGTGTGTGTGTGTGTTTTACGATGGAACATCAACGTAGAGAATTATATTCAAAATGTACAGACCTTAATGTATAGATCAAGTAAATATTTTTTTTTTCTTTTTAAAAACATTTGAAGGCACGTTATGTCAATTTTCTGAATTAAATGATTACAACTATGTCCACACTATTAATCCGATAAGAGTAACCATGAATTTAAGACACAACGACGATTCTTTTCCTCTTACTATTATCTTAATAGTTGTATTATAACATGATTAAAATTCAAAAATACCTTCATTACAAAATATTTCACATATATATATGACAAAATTATCATTGAAGCATAGTGAAGAAACACAACGTCTCTTCATCACTGGATTACAATATCGTTTCACCTACGTAGTGCAAAATAGTTTCATCATCCATTTATTCAAGAGGCTTATTGAGAAAGGAAAATTATCTTAATTTCAAATGGGACATAAACAGTTTATTTATGACTCTGTGATAAAAGATATACTATAAAAAAAAAACTCATTTAGTACTTTCTCATCTTCAGATAATTAATTACTTCAAAACAGACACACTTAAAAAACATTTATAGACGTTATTCTGTCAAAGGATCCAGGTAATCTCTTGTTTTTCCAGAGTTCTCTCGTAACTCCTTTGTCTTTGTATTTCAAAGGCCCCTTTGATTCTTATTCTATAGCAGGTTGATGGGATACTATTCCTTTTGCGTTACAAAGGGATTGGAGGTTTAGCTCTCCCTTTCAACTTATTTTCCATTCACCTGATGTGGATTTCCTAAATGAGCCTTAGCCTTCCGGTAAAAAGCAAACGGAATTAATTTCTAACCATAGCAGAGTGAAGCAATATTTTTTAGTACCTAAGATATGCAAGCTTTTTCTTAATAAATGAATAACAGGATTTTTGGTTATATCTTTGTTTTTATTCAAATGTAATTCCCTTCATTATTCATGTCTTTAAACTTCACTGGAATCATTCATCTTATTCAAATTTCTATTCCTATTTTCAACATTCATTTCATTATTTAATTGCAAAGAAAATAATTTGTATATATATATATATATATATATATATATATATATATATATGTATTATGTATATATATATATATATATATATATATATATATATATATATATATATATATATATATACATATATACATATATATATATATATATATATATATATATATATATATATATATATGTATATATATATATATATATATATATATATATATATATATATATATATATATATATATATATATACTATTCTTTAGGATTTGATCATGACAACGTGAATCCCACACAATAAAAAAGAAAAAAAGAAATTTCAACCAATATTTATAGTGAAAATCGTGACCGCTTGTTATCCACACGGTAACTAAACGTATCATGTATTACTAATGATTCTGGCTGAGTTCGTACTGAAAATAGAAACCTATTTAAGCTTACTATCGTATGCTCTATTCAATTTAAATCTTGTGTCATTCTTGCTCACAACTGTGTATAAAAGCTCGTTGCCTTGTGGAAGAAACTTCCCTTGCAGTCATCTCGCTTCTCTTGTAGTACCTAACAGCCTCCTCACACAATTGGCGACCGCCAGACAGTATGGCACTGCTGTGCCATACTCTTTGTCAATTACGCCCACTGATCCTGTCTCTTCCCTTGATGTCACGTCCATGAAACTACCACCCTTCCCCCATACAGAGGCATTCACCAGTTACCTATGTAGTAGGTTGGACAGGGCAACAGACACCCGTTTAAATACTACCGCTAGAGAGTTATTGGGTTCTTTGACTGGCCAGACAGTATTACAGAGGATTCATCACCTTGGTTACTGCTAATTTATCTTTGCTTACATACATACCGAATAGTCTGGTCTATTCTTCCACACTCTCCTCTGTCTTCATACACCTGACAACATTGAGATTACCAAACAATTCTTTTTCCCCCAACGGGTTAACTGCTGCACTGTAATTTTTCAGTGGCTACTCTCCTCTCGATAAGGGTAGGGGAGACTCTTTAGTTATGGTCAGCAACTCTTTTAGGAGAATGAAACTCCAAAATCAAACGAATGCTTTCTATCCTTGGATAGTGACATAGCCTCTGTACCCAGGCCTTCCCCTATCTTGGATTAGAGTTCTCTTGCTGAGGGTACACTCAGGCACACTATTCTCTCTTCATCGTTCATATATGACAGATCTAATTTAATGCTGTTATTGATCTTAAGATATTTTAAAATGTTATTCATTACTTCTTATAGCCTAAATAGTTTATTTATTTCCTTATTTCATTTCCTCACTGGGCTATTCTCCCTGTTGGAGCTCTCGGGCTTATAACATCCAGCTTTTCCAACTAGGGCTGTAGCTTAGCAACTTATAATAATAATAATAATAATAATAATAATAATAATAATAATAATAATAATAATAATAATAATAATAATAATAATAATAATAATAATAATACAGTGTGCGAGGTTCAGTTTTGCCTCAAGGGCGTGACTTGCTCAAGCACTAAAGCAAACTGTCCTCGCTGCGAGTACGAGGACACTTTCCTGGAAATCTCTAACTGGCTTTGCAACCAAGGGGATGCCCAAACAGTGTTTGACGGCCTTAAAACATATCTCCTGGAGGAGTACTTACTATCGCCATCCACCCGTATAGCTAAGCTTTTTCAGCTCTCAACATCCGTTGGAGGTGCAAAAGGCTTCACTCGCCCTCAGGGAATTGATCAGTATTGCTTGCCTGCAAACTATTGCACAAGGCTCTCCTTGGGAGGTGAACCTACTTCATGCCCTTTGGGTACATCACCTACCCGAACCTCTACTCACTGCCATCCCCGATGTCCATATTTTGCACATGAAGGACCTGATGATCGAAGTCGACATCCTTATGTACAGCCACTTCACCACCTCCAAGACCTTCATCGACGTCTTCACTCCTGATGAAGAGGAAAACAATTCAACATCAATTGAATGCTACTACAACTCAAGATTCGGGGCTGCTGCAAAGAAATATGAGATCGGTTAACAGTTGACAAAAAATTGTAAGTAGGCCATTGTTTTTGCCAGTGGCCTCCCATATCACTAACCTTTTTTTTCATATGATGCAAGAACAGGCGTGTGGTTTTTGCTAGACACTGGTGCTTTGCATTCTCATCTAACAAAGCCCCTGTCTAGGATACAACGTAGTCATTCTAATCCTACTGATGCCCACCTGGTAGCTGCCGTGGATATACAATCCCCACCCATGAATATGAGACAATCACTCTATTGCTTGGGAGAGCTAAATATCATTGGAAGTTTCTTGTTGCTGACATCAGATTGCCAATCCTCGGTGTGGATTTCCTCTCTCATTTCAACCTGCTGGTTGATGTTGCTCATCGATTGTCAGTCAATGCAGACTCATACTCGTCGACACAATTTCAATCCGGGCTTCTCCAACCTCGCTCTCCTCATCAACACATGGATGTGAGTATGGCAGGTTCATCAATACCAAGATTCTTGGACATGATGCGTGGTATTATGCTAGCCGCATTTATTCTTGAACATGATGTGTCGTACTATGCTAACTGCACTTTTAGATTTATTTCAGAAGCATGGCTTCTGAAATCTAATTAACTTTTATATCTTCGCTTACATAGTTTTGATTAAATATTCTTTTCTTCTTTTTATATCATAAAAGATACTGGCGTCAATGACCTTAATGACAGGATGCCAGAAAACTTGAAATTAATCAATCTGGTAAAAACAAACATCAAACAATAAGGGAAATTCTTTGAACTGTAATCAAAAGCTAATGTTCCAGAAATACCGAAGGTGATTTTAAAAGCCTCAGAAAGTTTCAACCGAAAAAGAGACAACAACAAAGATCACAAAATAGTCGGAAATAGCAATTTTGAAACCGTCGAGGCAATCTCCTATATTGTCGCAAGTGACAACAACCACACTAGAAGAAGCAAGAGTTGGAATACCTTTTGATCATCTCAAAATATGAATCATGTTCCATCAATGGCGCACTGAAATAAGAGTCAATAGACTCCTGGCTCATAACACATGCGGCAAGAATAGGCAATTCAATTTCATACCATTTGAAGCCATGCGTGAGATCAATAAAGAATGGGGAAGGGGGTGAGCCAGAGAACAAGGATGTAAGACGGTAGAGAAAAATTCTATCAATATTTCTGAAACATGGAGTAAAGTTATGAAGACGCACCTGGATGGAATTAGATTTCGCCTATCCTTCCACGAGCTTAATACTACCATATTACAATTTTCCTTGAACAATTGAAAACACCCATTATTTTGCTTTCATATATAAATTGTCCCTTTTTGGAGAAACATATATAGATAGATAAATAGATAGAAAAGCTGATCGAAAGTAATATGAATCTTTATTAGAAGAAAACCCTTCAATTTAAAGAAAAGCTTCGAAATGTCAATACCAATTTCAAGGAACTATTTTATTGTTTATTTCATTTGGTATAATACGTAACTTGGTGAAGAAATGTCTCACCCAATCTTCTTGCTTCTTGATTTCATTATTGCATATTATAGGTCTTATTATGTAATGAATCATCTTTTAAGCAGCTATAGTGGCGTATGACGACCCGTTGGTCATCCCTGCCGATATTTTTTCGTCCACAACCTCCTCCGATAATTTTCAGACGCTACGTTACGCTGCGAGAAAATTTACTCCATGCCACCAGACTTACAAATCCCCAGCTAAGCAACAAATAGCGGCAGTTATAAACTCAGCAACGCACGTTTTCTTGCAACGACACTAGCACAGAAGCGACGAGCTTTAGTAACTATGTGGAAATTATAAAATTTAAGCTTTTGATACAAAATCACTGCCTAATCCAACATGTGCTGGATAACTTCACAATTTAACTGGATTTATAAGAAAATCTGGGTTTTAAAAGTCACTATTTTCTGTATATTCTGTAATCCACACTGTAAAGTTTGTAGTAATAATTATAACAATGGAATTATTATTATTATTATTATTATTATTATTATTATTATTATTATTATTATTATTATTATTATTATTATTATTTTAACGCCCCATACACGGGCCCTCTCCTCGTGATCCTTTGTACGCCGATAGCATTCTTAATCAACATACGTGACTTAATCTCCATTGAAAGCCTAGAACCTACATATATCCTTCCAGATGACCTGCCTACATTACGCATCTCTAAAGCAGGACGCCCTATTTCACATGTATGCTATTTTTAGGGGGAGCCATGTACCATATATGTTTCATACACGCTCGTACATTATAACGGTTTTGATTTTTAATCTTATCACTCTCTCTTCCCTGCACTGTTAATAGACCTGGTTGTGTCATCATGCTACCTTTTGTTCTATTACGTTTGAGTTTTTGTGACGTTTTTGCTTGCAAGTCAGTGTATATAAACTCGATGATTGTTTATCAGTTTAGTTGCATTCACCTCGTCTCTTGGTTACAACCTAACTGCTCGCTCGCACATTCTTTTTACGCTTTTCCATATTAATCTTTCATCCGGGTCAAAGCATTTACTTAGGCTAAATAGTATGCCAAAAAAAATATGATATTATTAAGGTTCAAGTTTCTCTGGCTATCTCCTACTTGAACTGTCGCATATAGTACTGACTAGAGAGAGAGAGAGAGAGAGAGAGAGAGAGAGAGAGAGAGAGAGAGAGAGAGAGAGAGAGAGAGAGAGAGAGAGTTCACTATAATTGAGCCATTCCCCACAGTAAGGATTTATCAGTCAGAGCATTTACTTAGGCTAAATATTTTGTGAAGAATTATAGCATTCTTGACGCAGAGAGAGAGAGAGAGAGAGAGAGAGAGAGAGAGAGAGAGAGAGAGAGAGTTTATCTTAAATTAGGTATTATCTACACTATGAGTTTGTCACACAACCGCAGATATGTGCGCGTTAGGATTATAATTACCTAAGCGACGTTACAGGCATATAGGCTGTATAGCAGATGGAGTGGGTTTTAAAAAAAATATATAAAGAAAAAAAAATAATTAAGATATCCTGAAAAGTTAAAATTATAGACGCGTGAATATTGTCAGCTTTTAAACGAGATTTCCCGCATTATTTTTTTTTTAAACAGAATGCGATCAACCCTCATGATTTCTCGCATTATTCTTTTATTATCTTTATATATATATACACACACATACACACACGCATATATATATATATATATATATATATACACAGTGAGCCGTCGCTACTTCGCGGTTCGACCATCGCAGATTTACCACTTCGCTGATTTTTTTCATAACCCATATATATAAACATATCACGGCTTTTCCGGAAATTTCGAAAATACCGCGATATATGAAGACCCCAAATACGATATTTCGTTATCTGTAATTCCATTAATACTGTAATTAGTAATATCTGCTCTTACTGATTGTTCATTGCATTACATATGACATATAACTCAGTACAGAAAGAAATAAAACACGAAAAGAAAATGTGATCATGCGATAATTCAGTATACAGTACGTAGTAAAATTAAATCGAACATGAAACGCAAATCAGATGCAGTCATACCATATTAGAATGGTGTAAGGCTGCTGATGGCTACTACTATACTACAAATGTAATGGATGTGCATCTTTTCCATGAATCTTTTGTATGTATACGTACGTAGTACTGCATCCAATAATATTCTTTGTTGCAAAAATCACATCTCGAATAAGTGTACGAGAGAGAGAGAGAGAGAGAGAGAGAGAGAGAGAGAGAGAGATAGAGAGAGAGAGATATCCAATAAAACACACAATAGGACAAGAAACAAAAACAGTGATGAGAGAGAGAGAGAGAGAGAGAGAGAGAGAGAGAGAGAGAGAGAGAGAGAGAGAGAGAGAGAGACATATCCTACAACAAAACAAGCGTAAAATAGTGTACGTAAAGCTGTACTGTATACGTAGGGTACCTTGGACTTTGAATTGGTAACTACTACGTAGCAAGTAAGATGGATTGTGATTGGTTCAAGCGCTGATAGATGACGAATCAGAACCCAAGTTTTGTAATCTAGCCTGTGATTGGTGTTTTGACCGCTTCTCCAACCCGCAGCATCTTTTTGTGGCCATTTCGTCTGCTGCTCTCTCGCTGTGTAGATGTTGCTACGTTATTGTGAACTTTAATCTGTGCTGTGCGTGACTGTTTTGAGTTGAACTTTTTGTTGAACTTTCTGTTAAACCCTACTGTACAATGGCTCCCAAGCGTTCTGCTTCTACTTAGGCTGGTAGTGAGCCTAAACGCCACCGAAAGCTGATGACGATTGCTGAGAAGGTGACGCTTCTCGATATGTTAAAAGATGGCAGAAGTTACGCGGCCGCAGCCTGCCATTTTGGAGTGAACGAATCCACCATTCGCTACATCAAGAAGGACGAGGCGAACATTAGAAAGACAGCTGCCATCACCTTTAGCAGATCAGCGAAGCGAGTCGTTACCACGCGTAATAAAACGATCGTATGCATGGAAGGTGCTTTAGCAGTGTGGATTGCTGACTGCCGGAAGAAGAACATAGCCTTGGATACGAACACCATTCGAACCAAGGCTTTGAGCTTGTATGATAATTTTGCGGCAAAGGAACCTCAAGACGACGATGGCGACCATGCTGAAGAAGAAGATGATATAGATGAACCTCAACCAGGGACATCCACTGATTCCCAGCCTCAGAAACAACGGTTTTCCGCCAGCAAAGGATGGCTTGCGAAGTTTCAGAAACGCTTCAGCCTGAAAATCGTTTCCCTGCATGGCGAGGCTGCTTCCGCTGACACTGCCGCTGCTGAAACTTACGAGAACGAGACTTTCAAGAACATTATTGCTGAAGGTGGATACAAGCCGGAACAAGTGTTTAATATGGATGAGACTGGCTTGTTTTGGAAGAGAATGCCGTCGCGAACTTTCCTGGCTTTAAAGCGTTCAAAGATCGCGTAACCCTCGTGATGTGTGGCAATGCTGCTGGATATTTGTTAAAGCCGGGGCTTATTTACAAGTCGAAAAATTCTCGCGCTTCGAAAAATAGAAATAAGAATCTCCTTCCCGTGTACTGGATGCATAATCAAAAAGCATGGATTACGAAGATGCTGACCTCCAACTGGTTCCACCAGTGTTTTATCCCGCAAGTCAGCAAATATCTCTTAGAGAAGGGCTTGCCATTCAAGATCCTTCTCCTTATGGATAACGCTGGTGGACACGCAACTGACCTGTCGCATGAGGGCATTCAGGTTGAGTTCCTGCCACCCAACACCACGTCATTAATTCAACCGATGGACCAGGGGGTTATCAGGGCGTTCAAGGCCCTCTACACGAAGAATACCTTGGCGGACCTCGTTGCCTGTGTGGATGCTGCCCAAGAAGATGAAGATGAAAATTTCAATTTG
>NC_090731.1:64907918-64915418 GCF_036898095.1 Palaemon carinicauda | reverse complement strand
TGTCTTAAGATAAGCAGGCAGAGTATTCCATTGTTTAACTCCCTGATAAAGATAAAACTGTTTACATTTCTTTACACGTACGAAGGGAAGAGTTAAGTTAGAGTCTCTTGTTCCATATTGGTGTGCTGATTGTACCTGAATTATTTTTTGTCTAATGGATGGATATTCATGCAGCGAAAGTGTTTGAAACATCAAATTCATTAAGAAGAGTTTGTAGGTGTCCTCCAACTTCAGAATCGAGAGAGACCGGAATAGATGTGATGTATGAGCTAAATAATCACTCGAAGTTAATATTCTCAACAGTTTTTTTTGCATAACAATTAGCGGTTGCAGGACGTTTCTACTGAAACTCCCCCACGCTGTAATGCAGTAATTTAGATGAGGAGATATTAAAGAGTGGTAGAGTTGTTTTAATATATATAGCGGGAAATAATCCTTTAGCCTATATATGATACCTGTAACTTTGGAAATTTTATTGACTATCATATCCACATGCTTACTGAAGGTTAATTTATTGTCAAACATTACTCCTATAAATTTTCCGCTGGACTTCTGGTCAAGAGTGTGATTTCCTATTGCAACTCTTATGTTACCGGGAACTTTGCGCAAAGAAAATATTATGAAATATGTTTTTCTCTCATTTAGGGTCAATTAATTCGATAGTAACCAATTTTTAACATTATTTAAGTTAGCAGTTAAAGAATTACAAAGAGAATAAATATTCTTATGACAAAGATGGAGCCTGGTGTCATCGGCAAAAAGTATGGAGTTTATGCTGCCAACTGAACGAGGCAAATCATTAATATAGATGAGGAAAAATAACGGTCCTAAGACTGATCCCTGAGGGACACCTATTTTGACATCCATAATCTCTGAAAGATGACCATCGAGCGTGACAAATTGTTTTCGATTTGTTAGGTAGGATTGGAGTAAGAGTAGCGCATTGCCTCGTATACCATAATGTTCCAGCTTTTGAAGTAGTATATCATGAGATACAGTATCAAAGGCTTTGCTCAAATCCAAAAAAACCGCACCAAGGTATTCATTTTTATTCATTGCATTATAGATATTTTCAAGAAGGTCATGAACGGCATCACTAGTACTTACGCCTCGTAAGAAACCATACTGACACGTAGAGAAGATGTTACAACTATTGAAGAAAGAGTAAAGTCGACTATACAATAGTTTTTCAAATATTTTATTCAACAAAGGAAGGCAGCTAATTGGTCTATAGTTATTAACATCTGATATATCACCAGATTTGTGTAACACAGTCACACATGCAATTTTCAAAATGTCAGGATAAATACCAGCATCTAAACAACGGTTGAATAGCATAGATATAGGAAAGGCAAGTAGGTTAGCATTGTTTTTATATAATCTTGTAGGAGGAGAATGAATATTTGCTTTTTTGTTTTTCAGTTTTTTTATAATGTTTATCACTTCAAATGGAGATGAAGGGGTAAAAAAAATAGACTGCTGATTTGAGGGAGGCAAATAGGTACGGAAATCTAAGTTAATATTTTGAGGTAAAGCATCCCTTAGAGTAACGCCTATTGTAGAGAAATGAATATTAAAAGCATTTGCAATTTGTTTAGTGTCAGTAATGGTTTCCCCGTTTCGAATCAGTTTTCTGAGTGAGCTATTATTTTTTCTGCCCGGCCTTAGTGACGAGTTGATTAAGTCCCAAGATTTTTGGCATCTCTACGGAGTTGGTCAAAAGTACTCTAAATATAGTTTTTCTTTGCCTTGCGAATTAATGTACATAATAGATTACAATAGTTGTTGTACTGTTGGCTACTATAATTACCCAATATGTTTAATATTAATTGATTTGAGAAGTCCTTTGGAAATCCACCTATTCATCAATCTTTTAACACTAACAAATTTTGTTTTTAGGGAAAACACTCATTGAAGAAACTGTCAATCTTGTCACTGAAAGAGGACACACCTACGTGAGGATTTAAGGAGGCGTGACCATATTCTGCTGACCAGTCTCTACCCCGGAGTATTTCTGTAAATTTTCTATCATTAATTTGGCTCATGTCTCTAAATTGAATTCTTATTTTGTCATTCATGCTGCTTAGTGCAGGCAATAAAAGGCTACAGAAAATTGGGAAATGATCAGTGATATCAGCTAAAAATATCCCAGAGTTTCTATAGTCAAACCATTCTGTCGTGGCCGCTGAGACGATTTCTGTTCCCCTGTACAGCGTACCCATGTCAAAATATTTCGACCACTTTAAGGAAAAATGAACACTGCGGTTAGAGACGAGCCATCCAAACTGAGTGAGACTAATGCTAGCCGTTAATGACAGATGACATTCCCCAAGGTATACCCAGAGTGCATCCTCACATTTTTCACTAATCTCACTGGATTAAGACAAGATTAAATCTGCTCTCTCTCTCTCTCTCTCTCTCTCTCTCTCTCTCTCTCTCTCTCTCTCTCTCTCTCTCTCTCTCTCTCTCTCCTGTTATTCTTGTCGAGCATACAGTATATATTTCATTAGGTACACTGTTGAATAAGCGTAATTTTAATCGGACATTATCCGTAAAAATATACTGTTCATAGCCCTAATTCAGTAAAATATTGGAGAGTAATTTTTACCCCACCCTGTTATGTTATTACGGGTTGATGATCATAATATCACCATTTAACGTCAATATTTCCATTTATTAGACGGTAAATGCCGTCTAAGTTATAATGCTTTCTTACAATATATATATATATATATATATATATATATATATATATATATATATATATATATATATATATATATATATATATATATATATATATATATATATACATACATGTATATATATACATATGTGTATATATATATACATACGTGTATATATATATATATATATATATATATATATATATATATATATATATATATATATGTATATATATATACACACACACACATATATATATATATATATATATATATATATATATATATATATATATATATATATATATATATATGTATATACACATATATATACAGTATATATATATATATATATATATATATATATATATATATATATAGTATATATATATATGTATATGTATATGTATATATATATATATATATATATATATATATATATATATATATATATATATATATATAGTATATATATATATATATATAGAGAGAGAGAGAGAGAGAGAGAGAGAGAGAGAGAGAGAGAGAGAGAGAGAGAGAGAGAGGGGGGGTGGGAAAAAGATACCTCAAAGATTAAACTGACTCTTCCTTTAAGAAATCCTAATCTTATAAGCTGGAGGACCATTGATTGACAGATGTGACCCGACCGCCATTAGTTTGGAGATAAAGAAACCCTTCCAGGGTCATTACAAGCATTGTTTATGCTTTGATGTCCGTTTTTAATATATATATATATATATATATATATATATATATATATATATATATATATATATATATATATATATAGATATATATATATATATATATATATATATATATATATATATATATATATATATATATATATATATATATATATATATATATATATATATATATATATATATATATAAAAATATATATATATTGTCGTGTACCAGCAAAAAAGACAATAACCAAGGAAGTATTGTAAAGATGATTTTATTTAGACGATTTAGTACAGTTGTGAAGAAAGGGTGAGGGATATGGGGTGCCTAATCTTTTAATCTGGCTTTATCGTTGTTTTCAAAGGTTTTCGACTTGTCTTTAAAGAATGATTCCTTCAAGGGAAAATGAACCAAGTGTTTACACTCGAACACGATACCTTTTGGAAATGAGCTCTTCTCAGCGGCCACGACAGAATGGTTTGACTATAACGAGGTTGTTATTGGCCCAAATTTGATCGATACAGGAAAGGGAGTCATTTGACCCGATCCTGGTAGGCCTAGTTATTGATGGTCGGTATTCGAAAGACCGCATTGTGTTGATCAGTATCCGTGTGGTCTCGCTTTCCCCTTCCCTCATTAGGCGGATGTTAAAATCCCCTGTGACAACAGTATTCCCAGAAGAGATACCTGGACTTCTTAGTACCGCCTCTAGCGAGTTGAAAAACATATTTTCGTCACCTCCTGGACGCCTGTATATACCGAGGATAATAGCAGAATGAGAGGAATTGGGAACAGAAACTGTAGCCCCGGCACTTTCAAAATTATCTGTAGATATGCTTAACTCATCGAGAGGTTTAAACAAAAGTGAATCTTTAACAAAAATGCTCACACCAGCACCCCTCCGGCCCTCACGATAATTATGAAAAGCATTATACCCTGGAAGTGAATTCATGCAATGTGTTTCTTGCTTAGCCCAAGTTTCAGTTTGCACTATAATGTCAAATTCATGATTGCAATTTTTCAAATAACCAATAAATTCGTCGTGATTTTTCTTGAAACTTCTAATGTTAAGGCTTATTAGCGAAAGGCATTGCCGCATATGATCAGGGAGAGAATCATTAAAAGTATCAATGGTATAATATTTACAGGAAAATATATCGGCTGCATTCACAAAATCTACAAAGTTCTCATCAGGATCAGCATGATTGACAGGATTAGCATTCATAAAATTAACAAAATTTATAAATGGGAAATATTAAATAATATGAACAGATAATTAGAAGGGAATTAAAATTAAACTTTAGGCTTATAATAATGAAATATTTACGACTGTATAAAATGAGAATCGTTATGAAAGACAGAGAAAAAAAGTAAGTAAAAACTGCTATTGTGAAAGGATACAAATAATAAATTTATAATAATGGTGATGAATGTAATAAAAATAATTTAAGGCAATCTAAATAATTAAAAGAATATTTAATCAAGTAATACGAAGAAAAACCAATTTAAAATTCGAAATCAAAAGAATCAAATAAATGGAAAACTAATGAGTTATCTTATAAGCAGCTGGAAAATAATGTACAGAACTCATTTTGAAATTCACTCAGGGGCACTGAGGCCAGTACTATTATAAAACAGGTCCAGGTCTTTGCGGGTTCGGATGGCGAAGGTGTTACCCGCTCGAGATGTTTTAACTCTGATGACACCATCACGCGTATGCAAGAAGAGACCGTTCAGTTGTTGTCTTTTCACTTGCCGAAGTTCGTAGTAAAGGCTATCGCGTTTCCGAGTTAGAGCTTCGTTTATCAAAAGTCCTTTTGCAGTATCATTTTTATGTTGCAAACAGGAATGTTTCAAGTCTGACTTTACAGCCCGTGACATCACTTTCAGCAAAATGTTGTTGTTAAGTGGTGACCCATCGATTCCTCTCTTGCCAATCCTTCTTCCTTCAAGGATGAGGTGGTCGGGAAATTTCTTCTGTAGGCACTTCTCTAGGAGATCCCGGCCTAATCTCCTTGTATCTTCATTCGGCTGGGGAGCAGGCAAAGCAGGACCAGACAGAACCAGATCATTGCAGATCATTTGGGCCTCGGTCTCGTCTATCTTCTCCTCGAGAACTTCCATCTCCTTTGTTAAGTTAGGTCTGGACTCCAATGACGCAACTCTATTCGTGAGATCGGCAATAATTTTGTCTTTGTCACTTAAAATTCTTTCAACTTCTTCCTGGTGGTGACGAAGTTTATCCTCAAACGCAGCAGTCACCCTTTCCTCGATAGTAGCAATTGTGTTCTTTGAATCACTGACCTGGTATATGAGGTCTGAAATTTGAACTGAAAGGGAGGATTTAAGATCTTGAATTTCATCTCTCAGATCGGGAAGCGAGGTCAACACACAAGATGCTTGGAGAACTTTATTTTCGTCTTTTGAAATTTTTGTCTTCAGCGGTTGGCCACTTACGATCTGAGAATTCACTACTTCTTGAGATGATGGCATTTTGGGTGTTGGATTAATAGCACAGCTAAATAAGACAACAGAAAAAAATACACTGTTCGTATGACGTGGAAAGGGACACGGACTTGGTTATTTTCACGGCAGTTCAGCAAACGTTTAGCAACTCATTAGTTTCACAGGGGTGACCGCTAATCCATTCGTCGAATTATTTGAAGTATCAAATCAAGGGAAGGTTTCTTTTTGCTATGAAATAATTCTACACAATGGAAACTATCCCTTCATTGGTAGTGAATAATAATGAATAAAAGGTTTCACCATTGAGATTGAAATTATCAGAGACCTCCAAACCTGAGGTTTAGAATTATTTTTTTTTTTATATTTGATACTTGTTTACCTTCCATGTAATTACAAACATCTGTATAAAAATAATAAAGAAACCTAATATATTAACTATTATTAGAGAACCTAAAGACAAAATTGATTATTATTAGAGCTCTTTTCAAATTTTTGTTTCAATTATATAGTAAATATATTTTTACCGTCATACCTTATCTCCCCATTTATTTATAGAACTCTCTAGGTAATTATAAAGAATCAAGACATCAGTAAATATTTCTTCTAATTACATTAAGTATTACTATGTTTATTATCAAGCACTACCAAACTCGTGTTAGAGTAATGCTAACTTTTGGTCATATATATTTTAGACTAAATATCACTAGTAAAACTATGGAACAATTAAATAATGTGATTGCCACATCCGGGCCAGTACACTCTTAATGATCTCTTCACCTCCAACAACTAAAGAGAAAGAAAACTAGTGAAGCATTAGCATTAGTGTTAGCAGTTAAATTAACACTGGCCAAAACTCCGGGGGCCACCAATTTTTGGTATCACAATGAGTCTTAGTTTCTTTCAGAAAAGCAATGCTCAAAGTTTTCAGTTTGCTATTGTATTAAATTTTTGAATTTTCCATTATTTAATATTTTCTCTTATTTAGAATCCTTTAAGGTTCATAAACCCTAGATCCTGGTTATTTTGTAACAATGCTTATGAAGATTTCTTAATTCAATGAAAAGAACTTCTCAAAAAGTTTTACAATTTTTAGTTGGTTAATCTTCATGATCTTTCTCAAGGGAAAATAAAAGGGTCCTGGATTTTGACCAAGTTTTTCCCATCAATCAAAGTCAAAATGGTTTGGGACTAACTTTGTTAAGTCTTCTCTAGAAACTTAGTTGCTCTTCGATATCAACTGAATATTGCGAGACTATGATTTATAGGTACATTGATGATATCGAGAATGATATACCCAACTTATTTTTATTTTCCGGCCAAAATTGTGCTTAATTCCTTATCATAAAAAATCCCATCTTTTTAAAGAGACAGTCTTGCAATTATTTGACTTTTATGGGTACGACATTTTTTTTATATTTTGTTTGAACTGGTTGAGGTCCTATAAATATTTTGTCCAAACTACTCTATAATGCATTTCAATATTGAAGAGATATAATGATAATAGCAGCAGTAGAAAAAGGGCTAAATGGGAAAGCTAAAACAGAGAAATGATTCGAATGAAAACAGCATTGTCTCTGATGCAAACACTCTAACAGACTCTTGAAAGGAACGGCTAAAATGCCCTCCAGGAATCTATCGACAAATCCCATATTATTTCT
>NC_090731.1:64895418-64897918 GCF_036898095.1 Palaemon carinicauda | reverse complement strand
ACTTTTCATACTATATACACATGACATGTGGTTTGGCCTAGAAAACAAGCTTGTTGCATATGCAGATGATGCTACTCTCTTTGCATCAATTCCATCCCCTGAATGTAGATCTAGGGTTGGTGAATCCCTTAATAGAGATTTAGCTAGAATTAGTGCATGGTGCAAATTATGGGGTATGAAGTTGAATCCTAACAAAACTCAAAGTATGATTGTAAGTAGGTCAAGGACGGTGGCTCCTCAACATCCGGATCTCAGTATTGATAATGTTTTTTTAAATATGTATGACTCTTTCAAAATTTTAGGTGTGATTCTCGACAGTAAATTTACTTTTGAGAAACATATAAGGTCTCTGTCTTCTTCAATTGCACAAAAAATAGGCTTATTGAGAAAGTCTTTCAAGATTTTTGGTGATCAATCTATTCTGAAGAAGTGTTTTAATTCTTTCATTCTACCTTGTTTTGAGTATTGTTCTCCTGTTTGGTCTTCAGCTGCTGATTCTCATCTTAATTTGTTGGACAGAAACTTACGGTCTATTAAATTTCTTATTCCTGATCTAGATATTAATCTCTGGCACCGTCGTTCAATTAGTTCATTATGCATGTTGCATAAGATTTTTCATAACTCTGACCATCCTTTACATTCAGATCTCCCTGGACAATTCTATCCTGTTCATAATACTACGCAGGCAGTTAATTCTAATAGCCAGGCCTTCTCCATCACGAGACTCAATACTACGCAGTACTCTAGAAGTTTTATTCCAGCTGTTACCAAGTTGAGGAATGATCTTCCTAATCGGGTGGTTGAATCAGTAGAACTTCAAAAGTTCAAAGTTGGAGCAAATGCTTTTTTGTTGACCAGGCGGACATGAGTCTTTTTATAGTTTATTTATGACATATTTGTTTTTGATGCTGTTAATAGTTTATATATTACATGTCTGTTTTGACGTTGTTACTGTTTTTAGAATGATTTATTGTTAATTTGTTCTCTTCATTTATTTATTTCCTTATTTCCTTTCCTCACTGGGCTATTTTTCCCTGTTGGAGCCCCTGGGCTTATAGCATCTTGCTTTTCCAACTAGGGTTGTAGCTTGGATAGTAATAATAATAATAATAATATATCTATATATAAGTATACATATATATATATATATATATATATATATATATATATATATATATATATATATATATATATATATATATATATATCTATATATAAGTATATATATATATATATATATATATATATATATATATATATATATATATATATATATATATATATATATATATATATATGTATATATATATATATATATATATATATATATATATATATATATATATATATATATATATATATATATATATATATATATATATATACACATATATATATAAACTCTATGTACCATAAATTTTCTCAAACAAGCCACAAACACCTAATAATATTGATTTCGACAGGTTTAGGGTATTGCCTTTCTGGTTTCATGTTACTTTTTATGTGACTCCGACCTAAAGTACTAAAGGACTATAAAAGGAAAATATATGGTAAAAGCCATTCTCCGGAAACCAACTGACAACTTAGTAGATCCTTGCTTCAATCAAATCTTAAATTTACAAACTCATAACTAATGATATTGCGTCATCCACTTGCTGTCATATGTGTCAATAAGATGTAAATTATCAAGATGAATGATTGACTTGGATTTACTCTGCCAAAAGTAATTGATAAAGATTAATTTGTGTAATAAGAGACCAAAACGGATATGTAAGTTAAAAATGATCCTTTCTAAAATGATTAAGAATCAATGAAAGTTGGAGACTTAATTCAGTTTTGAATTATTTCTCTCGAGTGTAAGTGACGATATAATTATTTGCATAAAAAGCTACAATTCGATAGCGAAGACTCTTCTTTGTATGCAAAAAAAAAAAAAATGTAGGAAGACATTGATTCAGAATAAGATAGTGATCATTTCTTAAAGAAATAAAAACAAATACTTTTTATCGTACAAGAAAGAGAGAGGAATACAAATGGAATCAGATACTTCAGCCAGATAAAAGGAGAAGAGAGATAAAACTTTATTCTATTGCAAATCGAAACAAAAGAAAGGATCTAAAGAAGTAAACTGAAAGGAATACAAATAAAGAATACCGGCAAGCCTAGATAAGATCAGAAGGGGGCCATTGTCGATTTCAAACTATAAATTAAAGAAGAGAGAGAGAGAGAGAGAGAGAGAGAGAGAGAGAGAGAGAGAGAGAGAGAGAGAGAGAGAGAGAGAGAGAAGTTGTTCTAATCTTGCTCCATATCCCTTGCATGTTTGTCCAATATAACTCTATATTTCTTATAACAATGATTTTGAGAAATTTCCTGAAGACATCTGCTTATTTGTAACGGTTATTCAATCCTTAAAATTTTTTGAATATACTATTTTTAGTATAATTCAGGTATAGTGTAAAGTGTATAAGAAAGAGTACACTTAGAAGTGCATACAAACTCG
>NC_090731.1:64845418-64890418 GCF_036898095.1 Palaemon carinicauda | reverse complement strand
CAAAACCCAAGTAAACAAAAAACATTTTTCAATTATTGGTGGGACAAAACATAGCGAATTTTTAACTACCCTTGAATCTTTATACATTAAACGCCTCGTTCCTTCTTTAAACTCTAACGCCTCCGCTTCTCCTCTTTTCTTAGCATAACTGAAGTCGTAGATGGGTAACAATTCTTACTCTTTCGTTCTTCGCCTTTTCCTATGGATGGCTTGGTGAGCACTGGTTCTCTTATGTTTCAATGTTTTAGTTTTTCACGATTTTCTGTTATAAAATCAATAATGTTTTGATATTCTTTTACTATTTTATTTTAAATTATTGTATAAATTTTAAGAATTTTATATTTATATCTTTTACAGATTGATAATGAACATTGCAATATTCGAAACGTTTCCTAAATAAATTATGGCCCTTTTACTGATGTGTTTTGGACCCTGCTGCATACCATATATATATATATATATATATATATATATATATATATATATATATATATATATATATATATATATATATATATATATATATATACATATATATATATGTATATGTGTGTGTAAATATGTATGTATGTATATATGTATCTATTTATCTATCTATCTATCTATCTATCTATCTATCTATATATATATATATATATATATATATATATATATATATATATATATATGTGTGTGTGTGTGTGTGTGTGTGTATTTATATATACATATATCGTGTATATATACATATATATATATATATATATATATATATATATATATATATATATATATATATGTATGTATGTATGTATATATAAAAAATATATATACATATATATATATATATATATGCATATATTAATACATATATATATATATATATATATATATATATATATATATATATATATATATATATATATATATTTATATATATATGTGATGATTCCTTTGGTTTTTCTTGTAATAAAGCTTCTCAATGAATCTTCTTATTAATTGTCTACTAGTTTTACCTTTACTTACTATTTCTCAATTGTATTTTAATCCATTCTTGTTTAATATTTAATGTTCCTCTCAAAAGTTACATAAGAAAAGTTACGTGGGTGAGGGATACAAATGCCTTGTTTTTTTTCTTTTTTACTAGACATGAAAAGGGGGTAGAACAGTCACTTACAAGCAGTCATAAAAAGAATATTTTTTACATTAATTAGAAACGTTGAATTCAGAAGTCTTGACACTGGCTGAAGAGTTGGATGTATCCTTGTTTAATTGGGCCTATACGTCAATCGTAGGTCAACTGTCGCCGCTGAAGTATAAGCCTTCGTCAGGTGTTGGGAAGGCTTGCACAATGTTTTAGTCACCTCGGTCACTCTGGGACGTCACGCCTCTGTCACTCTGGGACGTCACACCTCTCTCACTCTGGGACGTCACGCCTCTGTCACTCTGGGACGTCACACCTCTGTCACTCTGAGACGTCTCGCCAAACACACTCACAACCGATCAGGTGCGGCCTAATATAGCTGCTAAATGGTCCTGAATTTACGTCGTCCCTCAGTTAATATATAGGCAGCCACAACTCGTTGTTCTTCAAGGAGCTCTCTATTTCTTATTGATTAATAAAATTCATGAACAAAGGCATCAACAACACACAGAGACCTTCTGCATATCCATAAAATAATCATTTGTCGGATATATATATATATATATATATATATATATATATATATATATATATATATATATATATATATATATATATATATATATATATATATATATATATATAGTAGGTAGTAGGTTGGCCATGGCACCAGCCACCTGTGGAGATACTACCGCTAGAGAGTTATTGGGTCTTTTGACTGGCTAGATAGTATTACATTGGATCCTTCTCGCTAGTTACGGTTCACTTCCCTTTGCCTACATATACACCGTATAGTTCAGCCTATTCCTTACAGATTCTCCTGTCTCTTCATACACTTGACAACACTGAGATTACCAAACAATTCTTCTTCACCTAAGGGGTTAACTACTGCACTGTAATAGTCCAGTGGCTACTTTCCTCTTGGTAAGGGTAGAAGAGACTCTTTAGCTATGGTAATAGATTTTCTAGAAGGACACTCCAAAATCAAACCATTGTTCTCTAGTCTTGGGTAGTGACATAGCCTCTGTACCATGGCATTCCACTGTCTTGGGTTAGAGTTCTCTTGCTTGAGGGTACACTATGGCACACTATTCTATCTAATTTCTCTTTCACTTGTTTCGTTAAAGTTTTCATAGTTTATAAAGGAAGTATTTAAATGTTGCTTTTCTCATTGGGCTATTTTCTCTTTTGGGGGCCCTGGGGTTATAGCATCTTACTTTTCCAACTAGGGTGGTAGCTTAGTAAGTAATAATAATGATAATGATAATATATATCATAAATACACAAAATGCCCATACGCGCTTAGAAGAAATTTTTATGAACGTACATTGTGAAAATGTAAGGTTTAACAATAGTAGAGAATACACTAACAACTTAAGATTTGCAGATATTGATAGGAGTAGAAAAGTAGGGCAGAAAATTAATAGAAGTAAAACTAAGATAATGTTCAACGAAAATTGAGAGAGAAAGAGACAAAATAAGCAATATGGGGAAACCTCTACAGATTATTAATATATTGATTATACGTACTGTTCCATCAATACATGAAACCAAAATTTTTAAAAAGTAGATATAAATAACAAGCTTAACCAAAATCACAATGGAGTACTGACTGTCAGTTTAGAGATTCTTCATTGTTCGTCTCCACTGAAAACAATTATGACATAATACATGAATAGCGTCACTGTATTCCACGATGCTTCTTTCAGTAATCCTATTTATGCCTTCCCTCTATCTCAACCTTCCCTTTCGTGTTGTCCCTTCAGAAACCCCTTCCACAATTTACTGTACATCCCGATTAAATTCAGGCATACGATGTATGTGGGTGAACCATCTTAACTGGCATCTTTCTATTTGGGAAATGACTTGTTCTACTCCAAAGGCTTCTCTTATGGTGGAGTTTCGTAGAATATTTCTCCTTGTCACTCCAAAGATTAGACGTAAGACACCCATTTTGGTAGTTTGAATTTTAGACTTCACTTTTTCTGTCAGGACCCATGTCTCAAAACCATACAGGAGTATGGGATTCAGGATTGAGTTGAATATTTATTGTTTGAAAGGTTTTCAAACTCAGCAGGAACAATGGGACTCAGTTTAGACTTGCTCAGACTAGGGGAAAATTTCTACACTTGGCAATGTTGATAAGAATATTACTACAAATAACAAATGAAGATTTTTTTTAATATTGTAGCATATCTCCTTTAGAAGTAATATTCTCAAAAATATTAACAAGGTGTCAAAGAGCACCTAATACTGACAGCAACTACATCAGTAAGTGATGTCACTCATATCTTAACTATTGTTTTTTATATGAGCCTTTTTTATCTAAAATTTTCCCCAATTTACAAAATAATATTAAGATTTTATTTACATCTTTGGAAAGTGTTGATAAAGTATTAATTTCAAAACTCTTTCAAAGGAAATGATGAAAATTGATTTATGAAACCAATGCAAGTGTTCAGTAAGAGTAAAGATCAGACCTTTCAAGTCTCCAGATTACACAAGACAGGAAAAGACGCTGCAACAGGGACAGACAGGATCACCTACACAATGATCAAACACATGGGTCCAGCAGGAAAAACTGCATTCCTGAGGTTGATGAACAGAACACACCTTGAGCACACAAGACCCCAAGCCTGGAGGCAACAAGATACACAGCCAATCCCAAAGAAAAAGGATCCAGGAAATCCCAGACTAATAGCCTTAGTATCCTGTATGGAAAAGACAGGAGAAAAAATGGTCGTGAACAGGATGAAATACAAAATTGGCCCTTTACATAAGCAGCTATATGCATATCAGGAGGGAATTGGAACTTCTGAGTGCATTGCTGACGTTTCAAGCTGCATAAATCAAAAGAAGGCAACAATAGTCTTTATAGGCTTTGAAAAAGCTTTTGAGCTTGCAAGCCCAGCAGCAATGCTGCAATCACTGGCCAGAGAAGGAGTTAAAGGTCACCTATTAGCATGGACTAAAAACTACATGCTAGGAAGACCAACTAGAGTCAAATTCCAAGGAGTGATTTCAACCTTTCACGAATTGGAAAATGGCACACCACAAGGAGGGATTCTCAGCCCCCTCCTATTCAATATCCTCATGGAAAATATAGCCTCACTCCAACTCCTGGAAGGAGTAGAGATATTTATCTATGCGGATGATGTACGCGTAATTGCTCGAGGACCAGTCAGAATGGTCAAAATACAAAGAGCACTTAATATCATCACTCACAAATCCAATGAACTGACACTGAAAATAAACATTGGCAAAACAAAGGCTATGGCAATCAAAGCCCCAAGCCCCCTACACCAACTCACAATAGGAATGAGCAAATAGAGTGGGTGGACAGTTACACATACCTGGGAGTTGTAATCGACAAGTAACTCACCTTCAAGGAGGAACTCAAATATCTCAAAGACAAAGCGGATGCCAGACGGACAGCCATGAGACACATGACTAAACTCGATGACGGAACAAATGAGCATGATCAAAAGAAATACTATCTAGCCTGATCCAGAGCGCTAATGGAATATGCCGCTCCAACCCTCACAAACTTAACAGACACTCAAAAAACCTTTATAGAGGTAATTCAAAACAATGCCATATGCTCATGCTAGGAGCCCCAATATGGACAAGACTCTGGAACCTAAGGATGGAGACTGGATTACCATCCCTTGAAGACAGGATTGCACAAAGGAATGCATCCACAATTGCAAAGATGTTCCTCTCAGACAGAGATACTATGACCAAAAAGTGGGTGAGAGAGGAACTATCAAAGCACCCTGAGGTTCTAACCCCAAGCTCTTATGGCAAAGACTGTAGTGATAACATAAAGAGCCTGGGCATAACTGAAGACAACATGCAGTTAAGCCCATACTCAGCGCAGGGTACACTGCACATTCCACCTTGGAAGAAACGAATAGCAATCTACAGATATATTAAGCTTCCAAGAGCAAAGGAAGATTGCACAATGGAGGAACTTAAAAATACAGCTCAGGCAGCAATCCGCTTAGCAGAAACAGCAGGAGCACAGATCTACTATACTGATGGTACTGTAGACCCTGGAACCCAAACAGCGGGAGCTGCAGTTTTCTCCAACAACCTTACGGCATGCTGGAGGACATCCAACACAGTCTCTACCATGCAGACAGAGGTTTTTGCAATAAAACAAACACTGCAATACTCTATTTAAAACGAGGAAGGACCAGTAGTCATACATACGGATTCACGATCATCAATGCAAGCCCTGCAACAGGAAAAAAATATAGAAAATAAGGCCCTGCTAGCTGATATCAAATAACTTTTTTATCAGCATAATGAAAGAGATAGACAAGTAACTCCAAACTGGATCCCCAGTCACATTGGAATACCAGGGAATGAGAAGGATGATGAACTAGCCAGAAGCACCAGACACATACAAGGTGTACAGGTGCACATACAGCCTGTATTACAACAGATTAAAAACAAAGTAAAGTCACATCTCAAAGACAACTTAATCAAAGAAATACACAAGTGGATAGGGAATGGCTCTCCCTTTGCCACATGGTACAAATGGGCCATGGAGTTAGAGCCTCCACCCATAGACAGATACACCGCAAGAGAGCAGGCTGTATGTATACACAGGCTCAGGCTGGGATACAGGGCTAACTGGTAAACCCTGGATAACATTCAAAGACCCTATGATCACTGTGATGTCACACCACATGGGCCCTCCTGCACTACCTACTGTAACTAGAGTGTAGGGAAACAACTCAGCTGAGAGGTGATCTACAAGTAGACACCAACTCACCACAGGCCTGGCAAGCCGAGGCCACACTGGAAAAAGCAATTCTTGAGAACATAGAGAGACACAAACAATTGCTTTCAAGACTACCTCCACCAAGGTAACGACCTCAGAATATTCATGCAACCATCTCATCCCCTCACCATAAGGCCCTATTCACATCATCTTCTGTGATTTCTGAACTTACACAACTACTAAAAACTTTCCGCAGGGACCCTAGGGAGTAAAGTGTTAGACAACCCCACCTGCAACCTTTCCCTACTATTCAAAGTCCTTACAACCCACCTCTCTAACTATAACCATCCGTGACATGATGGCCCTTTCTTACTACCACCATCATCCGTACCCTGTTCATAACTATCTCTACTACTAAAAACTTTTCAAAATCCCTTTTAAATGATCAACCTACCTTACAATTTGCTGGTTACCTACGAGCCGACTAAGGGAAAGGCTCATGCCAAAAAGAATAGTAGGCTTTAATACACTACGAATGAACAATCCAGATTTTTCGGTCAGTCTTAGCCGAGCTCTCACGCCGACAACAACTCCTCTCTCTCTCGCTGATCCGATCAAACTGAAAGTTTCAGTGCGGTCTCCGTAGAGTCACGCCACCATGTCTGTGTTCTATCTCGGAGATTAGGCATGGAACCTTTACTCAGAAGACGACCGCCACTGCAGGGACCGTTACGACGATCCATCGTGTGACTGTAAAAGTTGCGATGCCTACCGGAAACGAAGAGTTTATCTATTCAGCGCCGTAGGCCTCAGGACTACAGAAATTGAAGACAAAACCATGCCAACCCATAACATCAGGTGTAGCTGCAAGGGGTGCAAAATCGCCTCTATCAATTTTCTGAAACACTACAGGGCCATGAAAGCAGCTAACAGGGAAGCGACTACACCCCCTCCCAAAAGAAGGAAGAGCCCTGAATGCCCTTCTCCAGTGTCAGGATCACCCCAGCCATCACCTCTAGTGACTCTAAGGACTGAGGGAACATCCTCATACTTATCAGCTCCTTCAACTCCACTGCAGACAGTTGCAGTTACAGTTATCAGTCCAACCTCAGCACCTGAGACTTCCAGTGCCATGGAAACGGAAACAGCTGAGACCCTGGCAGTCCTTCAGGGGAATCATCCAATGGACTGTAACTGCACTGTCTGCCTCACCCAACTCCTGCACGAAGCCTGTGCCATTGCAGCCAGCATTCCAGCTCCCAAGAATGAAGGCAGGAAACACCTTCCTAAATTCAAACTGCACCAAACCGACAGCTCCATCTCCTACATCCACAGTTGCTTCCATGGCTGCAAAGCCTGGCTTTAACCTCACTGCCAGACCCAACTGGACGGGAGAGTTAATTATCTCCCCAAAGGACCAAGAAACTACCAGCTACCTACAGGAAGAACCATCCGTGACACTGTTTGACCCTGCCTTAATCCAGTGGAAAGCAGTCGTAGCCAGATACCCCATCACCATGCCCATCTCCATCGCCACCTCATGCAGCAACATTGACAAGGCAGTACGCTGCATGAGCAAGAGTGATGTCCCTGTCAGAAGGTTGATAGCCACCTTCATCGGTCCAGTGCCTTCCTCACTGGATCTTGGAGTCTGGGGGACATTCCTCATAGAAGAATATACGCCAGAACCCCTTAGATGCTACCGCTGCCAGCAATACGGCCACCACAAGGAGGAGTGCAAAGGCCCCATCATCTGCAGAGTATGCAACTGCTCCAGGCCTCACCATGCCTGGAACAGGCACTGGCCAGAGAGACTAAGGAGGATAGCTGCAATGAAGTGTACTTCCTCCCCAAAACAGCCAAAGACACCTACAACTCAGCCACTCAAGGACCAGCGACCTCCTCGCCAAAGAAGACAACGTCAGCCACCCATTGCTACTGCACCTGTACCAGTCAACCAGCCGAAAGCAGTCTCTCTTCCACAACCCATGTCCTCCAACCCAACTCACACCCTGACTCAGCAAGTTGAGTCCCTGCCCTTGGAAGACCTCATCCCTATCGCCTTCAAGATCCTCACCAGAGTCCTGTCCTTAACCAGGATCCCCAAATTCATGGAGTTATTCCAGCAGATCCAGTTGCCAACCATCGAGCAGGGATGAGTATTTTTTTTGCTTAAACCTAATTCTTTTCTCTCTGACTAAAAATTCCTCTCTCCTCTTCCAGTCTCTTCTACTTACTGGGACTTGCTGCTATAACTACTTTTTCTCTGACTGACAGACTCTGTCTGTTAACCTTTCATTTCGTGGACCTAAAGAGGAGTCTATCCTCCAGGTCACTTACCTCACTTACACGTCAGATGCTAGAAATCCCTTTTAATGTAAAATATCCTTCACTTTTGTATGTCCCAGTAACTCTGTAAAAATCACCCTTTGCCTTTATAATGTTGCAGTATCGGCCTCCTCCGTGAGACCACCCATTTCAAAGAAATATTGTCTTGCCCAGCGGCAAGAGCCCGTGTCATGCTACAGGCATGGCAATTTGCATGAATGAATGAATGATGAATCCAGATATTTTACGGGCTGCCAATGCAAGAGCCCGTATCTTACATAAGGTAACACAAACTCCAGCTTTTGAAAGCAACTGATGGAAGACTTCGTTCTATGCCTTAATATGGCATATCTGAATTTAGCTCTTGTTCTAAAGATAATTCAAAACTCTCTTAATACTATAATTTTCCTTGGATAAAGAAAATATAATCTAGACCGAAATTGAAAGTAATAACTGTTTGTATATATCAGCTTTACAAATTAGATTTATGAAATAATTTATCAAAATTCACATAATACTTTCTATTCTTTTATATGCAATAATTGAATTCAATGATACCATGTAATTTCCTTCTAGTCGTAATAGTCCATCGCAGGACTTCTCAGTGCTTCCTCCCAGCTATTAATTATCTTGTCAATATACTTTATGATGAGAATCCACCTGATAATTACGTTATACCTACAATGGATCATATGGAAGAGAACATGTTTTTTTTTTAAATATACAAACTGATGCAAAGCTGGACTTTTCAATGCCCTTCCCAGTCTTGCTTCGGCAGGAGGTTTGGTCTTATAGGTTTATTTGAATATATATATATATATATATATATATATATATATATATATATATATATATATATATATATATATATATATATATATATATATATTTATATATATATATATATATATATATATATATATATATATATATATATATATATATATATATATATATATGTATATATGTGTGTGTGTGTTTGTGTGTATGCGTGTGTGCGTGTGTATATATGGTAACGAAGGATAAAATAAAATTTATTGGAATGGAAATAAGGAAGAAAGAAAATATCTAAACAGTGAAGAAGTTAAAAAAAACAAATACAGCAATTTCTTTTGTACTGGGGAAGAAAGGCCTCAGAAATGTCAATGTGAGTATTGAACTGTGTTTTAGCTTAAATTCCGTTGACGAGATTTTTGAAAGTATCAGTTGATCTCGTGGGGGAACTCGAAGACAAAAGTAAAATTACACTATGACGGAGCGTTGCCTTTTATGTGGATTTTCGGTGGCGGGGTTGGGAAGGTGAAGAAGATTTGAATTGTTTGGAAAATTCTACCACAATAAATGTGTCTTTACTGACGCCAACATCATAGACAAAGGTTAAGAATATTGAAATAACTGTGCTCTATTTATGTAAAATTAGGAATTGAAATGATAGAAGTATTCTACCACAAACTAGAGTTCAAAATGGCTCTAATCCTACAGAGAAGTCGCCACAAAAGGGAGGTCATAGAACCTCTGATGCTATAGGTAAAGCCCCTCAAAATAGAGGTCAAAGAGCCTCTAATACTAGAGGTATGGTGCATTAAAATAGATGTCAATGAGGCTCTAATGCTAGAAGTATAGCACCTCAAAATAAAGGTCAAAGAAACTCTAATGCTGTAGGTAGGGCACTTCAAAATAGAGGTTAAATTACCTCAATTGCTATAGATAGGGCTCCTATAAATAGAGGTCAAAGAGCTTGAGAAGCTTTGTATGATTAAAATTTTTATCAGAGAAGTGTTTTAATATTATTTTGGAATTATACTGGTCCCTAATACTCAAAGAAACAGTTATTCTTTTAAATGTGATATATTTTTTTATCTCAATATATACGGAGTATGAAAAAGTCTCTTGAAAGTTGGGTTGGAGGTCTGTAGATTATTATCTGTCCTGCTGACATCCGCTCTCTCTCTCTCTCTCTCTCTCTCTCTCTCTCTCTCTCTCTCTCTCTCTCTCTCTCTCTCTCTCTCTCCTCTTCGGTCGTCTCTCATACGAGTGGGAGCACACGTCGGGCTGCAGGAAGAATTTCTTTTCCAGAACAGTTCGGTTGTCTTTTCCATTCCAATGGGAGTCACCCTTTCTTTTTGATACTGGGGAACTGAATCATGTTGCTTCGGTGCGTGTCTTTTCGATGCTGTGGGACTCACTGTGGTAGGCAAAGGTTAAAACCTTGTGTGTTGGTGGCGCGGGGCAGGGGCAGAGAAAGGCTGGCACTCTAAGGTAAGGTAAACCTTGTTGCTTAGTTCACTTCTTTTTAAGATATAAAATTGAACCTATTGTTTCTTTTCGTCCCTTTGGAATAGTTGTAACATCAAATATCGATTATGGACACAAATGTTGATGATTTGTATTGAGTTTCTTAGGAACTTGACTTGAGATTGTAGTTTATAAATAAGAAGCCTTTTAATATTAACATTTCCACTGCTTATAGCGGTGATATTTTCCATTCAAGAACTTAATTTAGGAACTTCTACAAAAATAGAACAAGACCGAAGGATGTTCGGACTTAGCAGAAGTGAAATGCTATAGCCACCGCACGTAGATTTCAGCCCTGGACTCCCCCCACCCCACTTCCCTCGGCCGTTATCTCTACATTGCTTCTGTGTTCCCATGTCGGTCCAGCAGGGGTTTTCATCCTCATTACAAGTAAAACCACTTCTCTTCCATACGGGCTTCCAACGCAAGAGCCCGTGTCCCACCTATGTGTGGGGTGATCCTATCGAAAGGAATACAAATTACGATTTTCGTAAAACAAAGAACCTTTCAAAACCTCTGAATACTTTACTTGCTACAATGGAGGCTGTGCGCGCTGCCATAAGGCCTGACATCTAAGAGGAAGATTTTTTATAACTTAGTTTCTTTTTTTAAAATCTAACTTCCTATTTCAGCATTATTTTGCTTGCGAAAAAAAAAGTAATTTGGTGAAGGGATGTTCTTCTATTGAGTTAAAAGAAATTAAGAATTGCATATCAGTTTACCTCAAAGAAAATGCAATCACCGTCTGCATTTGATATGGGAATGTAGAGCAAGGCTTGGGCAAATTTTGAATTAATGGGATATGACTTGAGCGGATAATGGCTAGATATTTCCATAAGTGAAACCGTTGATATTGTCACTTGAAAGGGAATGTTATTCATATCTAGGCCTTATTTTTCATTATCAAATATTATATTTGGAAATCTCAAAAATTATAATAGCCCCTAACAAATTTGGAGGGTCACGAATGGAACACATCCATCAGAATTTGATAATTCAAGGGGAGTCATTTTTTTACTTGTATTACTTGCAAGTTCTACCAAAGATGTCAAAAGCATCAAAGGGGTTTTAAAATCTGTTGGTTAAGATAGCCATGCCTCATTTGCCATTATGAGGGCTGTTGCCCATGAGCAGCGCACAAAAAAAGATATAACTTGTTTTTATACTTTCCTACATGTCTAAAGTAAAAGATAAGAGAGAGTTGATGAAGGGATGAAAAGTAAGAGATTAAAAAAAAAAAGAGAATTCAACACCAGACTAAAGGAAACCTGTTGCTGTTTGCTGAATGACCGGGGGCCCTCATGGACAAGATATTGCTCTTCTATCCTGCCCTTTCTTGGAACCCCAAGCCAAGAGGTAGTCCGGAATTGGAAGAACCCCCAAGAAGAAAGATTCACCACAAGGGAGTCACTAGAGAAACCCAAATCTCTTTACTTAAGGTTAGCAAAAAAAAATGCAATCATCGCTGTCTCTACTGCTCAAAAATATTGTTTTTCATATCATTAAGCTTCATTGTTTTATGCAAAGTTTGTGAGTGTTTTTAATAAATTTATGATATTTGATAAAAGATAATGATTATTGATTTAGTAGCCCTTGATAATAACTATCATTACAGCTACCTTTGTATTTAGAAGCATTCATTTATTAAAAAAAAAAAAATCAGTAGTAGGATGGCAGAGGCAACAGCCACCCGACAAGATACTATTATTTGAAAGAAACTGATGAAAGACTTTGTTCTATGCCTCTATATAGCACATCCCCTGAGTTTAGTTCTTGTTCGAAACCCATTCATATTGCTATAATTTTTCTCAAATAATAGAAATATTGTGTGGATCGAAGTCAAAAGTAATCATCATCATCATCTTCATCACCCTCTCCTCCTACGTGCATGGACGCAAAGGGCCTCAGTTAGATCCCATCAGTCGTCACTATTTTGGGCTTCTAAATCAATACTTTATTCATCAACTCCTACTTATCGCTTCATAGTCCTCAACTATTATCAATTAAATTAAATTATAAAAAATTACATAATACTTTCTAAGCTTTTATCTGCAAGATATGAATTCAATGATACTATGGAATTTCCTTCTAGTTACAATATTCACTAGCTGTACTCTTCTCGGTGCTCCCTCCCAGCCCTCACGTTGTTTATATACGTAATAATGTGAATCTACATGATTATGACGTTATACCTTCAATGCAATGTGTGAGAGAGGGAAAGTTTATCTAAAACTAAAAACAGATGCAAAGCTAAATTTGAAGTGCCATTTCCAGTCTGATTTGGGAAGGTCAGGTCTTAAATGTTTACATAGAAATATATATACGATAATGGAGATAGAAAAAGATATTGGAATGGAAATGGAGAAGAAAGAAAATATCTAAATACTAAAAAGTATAAAATAATCAGCAGTTATTTCTCCATTGCAGTACAAAGACTTCCGATATGTGAACATATATATAAATATATATATTCCTGTATATATATATATATATATATATATATATATATATATATATATATATATATATATATATATATATATATATATATATATATATTTATGTATATATATATATATATATATATATATATATATATATATATATATATATATATGTATATACACACACACACATATGTATATATATATATATATATATATATATATATATATATATATATATGTATATATATATATATATATATATATATATATATATATATATGTATATACATATATATATATATATATATATATATATATTTATACATATATATATATATATATATATATATATATATATATATATATATATATATATATATATATATATATATATATATATGTATAAATAAATATATATATATATATATATATATATATATATATATATATATATATATATATATATATATATATATATATATGTATATATATATATATATATATATATATATATGTATATATATATATATATATATATATATATATATATATATATATATTGAGTTGTGTTGTAGCTTAAATTTCTTTGATGCGATATTTGAAAGTATCAGTTCATCTCATCGAAGAACTCAAGTCAACAGTAAAACTACACCATGGCCAATAGTTGCCTTTTGTGTTTATCTTCAGTGTGGGGCAAGGAGTGGAAAGAATGTGAATGTTCTTTATAGACACCAACATCAGTGACGAAAATATAGAAAAATTGAGATGGCTTTTTCTCTATATATGCAGATGAGGCTAAGTCAAAATAACCATGACAAATATGTCGGAAATGGAGAATTAAAAAGCTATAGGTAAGGCTCCTCAAAATAGTGGTCAAACAACCTCTAATGCTAGAAGTCGGTCTCCTCTATATAGAGCTCAAAGATCTTCTAATGCTGAAAGCTTTGCATCTCAAAGTAGAGCTCAAAAAGCCTCTAATGGTAGAAGTGAGACGCCTCAAAAAAGTGGTCAAAGAACCTCTAATGATAGAAGAAGGGCACCTTTAAATAGAGGTCAAATATCCTCAAAATATGGGCGGAATTGGTGCTAGAGGTTGGCCACCTCAAAATATAAGCCAATGACGTTTATATCCTTGATAAAGGATATAACCAAAAGGAGTTTATATGTATATATATATATATATATATATATATATATATATATATATATATATATATATATATATATATGTATATATATATATATATATATATATATATATATATAAATATATACATATATATTTATATATATATATATATATATATATATATATATAAATATATATATATATATATATATATATATATATATATATATATATATATATATATATATATATAATATTTACATAATTACCGAATTATTATGCATCCCCAAATCTTTTTACGACAAGTCTTCATCTTTTGATATTAGGGAGAGCGAAAAGGGAAAGAACCAAAATAAAATTAGTACTAAATGCGAAGAGGGATTCACTCCGTTTGTCAATAATATCCTAGTTATTGAAGGTAAACTGACGGGATAAGTTTGCATTTATTATATACATTTTTATGTGGCAAACTATCCAATAAACCATCTTTTCTATGACTATAATTTCAATGACCAATGAGTGAGTGCCTAATAATGATCTTTGGACCTGAAAAAGTTATTACTGTCATGATCTGTACGCCGATGGTTGCAATAAACACTATCAGTTTAATTGACCTATGTAATAGAAGTAGCAAGAGCCCGTTCTGGTATAGGATACTTATGGTACAATTAGGACTTCTGGTCATTTTCTGTAAGCGATAATCTTAAAATTGTACAAAAGATGACTTAATTTTGAAAAGAGTACCCTCTTACTTAACTAGCCAAAAAAAAAAAAATGCCCAAGCATACTTTTAGAGGATTTTGGATATTTTAATCTACATAAAATTCTGCTTCTTTTGTTACAAAATTCATAAATATAATATTTCTTTTACGGGTACAACTCTATTTTTACTGGACTATATGGTTTTTTAACTAGAATAGTCAAATCCTAATAGCTCGAGTTCAAATACCATTCAAAATTACTCTTTTTACTGGCGAAAGCTGTTTTGTAAGTTCGAATGTCAGTTTTAACATTATTTTAAATCTTTGCGTTTGTATACATAACAATAACACACACACACAAAAATATTTCTTCCCATTTGTATTGCTTTGCCAGGCTCAATCACTTTGCATCTTCATGCTGTCAACAGCACAGCATCTCACAAACAGTATAAGATGAGCATCTTAATCGAATCTAAGAACACAATCTCCAATGATCAGTGTACCTGACCACTGCCATATACAGTATACCACCATTTTGTGTATGAAGAAATATACCACAACCTCTATCACATTCAAAACTCCTAAAATAAAGATACAGTTCAACGTGAAATATGGAAAAGATATTTTCGACAGGAACTCCAATGCTATATACTGTATTTGGACTTTCATTTGTATCACGCGTATATTTATATATATATATATATATATATATATATATATATATATATATATATATGTATATATATATATATATATATATATATATATATATATATATATATATATATATATATGTGTGTGTATGTGTGTATTTGTATATATATATATATATATATATATATATATATATATATATATATATATATATATATATATATATATATATATAATTATATATACATTTATATATATATATATATATATATATATATATATATATATATATATATACATATATATATATATATATATATATATATATATATATATATATATATATATATATATATATATATATGTGTGTGTGTGTGTGTGTGTGTGTGTGTGTGTGTGTGTATATTTACATATATGTATATATTTATGTATATATGTACATATATATACATACATACATACATATATATATATATATATATATATATATATATATATATATATATATATATATATATATATATATATATATATATATATATATATATATATATATGTATGTATGTATAGTAAGCATGTAAGGGGGATCCCACTCATCTTGGAGTAAGTAAATGTATATAAATTACATAAGACTTTCGTCATTCATTTACATATATTTTTGTTCAGTTTCATATGTGCAAATTTACGTATTTTATAGAAATAAAATTTAATTTTACTTATTTTTGTAACAATGTCTTACGTACTTGCTAAAAGTTATGCTGTTTGACACACACAAGGGATTACATCGTGTATCCTCGTGGTTGGAAATTGTATGAAGGTTTTAGACTAAAGTTTTTTTTTCTTTCTTTTTTTAATGATCTGAGAGGACGAGGACAGAGTTAGCTGAGTGTGTTGCCATCGTCAGGCGACTATAGAACCCTACTTCAAACCGCCTGGACCTGATACCCAAGCTACGAGAATGATTTTCCTGCAAGATTCCAAAATGTGTTAGGATGCATATATATAGCCTAGCAATGCATAGGAGAGAGAGATCCAGTCTGACATTTGGAAACAGCCAACGTTCGACAATCATCTAACCAGCACCTTTTCAGCCATAGTGTTTTCTCTATAACGTATACCCTTTATAGTGCCTGTTAAGCATTGTGATATTTTTTTTTTAATTTAATAGAAATTAAATATATTTCAAAGTACTGTTTATAATGTAAAATTTATTTATTTCTTTTAACTGGCACTGTGGAATTTGGTTGAAGATTAAAGTAGGAGTAACAGTTAATTGTATATAAGCGTAACTATGGTTTATTTCCCATGATGTTAAAGTGTCAAATTTCATAAATTGCCAACATTAAATATTCTCATATATTGATTTCTAGTAAAACAAATGATTGTAATATTCTTGAATTGTCCTTTTATCTTAAGTCTATGGTCTAGTTCAGATCTAACATTCAAGTGATTTATTTTTAGTGTTAGTTTTAAATGGCTATTTTTATTGAATATATATTTTTTTTGTAAAGTGTTTGTTATTTCTTTCACCAATTATTATTCCAGTGCCTTGTTTGTATCCCAGACTAAGAACCGAAGTAAGAGGTTGGTTTTAGGAAAAGTTCTTATTAAAAGTAAATTAATCACTCAGTTTTGTTTTGAGTGCAAGTAAAGAGACCTTTAGATATTCAATGTTCTTATATATTAACGTCTGGGAATTGCGTATTATTCTCAGATCTCTGAGGTATTCTCGTGCGCATCAGGCTTATATAATATAACGCAGGTGAGTTTGAAGCTCGGGAAATTACGTAATTCGCTAGTTGTAATAATATATACATACAGTATATATATATATATATATATATATATATATATATATATATATATATATATATATATATATATATGTATATATATATATATATATATATATATATATATATATATATATATATATATATATATATATATATATATATATATATATATATCAAACAATCATCAATAGGTTCAAAAATATAGGTAATTTGCCGATATTGTGAGGTTATTGTGATACTGTAATTATGCGAAATCTTTTATTATGCATAATTCCTAGTAAATTTGCATACTAACGGATACTCCAGTTAATATGCAAATATCCATGATAATTTCTAGTAAATATGCAGTTACTGAAATTTTAGAAATTTTGCAAAATAACGGTTATAGACGTGGCAATTCTGCAAAATAACTGAAGAATTTCAGCTGATTTGCATAATTCCTGAAGTCCTAGTCATTAACTGATTGTTATTTACTCAAAGTCATTAAACATTTTACGTCATAGATCTAAAAATATTTATTCAAGTGATATCTTTTATTTGGTCGAGATAAGGACTCGTAGTTTGAAGCAATGGAAGAAAACAACCACTCTTTTGATTCTTTTCCCTCGTGATGAAAGAAGAAGAAAAGACAATCAATACATCTGGCTTGATGCAGAGAGAGGGATACGACATGATCTTAATTGACTAATTAAATTTGAAATAGACAATTTTAAAAGACTGTAAATGATTATCGTCTCATTAAAAACTATGATGTCATGAAAATAACGTTGGAAGACACAGCAGTGGGGAAAGGGTCCGTTTCTCGTTGCACATACTTGAAACTCTTCAATCTATTCGTATATCAAATGGACACGGTGGGAGAGAAACTCTATATTTTAAAAGAAATGAAAAATATGTCCAAGTGTTCAGAATTCTTTGGTAGTGAAGCCGATCTTGTCAAACAATATGAATTCTCGATGCCAAGTAGTAGGTAAATACAAATTTTCGCCCTGTCACTTAAATAGTTTTCCATTTATAAGTTCCCGTGACTACTTTATGCTTTTAAAGGAATAGTTTCCTTAAAGAAAGTTTTTCCGAGTCCATTTCTATCATATAAGAATGATCTTTTCTCTCTATCCAAATTTTTGAAATAAATATAAAATCTTATTCCTTAAATAGGATACTGGAAAAGTAGCCCTTTTGCCACATTTAGCCCCAGTCATCTTTTATCCAACACTTCTATTATTCTTTTCTTTTCAAATAGACTTGATTGTCATGCAAAAGTAAAACACTGGAGACCATCCATTTATCATTTATTATTATCAGGAACATTTAATTCCATTTATATGTCGTCGACCTCTAAAAGAGAATGAAGACAGCCGAGAACACTTGCACCCTGTTACATAATAAACGTCGACTATTGTGAATTATTAATAACTGAAGATAATGTCCAAGACACAGCAACACTGGGAATAGGCCTACTACCACCTATTCATAATATCATATTGAATGTTCCTCATTACACGCTCATAATTTCTTATACTCTGTGCAGTAAAGAAATTTACTTAACTAAATCATCTTAATATGTATAAAACACCGAACTCATACTTGAAAACAACATTACTGATAATAGTTATTTCAACTATGGGAACAATTTGCACTAATAGGACTACAATTTACCAAGAAAAAAAATCTGTACATAGTAAATAAATTTAATTTTCTTTAGATTCATTATAAATCTTTATTCACATAATCTCCTATATTTCAATAATAAGATAAATGTTAACATCGGTCTATTTGCTTTTAACTTGACCAGCGCGGTTACAGACAACTGTCTGGGCTGCCACAAGACCAGCAATTTCATTAGAAAAAAGTACACATCTGTAAAAATTATTATATTTTCCTTATAAAGGAATCAGAGTCATATTTAATTCTTTCATTTAAATATGATCCGATTAAAGAGTACCTAAATGGAGGAAAATATTTTGGAAAGGTATATCAAACGAAAACAGGCAGATTTGTAAAATGAGAATATATGTATATATGCATTTTAATCAAAAAAGAGATGCTGTGAACACAGACAGATATAATGAATTCTATATTAGGATTCTGTACCATTTCACCCAAAAGAACTAGGTTGGGCGGACAGCATTTTTATGTTTTTGCTTCACTGTATCCACTTCTTTACAATATTATGAAATTGAACCCATTGTTTTTCTTAATCTATTAGGACTAATTTTAACATCAAATAGGCCTACTGATGATGGATAAAAAAAGAAAAAAATATTATTTTTGTTTTCTTAGAAACAACTTAAGATTGTAGTTTTCCAGCTGTAAACTGAGGTGAGATTTTCCATTTAGCAACTGCAACATGATATGGAGTACGATTCTCTTAAACCAAAGCAGCTATAAAATCTCTTATTACTTTGTTCATAGTTGTAAGTGAAGAGTTTGGAAAGCAAGATTGAAGAAAGGAAGCCCGTAGGGAGATACCGTAAAAGGCTGGAAAAAAAAAATTATTGCAAACATAATATTTTCATTGTAGGATAAAGAACTGAAAATCCTTCTCTTTCTTTTTGGGTATCATAGGTTGTCGTTTTCATTATCCTCATACTTTTCCTTTTTTCATATTTTCCCTTTCCCTTTTCATCGATGGTTGTTATGGACAATTTTCATGGCGAAACCGAAAGCACTTAGAAGACGCTTTGTTACAGCGTTGACATAATTTAGGTTTGCAATTAAAAAGGATCTCTCTTATACAGAGAGAAGGTATTCTCAGGCTTCATATGAATTCTGACTTTTTAACGATGTATGTGAAGTTTTGATACCATAAACTTGAATTCCTTTCAAATTATACTCTCCATCTCAATAGTTTTGTTTGTGCGTTCGTATGTCTACTTCAACCCTGTGCGAACCTTCACTTTTAACCCAACAGACTAATGTAGATCTAGAGCATTTTGCCTCCCTGTTCTCACTTACTTTTCAAAGTATAAGATGGAACCAACTATCTCTCCCAATCCCTTTGGACTAAGAGTAGCATCAAATAGAGATTATAGATAAGATCATGGGTTGAGTAGCGTTTTAGGAAACACAACTTGAGATAATATTCTATGAGTATGATGTCTTTTAATCACAATATTTCTTGTGTAAACTACCGTGATATTTTGAATGAGTTAAGTGCAACGCTTCTGTGGATATTGTTTAAAAATCTGTGTGTCCCACAGCTTGAATAATTCAGTGATGACGGGACATAATACAAGAAGCAGTAATACAAAGAAGCCTCCACTGAGTTGCCCTTATTATTCGGGAAAAGGATTTTGGCTCAATATTGAAAAAAATGCTTTTATTGCAGTCTGGACATAAGCTTTCAATAGAAATACATAGAAGACAGTAAGTAAGAAAATAACTTTCTGACAGAAAGCAGTATTAGTATGTGTTGAGTGACAATAAACTGACATTTTCTTTGCAGTTTCCTGGAAGGTTTTCTCCATTCAAAGAAACGAGTCCATTTTCTTCTCGTTAATTAAGACCAATATCCTTTATTTCTTTTGAGATCAGTTCTCATTAAAAAAAAAAAATAGATTCAGTTTGGACTCTATAACCTTTACAATGAAACCATTTATCGTTTAAGGGTGTGTACTTCAAGAGTGAGATTACTGGCCTTCTGACAGCCCAGACTCTTTTCAGAGGCAATGTTAACATTCAAAGGAGAAAGGCCGATGTCAACAGTTACCCAATAAAAAAAAGTATTTGAGCAGTTAGGAATAAAATTATGTTATAACTTAGAAGAAAAAATTATCAATTTACTGTATAAAAAAAATATTATGGCTATAAATTCCGTAAATATAATAATTTTCCATACTTTTTAGCTATATCAAGATCCAATAAAGTAGTTTTTATGAGTTGTCAGCGGCTGTAAGCGATTCATCATCGTGACCATTGACAACGTTCATCGCCTGGAAAATCATCGGGAGCATCGACAACGTTCATCACCTGGACAATCAATCTCGGGGCCGCTCTTAGTAAAATTCTCATTGCGGTTCCCGTAGAGTTTTGCCACCATGTCGGTCTTTTATATGGAAGACTCGGGATGGAGCTTTTATCCAGAAGCCAGCAGATACTGTGAAGACTATTTCAACAATCTGGCCTGCGACTGTGATTGTTGTATAACATACCAACAGCGACGTTCCTGGATGTTTAACACCATTGCCTGCTGGACCACCGACGAAATTGACCAAACAGTGTTTAATCACCATAGCAGGTGTAGATGTGAGGGCGGGGTACAAGGATGCCTTTACCAAGCTTGTTAAATACAGAAAATTTGCGAATTAGAAGAAAACAGCTGCCAAGAAAGGGAGTAAACCCCCTCTTAAGAGAAGGAAGACTCCTGAAGAACCTTCACCAGCACCAGTACCAGCCCCACCATCGCCACTTGTGACTCCAAGGACTGAGATCACAGACTCATCCTTGTGTGTCCCTACAACTCCTCAGCAGTCAATTGCAGCAGCAGTCAACCCTTCAACATACGTGCCTGAATTCTCCAATGCCATGGACACCGAACAGGGGGCCAACTCCACGGACGGCAACTACACTGATTGCCTTCAGACATTCCTGCAAGAAGCCACTGCTATTGCAGAGAACATTCCAGCTACACAGCCAAAGAAGCCTCTGCTGAAGTTTCGGCTCTCACATATGAACAATGATCTCTCCTATACCTCTGTTGCTGCCATGGCTGCAATGCCAGGCATGCAACTCACTGCAAGACCCAACAGGAAAGGTGATCTTATCCTCTACCCCAAGGACGTTGAGGGAGCCATATTCCTTCAGGATGACCCCACTTTAACGCTGCTGGATCCTGCTCTTATCAGGTAGAAAGCTGTCATCACCAGGTATCCTGTATCTAAGCCTATCTCCATTGCAACGTCGTGCAGCAACATTGTCTGTGCTGTTTGCTGCATGAGCAAAGAGGACGTTCTAGTTCGACGTCTCATTGCCACCTTCATCGGTCCAGTTCCCTCCAAACTGGATCTAGGAGTCTGGGGAACTTTCCCCATCGAAAAATATACATCTGAGCCCCTTCGATGCTATAAATGCTAACGTTTTGGACATCATAAAGAAGAATGCAGAGGCCCCATCTTCTGCGGTGTCTGCAGCCAGCGACATTGTACAGAAGTGTGCATTAATGCCCACAAAGAAGGACGACACACTACATCCAAGGGCCCCAATAGTTCCAGGCTACACCATGCCTGGAATAAGCACTGCCCAGAATGTATCAAGAGGATAGCAGCTATGAAGAATATGTACCAACCGTGTTTCACACAATTGTACATAATTCCTTTTGTATATATTATGCTTGTATCATCGCTCTTCCCTCGCACTAAAACGAACATGAAAATTCATGTCTGGTTTTTTCTCTGTAATATTGTCTGTCTTGTGAACTTGTTATGTCCTGTTGCCTTGAGGTTTTGTGTATAAGGAGAATGTTCTACAATAATATAACTCAGTCGTTCCCAACCTGTCTTTGAGTTCACAGCCTTACTCGGCGCCGTCACATTGGTGACCCCGGAAGTCGACTCGCTCCCACTGCCTTCCACCCCCACCTCCCTCGCCCCTCCATCGTTGGTACTATGACGGAGACGGACTCAACTGCAGTTGGCGCCGCTGCCGCCCCATTGAAACTTTCACCGTTTGCCAGCAGAGAAGCGTTTGCTTGGTTTCAACGCGCTGAGGTCCACTTTCGTATCAGTGGCGTGACTCACCCAACCACCAAAGCGGATTATCTTCTCGCGGCGATACCCGAGGACACCTTCCCAGAAATATCCGACTGGCTTTGTGAACAAGGAGACACCCCAATAGCGTATGACGCCCTCAAAACATACCCTCTGCAGCAGTACTCGCCGTCGCCAGCCGCCCGTATAGCAAAGCTTTTTCAGCTCTCGCAACAACCGTTGGGGGAGCAAAGGGCTTCGCTTGCCCTCAGGGAAATGACCACTATCGCTCGCCTTCAACCTGCCGCAGACGGCTCTCCTCGTGAGGTGAAACTACTCCGTGCCCTTTGGATACGCCGTTTACCTGAACCTGTACGCGCTGCCATACCCAATGTTGATAGTTTACCCATAAAGGACTTGATGACCAAAGCCGACGCCCTTATGGACAGCTACTTCAAGACCTCCATCAACGCCTCCACCCCTGACAACGAGGATGCCAACTCAACGTCAACCGAAGCTGACATGAATGCCGTAGGACATACACGCCTACCCCGTGACGTGCCGAAACGGCGACAAAGCCGCCCACCACTCACCAATCGCTTGAGCCCCAACGAATGACTTCTACAGACACTTACTACCTCCCATCCGCCGCAGTTTTGCTAATACCACTTCAGATTCGGGGCAACCGCGAAGAAATGTGCCAAAGATTGTCAGTGGCCAAAAAACGTGTAAGTAGGCCATCGCTTGTGGCGGTGGCCTCCCATGTTTCTAATCTTTTCTTTTTACAGGATGCAGGAACGGGCGTGCGATTTTTGGTGGACACGGGTGCTTGTCGTTCTCTTTTGCCAAGGAAACTCTTCAAGGCACAACGTAGTCTGTCTACATCTGCCGAAGTCCACTTGGTGGGTGCCAACGGATCTGTGATACCCACCTACAGTTACGAGAACCTCACATTATCGTTCGGAAACGGTAAATTCAATTGGAAGTTTCTCGTTGCTGACGTCACATTGCCAATCCTCGGTGCGGATTTCCTCTCTCATATCCAACTTCTGATCGATATCGCCCACCGACGATTGGTCAACGCAGACTCGTACTTGTCAACACCTCTTCAACCCGCCCCTTCTAACCTCGCTCTCCACATCAGCGCACCCGCGGATGCCTACGCCCACCTCCTCACGTCGTACCCGGAAGTTTTCCGTCCAGAACTTCGCCAAACGCCCACGGTTCCTGCCAAGCACGGTATTTATCACCATATCAAGACGATGGGACCCCCAGTCTTCGCAAAATTCAGACGTCTGGCACCGGAACGATTGGCAGCCGCCAAACAGACGTTCGCAGAAATGCGGGGATTACAGGCGCCTGAACATGCAAACAGAACCGGATCACTACCCCCTCCCAAACATCGCCGATGTAACCTCCTACCTGCACAAAGCGAAGGTTTTCTCTACGCTCGACCTCCTGAAGGGGTATTATCAGGTGCCTATGAACCCAGAAGACATCCCCAAGACCGCCATCACCACTCCGTTTGGCACATACACCTTCAATTACTCCTGTTTTGGCCTTCGTAATGCTCATGGATGGCATCTTAGGGGACCTCCCTTTCTGTGTATGTTATGTGGACGACATACTTGTGTTCTCCTCCTCAAAAGAGGAACACCTCCGTCACCTGCGCATTGTGCTCGACCGCCTGCAACAAAACGGCCTTGTAGTCCGTTACGACAAGTGTACCTTTGGCGCCAACGAAGTGTCGTTCTTAGGGCACCGTATCACTCCTGAAGGAGTCCATCCCCTCCCTGAGAAGGTAGAGCCGTTCAGAATTTCCCCGCGCCCTCGACCGTCAATGCTCAGCAGGAATTCTTGGGCATGATTAACTATTATCTCCGTTTTTTGCCAGCCATTGCCGCCACTCTTGCTCCCCTCTACGCCTCCCTCAAGGGCAAGCCAAAGGACCTGAAGTGGGGTCCCCTTCAAGAAGCAGCCTTCTGCAATGCAAAGAAGGCCCTATCAACTGCTGCGGCTCTCACTTTTCCTATCCCACACGCCCCTCTCCTTCTCTCCACCGATGCCAACGACATTGCTATTGGTGCAGTACTCGAGCAGGTGGTCAAAGGCTCGCCCCGCCCATTGGCCTTCTTCAGTAGAAAACTGTCCAAGGCAGAATCTGGTTATTCTACCTTCGATCGAGAATTGTTGGCAGTGCACTTGGCTGTCCGTCACTTTCGCTATTTCTTAAAAGGGACGCCCTTCGTCATTCGCAGAGACCACATGCCTCTGGTGCACGCCTTCACTCGACAGTGTGACGCCTGGTCCGCCCGTCAACACCGACATCTCTTCGCCGGGGCGGAATACAATTGCACCCTCCAATACGTCCCTGGGAATATGAATCCCGTTGCCGATGCCCTGTCAAGAAACACGTTGGCTGCCGTTCAACTGGGATTGGATTACAACGCCTTGGCTGAAGCCCAACGACAGGATCCAGAGTATCAAGCTTGTAGGACATCCTGCACGTCCCTCCATTGGGAAGATTTTTTCCCTCGAAGACTCCAACACCACCCTCCTCTGTGACGTCAGTACTGGTAGACCGCGACCTTGGATTCCTGCTCCCATGCGCCGACAGGTGTTTGATTTCATCCACGGCCTTTCACATCACACGTGCCGTTCTAATGCACAGCTGCTGAAGGCAAAGTTCATTTGGCACGGCATTTCTAAGGATGCTAAGGATTGGGTCCGCGCCTGTACTTCTTGCCAGACTTCCAAAGTACATCGACACACGGATTCAGGAGTGGGCACCTTTCCTCAACCTCAGCGTCGTTTCGCACACATTCACGTCGACGTTGTAGGCCCCCTACCCACATCACAAGGACATCGTTACCTGTTTACCGTCATCGACCGCTCCACTCGTTGGCCTGAAGCCATTTCCATGGAAACTGCAACGTCCGCCTTATGTACATCTGCCTTACCTTCTGGATGGATTTCAAGATTCGGTATCCCTGAGCATATTACTTCTGACAGGGGAACCACCTTCACCTCTCAATTGTGGACGTCATTAGCGAATCTCCTGGGCATTACCCTATATCAGACCACTGCCTACAATCCCGCTGCCAATGGAATGGTTGAACGTTTTCATCGCACCCTCAAAGTAGCTTTGATGTCCCGCTGCAAGGATTGCAATTGGTTTACTCAGCTTCCCTGGGTCCTCCCTGGACTAAGGACCACTCCTAAAGACGCCCTCGACGTCTCGGCAGCTGAAATGGTGTATGGCGATCCGTTGGTCGTCCCTGCCGAATATTTTCCTTCTACAACCTCCTCCAACGATCTCCAGCGCATACGTCACGTCGTGGGAAAATTTACTCCGTGCCGCCAGACTTACAAGCCCCCAGCGAAGCATCACATACTAACGGACTTGCACTATGCAACGCACGTATTCCTGCGCAACAACACCAGCAAGCCACCACTAACGCCCCCTTACACGGGCCCTTTCCTTGTGATCCGACGCAGTCTGAAAGCATTCCTCTTAAACATTCGGGGCAAAGAAGACTGGGTCTCCATTGATCGTCTAAAACCTGCTTATCTTCTGCCAGATGACCCGCTTACAGTTCGCCTCTCTAGATCAAGGCGCCCTATTTAACATGTACAGTATGTCATTTTTAGGGGGGGGAGCCATGTACCAACCGTGTTTCACACAATTGTACATAATTCCTTTTGTATATATTATGCTTGTATCTTCGCTCCTCCCTCGCACTAAAACGAACATGAAAATTCATGTCTGGTTTTTCCTCTGTAATATTGTCTGTCTTGTGAACTTGTTATATCCTGCTGCCTTGAGGTTTTGTATATAAGGAGAATGTTCTACAATAATATAACTTAGTCGTTCCCAACCTGTCTTTGAGTTCACAGCCTTACTCGGCGCCGTCACAAATACATCCTCTCCAAACCAATAGAAACCAGCTCCAATCCAACCACCGAAAGACCAGAAAACTCATCGCCAGAAAAGACAGCGCCAGCCAGCTACTGCTCCTGCGCCAGCACCTGCGACTGCTCATCAAAAGGACCAGCAATGACCTGCAACTGCTCCTCATAAGGACCAGCACCGACCAGCAAAAGTTCCTCATAAGGATCAGCACCAGCCTGCAATTGTTCCTCACAAGGACCAGCACCGACCAGCAACTGTTCCTCATAAGGATCAGCACCGACCTGCAACTGCTCCTCATAAAGACCAGCAACGACCCTCATCCTCATTCACTTCCCACACCTTGGCTCAAGAAATTGAGTCTCTCACCTTGCAAGACCTCATACATATCACCTTCCAGATCCTTACCAGAGTCCTTTCCTTATCCTCGACCCCCACCTTCCTGCAACTCCTGCAACAATTTCAGTTTCCAGCCACAGAGCAGGGATAAGCCTCTTTGCTTAAATCTACTCCTTTTCTCTCCTACTGCTAATTCCTTCTCTCCTCTCCCAGTCTCTCCTACTTACCAGGACTTGCTGCTATTAATACTTTTTCTTTAACTAAACTTTTTCTTTTGTGTACCTAAAAAGGAGTCCCCTTTTTCGGGCTACTTTCTGCCTCTATCCATGCCTTGTCAAATCCTCCTTAATCCCTCATCCTGCATCTTTTTTCCTGTTCCAGACTCTTTCAAATCCAACATCTCCTTTTTTAACACACAATTTTTGGCTCCTTTGGAGTTCTCGTACCAGATTGTTATCCTCCTACGGGCTGTCCAGGACAAGAGTCCGTGTCATGCTGCAGGCATGGCAATCTTCACGAATGAACAAACGACCCGATTCATCAGTCTTCCTGCAACGTCTCTGCTAGGAGCTCCTCAGTGCATCGGCAACAAAATTGCGCTAATTTTCAGTGTCAATCTAAGCCTAAGGGATTCTATACCTATTTTTATGAAGTCTAAGGGTTTTTATACCTCTCTTCGATTCTTGCACAAGTCTACGGACTTGCCAACTAGATTTTCACCTCCCGTCGTCCATGGAGGGAGGCGACGATACTGATCACCCCACTGTGGGGAGCTCCAAAACCCAGTTTTCAATAAACTACTTCTAGATGTAAAAAATCTTAACCAAGATGAACACCAAGTGATCAATCAGGAAAATGAGACAGAAAACGAAAAGAATATTGAAGACTCTGACTTTACTTCTCCTCCCACTTTTCAGAGAAAACGTGGTGCCTCCTCGTCCCCTCCACCTGGCTTTCAAGCTGCTAAGATGCAAAACCAGGCCTCCTCTCACAGTGTCAATTATTCACTCAACCTCCAACTCACCAACTCTGATGATGAGCACGAGGATGATTTACCCATCACACCTTCAAGGACCACCTCTCCCCATTCTCAAGATGGGGAATCTCTTACTAATAGCATAAATGAAGATCCAGATGATACCAACTCACAACCACGGGTCGAAGCACGTTCTAAAAAAATAACGTTAAGAAAATTAAGGTTCCTTCCCCTTCTCCTCCCGCACTCTTTAAGTACAAATCCATCAACACAGCTGAGTGTAGTGCTTATGCCCAGGTAGTGGGGATAGAGAAAACATATCCCCATATTAACATCACTGTCATACCTAATTTGGATGGTGACATGATTCTCTCTCCCCATGACATGACAGCAAATAACATTTTGAGTTTCATTGACACTCCAGTTAAACTTGACCCCTCCCAATTACGCAGAATCTATATAGTCTGCGGATACTCTTACAAGTGTACCAACCGTGTGTCACACGATCGTACATAAATTATTTTGTATATATTATGCTTGTATCTGCGCTCTTCCCTCGCACTAAAAAGAACCAGAACAAACATGTCTATGTGTCGCCTATGTAACATTGTCATTTCTCGAACATGTATTTTCCTGTTGCCTTGAGGTTTTGTATATAAAGGAGAGTGTTCTTTAATAATACTACTCAGTTGATTGCTTCCTGCCTTTGAGTCCAAACCTTTCTCTCGGCCCGTCACATTGGTGACCCCAGAAGTCGACTCGCTTCCACCGCCTTCCACCCCCACCCCCTCGCCCCTCCATCATTAGTACTATGATGGACTCTACGGCAGTTGGCGATACGGCCGCTCCATTCAAACATTCATCGTTTGCCACCGGAGAGGAGTTTGCTTGGTTTCAGCGCGCAGAAGTCCAGTTTCGCATCAAGGGCGTGACTCGCTCAACCACCAAAGCAGATTATGTTCTCGCGGCGATACCCGAAGACACCTTCCCAGAAATATCCGACTGGCTTTATGAACAAGGAGACACCCTAATAGCCTATGACATCCTCATAACATACCTTCTGCAGCCCTACTCGCCGTCGCCAGCCGCCCGTATAGCAAAGCTTTTTCAGCTCTCGCAACAACCGTTGGAGGACCAAAGGGCTTCGCTTGCCCTTAGGGAAATGACCAGTATCGCTCGCCTTCAACCTGCCGCAGACGGCTCTCCTCGTGAGGTGAACCTATTTCGTGCCCTTTGGACACGCCGTTTACCCAGACCTATATGCGCTGCCATACCCGATGTCGATAGTTTACCCATAAAGGACTTGATGACCAAAGCCGACGCTCTTATGGACAGCCACTTCAAGACCTCCATCAACGCCTCCACCCCTGACGAAGAGGATGCCTATTCAACGTCAACAGAAGCTGACATGAATGCCGTAGGACATACACGCCTACCCCGTGACATGCCGAAGCAGCGACAAAGCCGCCCACCACCCACCAATCGCTCGAGCCCCAAGGAACGACTTCTACAGCCACTTACTACCAACCATCCACCGTAGTTTTGCTACTACCACTTCAGATTCGAGGCAACTGCGAAGAAATGTGCCAAGGATTGTCAGTGGCCAAAAAACGTGTAAGTAGGGCATCGCTCGTGGCTGTGGCATCCCGTGTTTCTAATCTTTTCTTTTTACAGGATGCAGGAACGGGCATGTGATTTTTGGTAGACACGGGTGCTTGTCGTTCTCTTTTGCCAAGGAAACTCTTCAAGGCACGACGTAGTCTGTCTATATCTGCCGACATCTGCTTGGTAGCTGCCAACGGATCTGCGATACCCACCTACTGTTACGAGAACCTCACATTATCGTTCGGAAACGGTAAATTCAATTGGAAGTTTCTCGTTGCTGATGTCACAATGCCAATCCTTGGTGCGGATTTCCTCTCTCATTTCCACCTTCTGGTCGATGTCGCCCACCGACGATTGGTCAACGCAGACTCGTACATGTCGACACCTCTTCAACCCGTCCCCTCTAACCTCGCTCTCCACATCAGCGCACCCATGGATGCCTACGCCCACCTCATCACGTCGTACCCGGAAGTTTTCCGTCCAGAACTTCGCCAAACGCCCACGGTTTCTGCCAAGCACGGTATTTATCACCATATCAAGATGACGGGACCCCCAGTCTTCGCAAAACTCAGACGTCTGGCACCGGAACGATTGACAGCCGCCAAACAGAAATTCGCCGAAATGGAGGAAATGGGCCTTTGCCAAAAGGCCTCCAGCCCATGGTCGTCACCCTTACACATCGTTCTGAAGAAAGATGGCTCCCTCTGTCCGTGCGGAGATTATAGGCGCCTGACCATGCAAACGGAGCCGGATCACTACCCCCTCCCATACATTGCCAACATGACCTCCTACCTGCACAAAGCAAAGGTTTTCTCTACGCTCGACCTCCTGAAGGGGTATTATCAGGTGCCTATGAACCCAGAAGACATCCCCAAGACCGCCATCACCACTCCGTTTGGTACATACACCTTCAATTACTCCTATTTTGGCCTTCGTAATGCTGGGGCCACGTTTCAGCGTCTCAAGGATGGCATCTTAGGGGACCTCCCTTTCTGTGTATGTTATGTGGACGACATACTTGTGTTCTCCTCCTCAAAAGAGGAACACCTCCGTCACCTGCGCCTCGTGCTCGACCGCCTGCAACAAAATGGCCTTGTAGTCCGGTACGACAAGTGTACCTTTGGCGCCAACGAAGTGTCGTTCTTAGGGCACCGCATCACTACTGAAGGAGTCCACCCCCTCCCTGAGAAGGTAGAGCCGTTCAGGACTTCCCTGTGCCCACGACCGTCAAAGCTCTGCAGGAATTTTTGGGCATAATCAACTATTATCACCATTTTCTGCCGGCCATTGCAGCCACTCTTGCTCCCCTCTACGCCTCCCTCAAGGGCAAGCCAAAGGGCCTGAAGTGGGGTCTCCTTCAAGAAGCAGCCTACTGCAATGCAAAGAAGGCCCTATCAACTGCTGCGGCTCTCACTTTTCCTATCCCACATGCCCCTCGCCTTCTCTCCACCGATGCCAGCGACGTCGCTATTGGTCCAGTACTCGAGCAGGTGGTCAACGGCTCCCCCCGCCCATTGGCCTTCTTCAGCAGAAAACTGTCCAAGGCAGAATCGGGTTATTCAACCTTCGATCGAGAATTGCTGGAGGTTCACTTGGCTGTCCGTCACTTTTGCCATTTCTTAAAAGGTCCGCCCTACATCATTCGCACAGACCACATGCCTCTGGTGCACGCCTTCACTCGACTGTCTGACTCCTGGTCCGCCCGTCAACGCCGACATCTCTCCGCCGTGGCTGAATACAATTGCACCATTCAATACGTCCCTGGGAAAATGAATCCCGTTGCCGATGCCCTGTCAAGAAACACGCTGGCTACCGTTCAACTGGGATTAGATTACAACGCCCTGGCTGAAGCCCAATGACAAGATCCAGAGTATCAAGCATGTAGGACATCCTGCACGTCCCTCCGTTGGGAAGACTTTCCCCTCGAAGACTCCAACACCACCCTCCTCTGTGACGTCAGTACTGGTAGACCGCGACCTTGGATTCCTGCTCCCATGCGACAGAAGGTGTTTGATTTCATTCACGGCCTTTCACATCCCTCGTGCCGTTTTACTGCACAGCTGCTGAAGGCAAAGTTCATTTGGCACGGCATTTCTAAGGATGCTAAGGATTGGGTCCGCGCCTGTACTTCTTGCCAAACTTCCAAAGTACCTCGACACAAGGATTCAGGAGTGGGCACCTTTCCTCAACCTTAGTGTCGTTTCGCACACATTCACATCGACAATGTGGGCCCCCTACCCACATCACAAGGACATCGTTACCTGTTTACCGTCATCGACCGCTCCACTCATTGGCCTGAAGCCATTCCCATGAAAACTGCAACATCCGCCTCATGTACATCTGCCTTACTCTCTGGATGGATTTCAAGATTTGGTATCCCTAAGCATATTACTTCTGACAGGGGAACCACTTTCACCTCTCAATTGTGGACATCATTAGCGAATCTCCTGGGCCTCACCCTACACCAGACAACGGCCTACAACCCCGCTGCCAATGGAATGGTTGAACGTTTTCATCGCACCCTCAAAGCAGCTTTGATGTCCCGCTGCAAGGATTGCAACTGGTTTACTCAGCTTTCCTGGGTCATCCTGGGACTAAAGACCACTCCTAAAGACGCCCTCGACGTCTCGGCAGCTGAAATGGTGTATGGCGACCTGTTGGTCGTCCTTGCCGAATTTTTTCCTTCTACAACCTCCTCCGACGATCTCCAGCGCATACGTCACGTCGTGGGAAAATTTACTCCATGCCTCCAGACTTACAAGCCCCCAGCGAAGCATTACATACCAACAGACTTGCATTCTGCAACGCACATCTTCCTGCGCAACGACACTACCAAGCCACCGCTAACGCCCCCTTACACGAGTCCTTTCCTTGTGATCTGACGCAGTCCGAAAGCATTCCTACTAAACATTCGTGGCAAAGAAAAGTGGGTCTCCATTGATCGTCTAAAATCTGCTAATCTACTGCCAGATGACCCGCCTACAGTTCGCCTCTCTAGATCAAGGCGCCCTATTTAACATATACAGTATGTCATTTTTAGGGGGGGAGCCATGTACCAACCGTGTGTCACACGATCGTACATAAATTATTTTGTATATATTAAGCTTGTATCTGCGCTCTTCCTCCACACTAAAAAGAACCAGAACAAACGTGTCTATGTGTCGCCTATGTAACATTGTCATTTCTCGAACATGTGTTTTCCTGTTGTCTTGAGGTTTTGTATATAAAGGAGAGTGTTCTTTAATAATACTACTCAGTTGATTGCTTCCTGCATTTGAGTCCTAACCTTTCTCTCGGCCCGTCACACAAGTATGACACTGACCGTTTGCTTAAACACCCTTCCATTGTCAAAGCAGAAAGGTGCACCCCTAAGGATGAGGGGTGTTTCCAATAAAGTAAAATTTACTTTTGTGGGCCCTCCTCCTGAACGTGTAGATTTAGGTATCTGGGGAAAATTTAGAGTACAGGACTATAATCCTCCCCTCCTCAGATATCACAGGTGCCAGAGATATGGGCACCATAAAAATAACTGCCATGCTGCCCATCCTGTGTGCGGCATCTGCTCAAAAAGACATGACACCTCCACCTGCCTTACTAAATATAAGGCAGGGGAACCAACACAACCACGTTGCCCTCATTGCAAGCAACCCCATCTTTCCTGGAGAGAACGTTGCCCTGAGAGACTCAGGAGGAAATATGCGAGGTGGGGCCAAATCCCCCCCCCCACCCCTCCAACACTGGCACGGCTGGCTCCATCCTAAATCACCCTTCCCAACAACAACAACATCCTGCTCCTGCTAACCCTCCACCCAGGCCTCCACCCAAAACCTACCCCTCCTATGGCGCTGCCCTAAAATAATCTACCCGACCTAAGTCCACCCTACAAACAAATAACTCCTTCATCTCAACCTGCCTCCCTCTTTGAAATCCCTGCCTCCCAACTAAAACCTCAGAGACCACCTAGATCCCCTAGATCCCCCAGACCTACCCCTCCCCCCAAACCTCAACCCAATCCTGCTCCTAAACAACACCTCCTTACTCCCTCAGAAGTAACCTACAACCCCAACCCTCAACATCTCGCGATCCTACCCCTCCTGCCCCTAGCACATCCTCCAACAGTCACTATCCTCCATTCCAACATCAAAACACTACTCCAACAGCCTCACTATCTCCTCAATCCCATCCTATCCTTAACTTTTTCCTGCAACCCAGTTTCCTGGAGCCAGCCTTCATCTCCTTTCTACAGAAATTCTTCCCCAATCTAGTCAAAGATGAGACCTTAAAGTCTGCAATCGGGTTCATCGTTGACACCCTTGCTTGTGCTCTCTCATCTTAAATTTCTCAGACTCCGTCAGTGATGTGAGTTTACCCCCTTCCCCTTTACCACAGGGGAATAACTATATCAATGTGTTACAATGGAACATCTCAGGAATTAGGCCAAAGTAAACTATTCTGCAGTCTCAGGTAGCCATACAGAAGCCAGACATCACCCTCTTGCAGGAAACACTACTAAGAAAACACACCACTTTCAAATTTGCAAATTACAAGGTACACAGAACCCACTTCACCGACACTAGTCGTGACTTGCTAACATTAATAAAAAACACAATTTCCTCCCAAGGAATTACTAATATTGACTGTCACGACGCAGAGACACTTAGTGTACAAATTACCCTATTAAACACCACACTTACAATACATAATATCTACAGAACCCCTACAAGAGATATTGATGCTAATCCACTTTTTGCGGATGCCTAGGCACAGAGTACCATCTTCTCAGGCGACATTAATGCCCATCACCCCTTCCTTAAGTCTATGTCCCCCACCAATGCCACTGGGGAGCATCTCTACTCTCTACTTGGGGATTTTCCAGGCGTGAAACTCCTCAATAATGTATACATGCCCACTCATATTGCTGGGGGACGTCTGGATCTTACATTCGTCTCCCCAGACTTATGCAACAACTCCTCTTAGGACTTGCATCCTGTTTTCACCAGCGATCACTATGGCACTATTTTCTCTCTTCGGTTGGAGAAATTGCCAGACCCTCCTCCTCCTCCAAGGAGATGGAACCCTGATGTCGCAAAATGGGATCTCTTTGAGCAGCACATGACTTCAGGGGCTGAAAGATATTCTGCTGAACCTCCAGGAGACACTGATAGCATTCTCCAATCACTCAGTGAACAACTAACTGAGGCTGCGGCATCTACTATGCCACAGAAAAAATCCTTTTCTAAAGATCATAAAGACTCATGGTACAGTAATCCCAGGATTAAAGCCATGAATAAGCAGCTCAATCGTATCAGAAAACTCTTTCGAAGACTCAACACTGATACACTTCATCAAAGCCTGATCGCAGTGGCACAGCACTCCGCCCAGGTGGCAAAAGAAGTTAAAAATGAAAAAAGGTACGATCGGTGCGCCTTGGGTAATACTACCACTCCTTTGAGAGAGATCTGGGGCTGGTTCAATAAAGTCTCTGGTAAGAGAACAACTGTAAGGGTGTCACATCCGGATCCTCCTGCTCAGTCTCTACTACTGGCAAAAGAGTTTTCCAACCGATCTAAGTCTGAAAACCTCGCTCCAGAGGCCAGACATAGACAAGGGGTCCTTTACCCTATTAGGATGAACATGGTCAGTGCAGCTTGCAACATATCTGATGATACTGATGCATCGTATACCATGGATGAACTCAACATTGCCCTTTCCAAGACAAAAGACACAGCTCCAGGAACAGTACTTATCACCTACAGCATGCTCAAACGCATGGGTGACCCAGCAAAGAAGATATATCTACAACTTATCAACCAAACCAATGTTGAAAGAGTTAGACCTCGGCTCTGGAGGCAGCAGGATACTCAACCTGTTCCCAAACCAAAAGAGGAAAACGCCTACAGGCCTATAGCTCTGATCACTTGTATGGAAAAGGTTGCAGAACGTAAGGTCCTAAATTGAATTAAATGGAAGGTTGGTAAATTACACCATAGGCTGTATGCATTCACCGATGGTATAGGCACTCATGAATGCCTTACAAACATTATGGCCACCATTAACGAGTCACAAGCACTTGTAGTCTTCCTGGACCTGGAGAAGGCTTTTGAACTTGCCAGTGCGGCTGCAATACTCATCTCTCTTGTACGCAAGAGAGTAACAGGTCACCTGCTGTCTTGGGTCCAAGAGTACACTCAAGGCCGGGAAGCTAGAGTCACTTTCCAAGGTGCCACTTCACCTTTCCTTCCCCTGGAGAATGGCACTCCTCAGGGGGAAATATTAAGCCCATTCCTATTTAATGTTCTCGTTGAAAACTTATTGTTAGTAGAACTCCTCAAAGGATTAGAGGTGTTCATATATGCAGATGATATCTGTATTGTATGTCCACACTCTGTTCGTTTTCAGTCTCAAAAAATGCATAGAGCCCTTACGGCCATTGCCCATGAATGTAATGAACTAGGTTTCAAAATTAACCCCCTTAAAACTAGGGCAATGGCTATTAGGTATGTTGAGCCTCCTCCCCTTCTTTTTATAGGCAACAACCCCATTGAGTGGCTTGAAAATTTCATTTACCTTTGTGTCAGTATTAATCATAAGCTTCTCCCCCATACCCAGGCTAAATTGCTTACACATAAAGTTAACTCTCGTTATTCTGCAATGAAAAGAATAACTACTTTTAAAAAAAGGAGTCTCTTCTCATTTATTGAGACTATTCTATGTGCATGCTGTAAGATCACAGGTTGAGTAGGCTTCCCCTGCTCTCACTTCCCTCCCTTCAATTCTGCTGTCTTCACCTGAAGTTATCCTAGATAATGTTATGAGATTAATTACTGGTGCCCCTATGTGGAAAAGGCTTCACCTTCTCAGGCAAGAAAGCAACCTGTTATCTCTTGCAGATCGAATAAAAATGCGTATGTGTTGCATCATTATCAAAACAATTAAAGTGAATAAAAAATTCCCCACTTAAAAATAAAATAAACAGATTCATAAATTTGCATGAAGACTTAGAACTCCCTAATCATTATATTGGTAAACTCATTCAAGTAATTAGATATGTTAACCTCCAACAAGTCAGACTTGACGTAAAGAATGATATACTTGATGTAAATAATGTCCCTCAAGCACCCTGGAGCCCTGGTCCAATTGAAGTAAATTACACTGTTCTTCCAGCATTTAAATCTCAATGTTCTCCCCAACAGTTAAAAACTGTAGCTTTGACTTCCATTGCCACTACTAGTGCCACTAATGTTTATTACACAGATGGCTCCCTAGACATGAATTTACCTGCTGCTGGTTCTGCTGTCTTCACCAGCACCTTTTCCAGTGGCTGGAGGCTTTCTGACCATGCTTCCATCCTACAAGCAGAACTCTATGCCATTGCAAAGGCATTGGAGAATTCTCTCTCAAAATACGGTCACACTACCATTCACACCGCCTCAAGAGGTGCTATACAGAGAATTTTAAAACGTAAATTTAATGAGAATATCTTCTTGATTAGCAGCATAAAGGCTATGGTTACAGCCCATGCTCTGAGGAGCAGGAAAGTTACCCTCAAGTGGATTCCAAGTCACGTAGGTATTCATGGAAATGATGAAGCTGATCGCCTCGCCAATAGTGCTCCGAGGTGTCTCACTGTAAGCAGAGCATGCAGACCCTCTCTCTCACATATCAAAAAGTTAATGTCTGACTATTGTCATGTCCAAAAGAAAAGTTTAATTCGACAAGTTTTACATGAGGGCTCCTATTCTGCTAAGTGATACACTGAGGTAACTAATATCCTCCCCTATAATATGTCTGAATCTCTCAGCAGAAAATTAACCACCATTTTTTTTTCAGATTACGTCTCGGCTATCTCTGCAGCTGGCAGATTGTTAGTATAGAAAATAGACCATGTACTAATTGTGATCTTCCTACAGGTGCTGAACCATTGGAAAACTACCCTTTATCTTGCAGAGAATCCTTCCCCCTCTGACAATCCATAAATCTCCCTCCTCCTTACAGAGCTGTACAAGTAACTAAACATACTAGAAAACACACACACAAACTTTCGGGCTTTTTATGCTCTTATCCCCCTCCCATATAACTAAATAATGTAATGTAAACACTTAGATTGAATTAGGTTACTCTATACATACTGTTTATATGCGTAATTAATCCCATATAAAGTAAATTCCCAACATAGTCCTTGTGGAAATTCTTTCCACGCTTTATTTTAGTCAACCCCGTTATTCCATTTTTTATTTTTTGTTTGTTATTTTCTGGGTTTTACGCATCTCTTTTTTCTTTTGTTTCCTTTGTAACCTTCATTATTATACCCTTAAATATTCATTGCTGCTAACATGTCCATCATTCCCCTGTAATGCTTTACCTTTCATCACCTCATTACTCTGTAGATGATTTTATCTCATTTCCTGAGCTCACAGTACATTGTTTGACGATGCAACCGACCGTCGACAATTTTTAAGAAAAAAACAGCACTTGGTTGCGTTCTGTTCCAAATGCTCTTGAAGCTTTGGAAGTTTAACCACAATTCGTTTGTATTTAAGTAACTTTTTAATTTACGTAACTCATTGATCTTAGCTTATTGCTATTTACATCTCAGTACCTATTTATAAGTCTGTTTAGCTAGGATTTTATTGCCCGAGAGGAATGTGTTCAAAGTAGTGAGTAGAACTTTTGGTATTATTTCAGTCACCATTTTTACTTTCATTGGTTGATTAGTTATTTGATTACTGATTTACGATTTAATTGATTTGACCATTTTCTTAGCATTTTTCATTTTTCATATGCCATGTGGTCTTTATTTAAATTTGAATTAGGTAGTTTTGCTGTTTTTTTCCTGTGTCTGTTAGGTGAAAATTCCTGTTGTGCTTTATGGAAATAAACGCCATTTTTAGGTTAAAATTATTTACTGTTTTTTAACTTGACCTTTACATTTTGAAATGACTAAATGCGTTATCAGATGAGGAGAGATATGACTTAAGGGTAAGTTTATATTTACATCAATCTAAAGCTATCGGTGTCAATCCTTTATCGTAATGTTATACGGTATTACCTCCCGGTGGTCCTTAAGACGCTTTGACTTTTACAGTATTGCTCCCCCTAACTCTTTGTGAAACTGTCGTTAACGTAACTGATTCAGTCAAACTACACTTGATTGGGATTTACTATTCTGCGCCCTGGAGTAGCGTCTGAACATAAAGGTGATGTGATGGTGCCGAGAGAAAGGTTGTGAACTCAAAGGCAGTGTGAAAGCAACTCAGTTAATTTATTATGGAACACTCTCCTTTATATACAAAACCTTAAGGCAACAGGAAATTACATGTTTGAGAAAATTACAATGTTACATAGGCGACACACAGACATGTTTATTCTGGTTCTTTTTAGTGCTAGGGAAGAGCGAAGATACAAGCATAATATATACAAAAGGAATTATGTACAATTGTGTGACACACGGTTGGTACATGGCTCCCCCCCCCTAAAAATGACATACTGTACATGTTAAATAGGGCGGCCTGATCTAGAAAGGCGAACTATAGGCGGGTCATCTGGCAGTAGATAAGCAGGTTTTAGACGATCAATGGAGACCCAGTCTTCTTTGCCCCGAATGTTTAGGAGGAATGCTTTCGGACTGCGTTGGATCACAAGGAAAGGGCCCGTGTAAGGGAGCGTTAGCGGTGGCTTGGTAGGGTCGTTGTGCAGGAAGACGTGCGTTGCAGAGTGAAGGTCTGTTGGTATGTAATGCTTCGCTGGGGGCTTGTAAGTCTGGCGGCATGGAGTGAATTTTCCCATGACGTGACGTATGCGCTGGAGATCGTCCGAGGAGGTTGTAGAAGGAAAAAATTCGGCAGAGACGACCAACGGGTCACCATACACCATTTCAGCTGCAGAGACATCGAGGGCATCTTTAGGAGTGGTCCTTAGTCCCAGGAGGACCCAGGGAAGCTGAATAAACCAGTTGCAATCCTTGCAGCGAGACATCAAAGCTGCTTTGAGGGTGCGATGAAAACGTTCAACCATTCCATTGGCAGCGGGGTTGTAGGCCGTTGTCTGATGTAGGGTGATGACCATGGGCTGGAGGCCTTTTGGTGAAGGCCCATTTCCTCCATTTCGGCGAACGTCTGTTTGACGGCTGCCAATCCTTCCAGTGCCAGACGTCTGAATTTTGCGAAGACTGGGGGTCCTGTCGTCTTGATATGGTGATAAATACCGTGCTTGGCAGGAACCGTGGGTGTTTGGCGAAGTTCTGGACAGAAAACTTCCGGGTACGACGTGAGGAGGTGGGCGTAGGCATCCGTGGGTGCGCTAATGTGGAGAGCAGGGTTAGAGGGGGCTTGTTGAAGAGGTGTCGACAAGTACGATTCTGCGTTGACCAATCGTCGGTGGGTGACATCGACCAGAAGGTGGAAATGAGAGAGGAAATCCGCACCGAGGATTGGCATTGTGACGTCAGCAACGAGAAACTTCCAATTGAATTTACCGTTTCCGAATGATAATATGAGGTTCTCGTAACCGTAGGTGGGTATCGCAGATCCGTTGGCAGCTACCAAGCGGACGTCGGCAGATGTAGACAGACTACGTCGTGTCTTGAAGAGTTTCTTTGGCAAAAGAGAACGACAAGCACCCGTGTCTACCAAAAATCGCACACCCGTTCCTGCATCCTATAAAAAGAAAAGATTAGATACACGGGAGGCCACCACCATGAGCGATGGCCTACTTATACGTTTTTTGGCCACTGACAATCCTCAGCACATTTCTTCGCAGTTGCCCAGAATCTGAAGTGGTAGTAGCAAAACTGCGGCGAATGGGAGGTGGTAAGTGGCTGTAGAAGTCGTTTGTTGGGGCGCGAGCGATTGGTGGGTGGTGGGCGGCTTTGTCTGTACTTCGACACGTCACGGTGTGGGCGTGTATGTCCTACGGCATTCATGTCAGCTTCAGTTGACGTTGAATAGGCTTCCTCTTCGTCAGGGGTGGAGGCATTGATGGAGGTCTTGAAGTGGCTGTCCATAAGGGCGTAGGCTTTGGTCATCAAGTCCTTTATGGGTAAACTATCGACATCGGGTATGGCAGCGCGTATAGGTCCGGGTAAACGGCGTATCCAAAGGGCATGAAGTAGGTTCACCTCACGAGGAGAGCCGTCTGCGGCAGGTTGAAGGCGAGCGATACTGGTCATTTCCCTGAGGGCAAGCGAAGCCCTTTGGTCCCCCAACGGTTGTTGTGAGAGCTGAAAAAGCTTTGCTACACGGGCGGCTGGTGACGGCGAGTACTGCTGCAGAAGGTATGTTTTTTGGGAGTCATAGGCTATTGGGGTGTCTCCTTGTTCACAAAGCCAGTCGGATATTTCCAGGAAGGTGTCCTCGGGTATCGCCGCGAGAACATAATCTGGTTTGGTGGTTGAGCAAGTCACGCCATTGATGCGAAACTGGACTTCTGCGCGCTGAAACCAAGCAAACGCCTCTCCACTGGCGAACGGTGAAAGTTTCAATGGGGCGGCCGCAGCGCCAACTGCTGTAGAGTCCGTCATAGTACCAACGATGGAGGGGCGAGGGAGGTGGGGGTGGAAGGCAGTGGGAGCGATTCGACTTCCAAGGTTACCAATGTGACGGTGCCGAGAGAAAGGTTGTGAACTCAAAGGTAGTGTGAAAGCAACTGAGTTAATTTATTATGGAACACTCTCCTTTATATACAAAACCTCAAGGCAAAAGGAAATTACATGTTTGAGAAAATGACAATGTTACATAGGTGACACGCAGACATGTTTATTCTGGTCCTTTTTAGTGCGAGGGAAGAGCGAAGATACAAGTATAATACATACAAAAGGAATTATGTACAATTGTGTGACACACGGTTGGTGCAGTGATATCGGTGCCGACAGTCCCGGTATAGAATAATCTTTGGACTTAAACGTGTGTAAGGAAGACGGTTCTCTAGTTTGTCAAGTGTGAGAGTGTTGGCGCTCTATCCTTTAGGCTCGGGTCCGGAAATCAGAAACGGGGAGAGCTTTCCCGGAATTATTTCCCACAGGCCTATTAAAATCTTAGTATAGCATACCTGAATACAACCTAGGCCTAGGTTTAGTCTATGTGATGTCTATCATAATTTTCACTTACTCTAGGTTAACACTTAACCTCATAACTTAATCCTAATCCTTACTACTCTCCCCTGAGGACAGAAAAGTTTTAACCAATAAAACAAGAGTCTTTTATTTCAACTCAAACAAGTGTTTGAGTTAAAATAAAAGTTAAAACATACGCAAACTCATTTTTATTTAATAGCTAGGTAACTCATATCACTGTCTGAATTACAAACCCATTACTCGTATATCAAATCGGATCCTTACCCTTATCCACTAGGGATAGCTTCCTGCACATCCCTTCCCTACTCAACCGATATACAAACACGCTCTACAACGTGCAAAGTAGGAGAGGTTGATTGGAGAATAGTTATTTCTTGGCCTTGTTTCTCATAAGGAAACAGCTCTTTATTTTCCTATCTCCTTTCTTCCTTCTCCTGCTCACTGCACACACAACCCTCCTATCCTTGCCAAATCCCATACATTTTACAAAAGTACAAAGTAGGAATAGTTGATTGGAGAATAGTTATTTTTTGGTCGTGTTCCTCATAAGGAAACAGCTCTTGTTTTTCCTATCTCCTTTCTTCCTTACCCTGCTCACTGAACACACAAACTTTCTTATACTTCATAAATCCTATACACTTTACATAAGTGCAAAGTAGGAATAGTTGATTGGAGTATAATTATTTCTTGGCCTTGTTCCTCATAAGGAAACAACTCTTGATTTTCCTATCGCCTTTCTTCCTTTCCCTGCTCACTGCACACTCAACCTTCTCGAGCCCCTATTACACGTATTCGGCTTCCTACAGCCAACCTGGCCTACGGCGCCATAAGAAAATTCTGGCATACGGCTAGAGCTATTACACGTATTTGAACGGCCGGAGGCAAGTGGGTCAGTGTGGCACTGTTTGTGGTGGAGGAGTGACATGTCTTATCTCGACGACATTCTCGTTCCTATTGCTCTAGCGTGCTACTTGAAGGCAAAAACAAGGAAAAGGAAGATTTGGTTCAAACAACGGCTGTATGAACGACATAAATACTCTCATGTTAACTTAATGAAGGAACTTCCACTAGAAAAAGATGACTGGTTTAACTACATGCGAATGGATCACGACACATATTTGGAACTCTTAAGTCAGGTATCACCTTTAATAGAAAAAAAGGACACTTGCATGAGAGAAGCAAATAGTCAACATGAGCGTCCTTCAGCGGGCCACCACTCAGACTGATGTCATACCATATGGTGAGCAATTACCCGCTACGTCCTCAGTCCTGACGTACGACGGCCGTACGGCCAACTTTACTACTGGCGATAGTTCATCCGGTGGGCCGTGGATGAGCTTTCATACGGCCGATTTGCTATCACACACTCCGGTTTGAACATATGCTAGCGTCGCGACCGATGGCGCCGTAGGAAACCGGATAAGTGTAATAGGGGCTTTATCCTTCCTAAATCCATACACTCTACGTAAGTGCAAAGTAGGAATAGTTGATTGGAGAATACTTATTACTTGGCCATGTTCCTCATAAGAAAAAAGCTCTTTTTTATCATATCACCTTTCTTCCTCACCTGCTCACTGCACACACAATCCTTCCTCTCCTTCCTAAATACCATCATGGATGCAGCCTTAGCCCTCCCTAAACAAACCGTGACATCACGGCTGCGTAATACAAACTTTTCCTAAGCGTTAACTCTAACTTTATTGTAAATTCTATAACTATTGAAATTTGTCTTACTTTTTGCTAGCTCTCTTTACTCTTAGCTATCACCCAATCGATCTCCTCTCCCTACTGCTTAAGCTTTTGCTTGGGATAGTTTACGCCCTTCTTCTACCTCCGACTAAATGCCTTTGCATATCTTCCCACGATATCCTACTTCCCTGAGACTCTTTACTATAAAACTCTCTCTCCTACTTGATAGACTCTAAAAAACAAATTTCCTTACGTGGACCTAAAGAGGAGTCTCATTACCGTGCCCTTTTTCCGTTGTCATGCCTGTCACCCCCTTGTTCCCTGTTGCTTTGCGTGGTGGTTGTGAGAGGGAACTGCCCCTCATTCAGTTATACGGGCGCTTGACTTGGAATTTGCCACGCAAATTCCAGCCCATGGGACGCATGGTAGCTTACCATTACCCTCACCTGGGAACCCAGAACCAAAAATCCTAGGCTGCTGAATGAGGAGAAGCAGTTCACTTAAACTTACACTACTTTTGGCCTTACACTAAATAGCTTCGGCTATCTAAATTTAGCGTACCCTAACTATTAACCTATAAAGTAATTATGTACACTTTTCATTGAATCCCTTTCATACTAAGTTTACCTATAGACACCATATTCATATTACTATTACTATTTAAGGAGAACCAAAACATTTTAAACAATATTCTCTTACAGGCTGCCTAAGGCAAGAGCCCGTGTCTTACACAAAGGTAAGGCAATATGACAGAGAGAGAGAGAGAGAGAGAGAGAGAGAGAGAGAGAGAGAGAGAGAGGAGAGAGAGAGAGAGAGAGAGAGAGAGAGAGAAGTTTTATCCATAGTGGTATGACATTTTTCTCTGAAGCTATTTTAATCCGCGAGGCATGAGAGAGAGAGAGAGAGAGAGAGAGAGAGAGAGAGAGAGAGAGAGAGAGAGAGAGAGAGAGAGAGATTTTATTTATATTAGTCTGACATTTTTACTGAAGATATTTTAATCCGTGGGGCATCAGAGAGAGAGAGAGAGAGAGAGAGAGAGAGAGAGAGAGAGAGAGAGAGAGAGAGAGAGAGAGAGAGATTTTATTCATATTGCCTGCCTTTTATATCCGAAGATATTTTAATCGGAGGGACATCACAGAGAGAGAGAGAGAGAGAGAGAAAGAGAGAGAGAGAGAGATTCGGCCTAGATACATAATTTCTAATATAATTGTAGTACGTTGGTCGAAATTCGCCCATAACTTTTTGTGTTAGGTTGGTGACAACTAAATAGACAGAGGTGAAAACATGACCTCCTTGGTGGAGGTAATAATAATAATAATAATAATAATAATAATAATAATAATAATAATAATAATAATAATAATAATAATAATAATAATAATAATAATAATAATAATAATTGGACCAAAACGTAAATTTTGAGAGCTCTGACGAGGTGAATATTGGCTCGCACACTGAGCCCTTTTATAATTTAAAATTGGAATATATTTCTTTGGATTTATTAAACAGACCCACGTAATTA
>NC_090731.1:64832918-64840418 GCF_036898095.1 Palaemon carinicauda | reverse complement strand
TCTCCCAACTCGTTGTTCGACTTCAATTTGTTTTTCTTACTCAATGAGTAAGTTGAATCCTTTCCTATCAGAGCTCCAATAGATTTTTAGTATTTTTGTTAGGAGAAATATTGAATACCAGTGCATTTCCAAATCAGATTCAAATTGTCATTCGTCTTAAGCAGAAATTTTAGAAAAGGTAAAAAGATGGTTTTAATAATTTTATTGATGAACCCAAATTTGCAATATTTTATCACTGACTTACCTCTGAAGCCATGAAAAAGGAAACAAGATTTGGGTGATGCAGAAAATTCTTTGGTGAAAGTTAAGAAAATTATTGAGTCTGCGACTTTGGAAGAAAAGCAAAATACATTGTCTGAAAGGAATCATCGACTAGTGGAATCAGGAGGGGTGTTATGAAAAGCTAAACAAGAATCTTCAAGACTAATAATTGATTAATTAGAAAGGATTCACACAGAAAATACAGGAAGAAGAGGGAGAAAGAAAGGAGAACGGGAGAGAAGAAATTAAGAACCTGAAAAGGAGAACTAGCTATTATTTGTTGATCACTTTACGATTGTGCAGATTTGAAATGAGAAAGTAAAGTCCATAATGTTGGCGATCCAAAAATAAAGATTGTGCAGAATAAGGCGGAATATTGAAGGACCAGAGAAAGCTAAAATTTTTCAATCTGAAGTAATTTTTTTTCCTCTAAAAGGAAGAACTTCTAAGGAGAGACACTCCAATTGGACGTCTTCCTGTTAGCACGTGCTTATAAGACGAAAGAACCGGTTTGGGATCAGAGATTTTTGGATTACTGCGTCCAGGATTAGAACTTCGGGCTCCAGCGTTGGTCGTCATTTTGTTTCAGACTCATCATCATCTGTCTGTCATCAGAATACGAGTCATCCAACACAAGTAACAGCTTTTAAAAGATACAACTAACGCTCTGTTCCATTTACGGGGTGCCAACGCAAGGGCCTGTGGTCCGCTTTGTATATAGGCCGGTCAATCTAAATCATCATCATCAGGAGAGGTAATTTGAGACACGATACCTCTTACGGTCATTATAAAAAGGATATTTTAATTGCAATGGGTTCAATGGTTCAATTGGGTTCAGTCGTCATGAAACGCTTTCAAGATGTTCGTCAAAAGAAATTTGACTAAGAAGCGCAACGGCAGGAGGAGAGGAACTGGTCAAACGCATACTCTGAGGAAAGAATTTGTTGCCCTTTATCAGTACCCCTAAAAAATTGATATGCAATCGGGACGTCTAAACGAAAGTTAGCATACGGGAGGAGTAGGAACGGGGTACCTTCACACGCGAACACACACACACACACACACGCACACACACACACACACACACACACACATATATATATATATATATATATATATATATATATATATATATATATATATATATATATATATATATATATGCGTGTGCGTATGTGTGTGCGTGCGTGTGTGTTTGCTGGTTATTATTTTCTTACCTGTTACTATTTTGCTAATTTATTTGATAAATTATTTTTTGGGGAAATAAAACATTAAAGGGGATTTCGTATAATTACGTTTTGATATAGCTGACCCTAACAGACAGTTAGTAGAGTATTGAGAAAATAGATCTGCCTCATTCCTGTTTTTCTGAGGCTAAACTAACTAGTTTAGCATTCAATTCATATGGAATTAACACTCTTTATGGTTGTTGATGCTTATGGAGGTGTAAACCCAAATGCTATTTTTCCTTCGTTTTTTTATAAAGAACACTGATTTCTTAGCTCCTAAGTTGTCTGCTATTTTCTTCAAATTATCAAATATATATATATATATATATATATATATATATATATATATATATATATATATATATATATATATATATATATATATATATATATACAGTATATAAATTATATATAGTAATAATATTATTATTATTATTATTATATTATTATTATTATTAATATCCAAGCTAAAACCCTAGTTGGAAAAGCAAGATGCTATAAGCCAATGGGCCCCAATAGGGAAAATAGCCCAGTGAGGAAAGGATATAAGGAAATAAATAAATGAAGAGAACATATTAACAATAAATCATTCTAAAAAAGACAACAACGTCAAAACAGATATGTCATATATAAACTATTAACAACGTCAAAAACAAGTATGTCATATATAAACTATAAAAAGATTCATGTCCGCCTGGTCAACAAAAAAACATTTGCTCCAACTTTGAACTTTTGAAGTTCTACTGATTCAACTACCCGATTAGGAAGATCATTCCACAACTTGGTAACAGCTGGAATAAAACTTCTAGAGTACAGCGTAGTATTGAGCCTCATGATGGAGAAGGCCTGGCTATTAGAATTAAGTGCTTGCCTAGTATTACGAACAGGATAGAATTGTCCAGGGAGATCTGAATGTAAAGGATGGTCAGAGTTATGAAAAATCTTATGCAACATGCATAATGAATTAATTGAACGACGGTGCCAGAGATTAATATCTAGATCAGGAATAATAAATTTAATAGACCGTAAATTTCTGTCTAACAAATTAAGATGAGAATCTGCAGCTGAACACCAGACAGGAGAACAATACTCAAAACAAGGTAGAATGAAAGAATTAAAACACTTCTTCATAATACATTGATCACCGAAAATCTTAAAAGACTTTCTCTACAGGCCAATTTTTTGTGCAATTGAAGAAGACACAGACCTTAAATTTTTCTCATAAGTAAATTTGCTGTCGAGAATAACACCTAAAATTTTGATTGAGTCTTACAAATTTAAAGAAACATTATCAATACTGAGATCCGGATGTTGAGGAGCCACCGTCCTTGACCTTCTTACAATCATACTTTGAGTTTTGTTAGGATTAAACTTCATACCCCATAATTTGCACCATGCACTAATTTTAGCTAAATCTCTATGAAGGGATTCACCAACCCCAGATCTACATTCAGGGGATGGAATTGATGCAAAGAGAGTAGCATCATCTGCATATGCAACAAGCTTGTTTTCTAGGCCAAGCCACATGTCATGTGTATATAGTATGAAAAGTAATGGGCCAAGAACACTACCCTGTGGAACACCGGATATCACATTCCTATACTCACTATGGTGCCCGTCAACAACAACTCTTTGAGATCTATTACTTAAAAAATCAATGATAATGCTAGGAAATGACATACCCACTCCCAACTGTTTCAGTTTGAAAACAAGGGCCTCGTGATTTACACGTTCAAAGGCAGCACTAAGATCAAGGCCAATCATACGCACTTCCTGACCACAATCAAAGGACTTCTGTACAGCATTGGAGATTGTAAGAAGGGCATCACATGCTCCAAAGCCTTTACGAAAACCAAATTGAAAACTAGGGAATAGTTGATTACCTTCAGCAAACCTATTAAGACGTTTTGCCAGAAGACGTTCAAAAACTTTAGATAATATGGGAGTTATGGAAATTGGGCGGTAATCAGTGGGACTTGAGCTACCACAAACACATTTACATAGAGGAGTAACATTACAAATTCTCCAACTAGTGCTAAAAGCTCCTCTTCTTGCTAACTCGCGCAAAATAACAGATAACTTTGGAGCTAAGAAATCTGCTGTCTTTATAAAAAACAAAGGAAAAATACCATTTGGGTCTACACCTCCATAAGCATCAAGGTCCACCAACAGAGCTTTTATCTCACGAGATCGAAAAGCTAAACTAGTTAGTTTAGCCTCAGGAAAACAGGAATGAGGAAGTTCAAGTTTTTCATTACTCTGTTTACTGTCAAAAACATCAGCCAAAAGGGTTGCCTTTTCCTTTGGACAGTGAGTGACTGAGCCATCAGGTTTAAGGAAAGGAGGAACTGTTGCATCTCCACCAAAGAGTGCAGATTTAAGGGTAGACCACCATTTATGTTCCTGAGTTGTACCAGAAAGAGTTTTTTTTATGGTTAAATTGTACTCCTTTTCAGTTGAGGCATAAACTCTATGAGCAAAATATCGAAGATGAGTATATTTGTTCCAGGTCAAATCTGATCTGTTACCCTTCCAAAGGTGATAGGCCTCCTGCTTCTCCAAATAAGCACGTCTACAATCATCATTGAACCACGGTTTGTCTTTCACTCGGTACCTTAGCACACGAGAAGGGATACGCCTATTAATTATGTTGACTAGATTCTCATTCAAAGGGACAACAGGATATACACTATTATATAATTGTGACCAATTCAAGCACAAAAGATCATACAAAATCCCATTCCAGTCTGGTTGGGATTTCATATAAATTTTACAAGAATATGATATATCAGGGACAGGCTGCTCAGTCTTTACTAATAATGAAATCAAGGCATGATCAGATGTCCCGACTGGAGAACCAACCTTACTAGTTATAACGCCAGGGGAGTCGGTGTATGCGAAGTCCAAGCAATTACCAGACCTGTGAGTAGCTTCATTTATGATTTGCTCACAGCCTGATTCAGAGGCAAAGTCTAAAGCTCTTAAGCCATGGCGATCGGTAGGATAGATAGAACTTAACCACTCCCTATGGTGAGCATTAAAATCACCAATAAAGACAAAAGAAGCCTTTCTATCATCTTCTTGTATCTTAGCCATAATGCTAAGAAGACAATCGAAGATAGAATCATCCATGTCTGGATTCCGGTAGATCGAACACAAATAAAAGTTGTTATGCCTACCACAAACTTTCATTACCTGAATCTCATGATATCCACTTTGATAGCAGGACTTATGAGAAGCAGGGTACTCGGTCCTAATATACACCGCCATTCCCCTGGCCCTAGGGATGGCATTGCGTTTCAATATTATTGGCTTCTTAAAACCACTTATAAGGAGCTCAGATGAGGGCCTCGTATTAGAAGTCAAAGTTTCTGAGCACAAAAGAATATCATACTGTCCGGATGCAACTGTAAGGTCTTGGATATTTGCATGAAGACCACGAATATTGCAATACAGAAGACGACATTAACGAAATTTAGGACGTACTTGTCCCGGATTTCGCTCAATATCTCCAGACATCATAAGAATTAATAGAAATAAAAAAGAGATATCATACTTAAATACTAGATTAACAAGAATTATAACAAAAACAATATGTACAGAATTATGAATAAAGTGATTGATGATACCCATAGTCTATAGTAAAAAGTCGGAAAAACTGGTCAACATGGAGGAACCGATACAACATGCAAGGCTAAATACCCCCCAGGATAGCCACTTCGACAGAAGGGAGGACAGTAAGGATGGCTTTGAGAAGAAAAAGAGTCAGAAAAAGGAAAAGACAACCTCTTGATAAACCACCAGGCATCCATGACCCTTCTATTAAGCCTGCCTAACACACCATTTCAAAAAACAAGAGGAAGAAAAAACATAGTAAGATTGAATAGTGTGCCCGAGTGTACCCTCAAGCAAGAGAACTCTAACCCAAGACAGTGGAAGACCATGGTACAGAGGCTATGGCACTACCCAAGACTAGAGAACAATGGTTTAATTTTGGAGTGTCCTTCTCTTAGAAGAGCTGCTTACCATAGCTAAAGAGTCTCTTCTACCCTTACCAAGAAGAAAGTACCTGAACAAATTGCAGTACAGTAATTAACCCCTGGGGTGAAGGAGTGTTTAGTATCTCATTGTTGTAAGGTGTATGAGGAAAGATGAGAATATGTAAAGAATAGGCCAGACTATTCTGTGTAAGTGTAGGCAAAGAAAAAATAAGCCGTAACCAGAGAGTGGGATCCAAGGCATATATATATGTGTATATATATATATATATATATATATATATATATATATATATATATATATATATATATATATATATATATATATATATATATGTGTGTGTGTGTGTGTATATATATATATATATATATATATATATATATATATATATATATATATATATATATATATATATATGTGTGTGTGTGTGTATATATATATATATATATATATATATATATGTATATATATATATATATATATATATATATATATATATATATATATATATATATATATATATATTATAGTCACGATAGGAGAACTGAGTTTGTGCTTTCATTTTCCCTTTTGTGGCTATAATACTTGATTATTTTATGCTTATCACGTGTTAGCTATTGTGATTTCTACACACACACACATAAAAACACACATACACACACACAAGCACACACACGCATATATATATATATATATATATATATATATATATATATATATATATATATATATATATATATTTATATATATTGAAAAATTTTGCATATTTAGACGTGTTTTTCATATCTATATGGATCAGAGAACAAAGGGGAATCAACTCAGTAGATTATAGCTTCTTTTCGGCCGAGGAATCGAACTCGAAATTGGTATTGGCATTATATACCCACTCACACACAGACATATATATATATATATATATATATATATATATATATATATATATATATATATATATATATATATATATATATATATATATATATATATAATTTGTGTGTGTTTTGTATTTGCAGTGCATATTTGAGACGTCAAATGATGATAAACAATTGAAATATGGTAACTTGATTTGTAACTTTTGTATGCTTTTGCTAACAAAGACAGCCCTTTACTGTCTTTGGTTCGCTAAGGTTTGTGAAGGCTCCGCCCATTTCATAGGAGTAGTAAAAAGACCAACACCTTGTCTGTTTTGTCATGGGAACAATAGAAACATCTGACGAAAGATTTCCCCCGAGTGTCGGCGTTCTTTTGATTCCAACTGTACCTCTGGAGTGCGGACACTTTTTTGAGCCCACCACAGTGATATTTTACAGTGCAAAGATTAAAGGATATAGTTAATACACATTTTCGATTTTATACAGCGTGTGAATGTAATCAGCTCTCAGGAATTACCAGACGTCGACGAAACTACTGATTGGTGTTATGATTAGGTAATGATTTGTTTACGTTTTTCGTTTTATTCAACCATTTTCGTTATTGTTCTTGTTCGTTATTTGAATAGTATTTTATATGTATGAAATCATTTTCTTGGTTAAGATTTTTAGTAAGGCTAAATATTGTTTACCCCGATACTGGTGATTATTGTCAAGTTGAAAGGTGTTTATCACGTGTGCTAGTTCTTGCGTTTTTACCAAGACTGCGTCCTCGGGATATGTGAGCAGTGCTTAAGTACACACCGACGCAAGTTAGTAACCTCATCCATAAGGATTTGCTATTGATAGGAGATTAGAATGCTATATTAGGTGCTATCTATCTATCTATCTAATAGTCAGGTCTTCTCCATCATGAGACTCAACACTACATAGTATTGTAAAAGCATTATTCCAACTATAACCAAAGTTATGGAATGATCTTCCTAATGGGGTAGTTGAATCGGTAGAACTTCAAAAACTCAATCTTACAGCAAATGTTTTTATGTTGAACCGGATGACGAAAGTCTCTTATTATAGTTTGAATATGATAAATCTGTTTTCAATGTTTTTACTGTTCTAAAATAAAGTGGCTTTTATAGTTT
>NC_090731.1:64800418-64830418 GCF_036898095.1 Palaemon carinicauda | reverse complement strand
ACTTTACTAAATTTTTTTTAATGAGGCGCATTTGCACCCACTCGCAGCGGTGCCCTTTCGGCTCGGAAAATTTTCTTGATATCTGATTGGTTAGAGTGATCTTGTACAACCAATCAGCGATCAGGAAAATTTTCCGAGCGAAAAGGGCATCCCTGGGAGTCGATGCAAATCTGCCTCACTAAAAAGAATTGACTGCGCTGACAGCAACTCTGACACTCTAACGTTCGCTTTGATGAGCGAGGTTGATTTACGTTTACTCTCAGGGAATGAAGTAGGGCATTTCTCCTAATCAACAACCATAGGCTTTATGCTGCTAAACTAGATATTCGTGATGGAGGTGGAATGATAGAATGATAGAAATCATGGATTTTTTTGGAAATTTGAATGCTAAATTAGGTACTCATATCGTCAAAAGTCCAACAAAACAACAACAGACAAACCGATCAACAGGACAAGTCAGACGAAGCTTAAGTGTTCCAATAAAAGACCAAAGAATGTAACCGACGATAACCATAAATCTCAACTGCAATCAATATCTGAAGCAAAAATATAGAGGGGAAATACACCGACGGTTTAGGCGGAGAGAAGAAAAGCCTTCCTTTCGCTATTTCATAAATCTATCACCTTCATATATCAGCTCACATTCGTGAGCCGGCCTTCTGAATCATCAGGCGTGGAAATGCAATCGTGTCTTCCTTTCGCCAGATAAGACAAGATGAAAATCGAAGCTTCAATCCGTGGCCTTTCTCTCCTCCGCCTGTTTACGAGAAGCAAACATGGCCATTTTCACCGTTCTAATGGGGCGTGTGAAAAAAGATTTGTTTCTGTTTGAAAGAATATATCGTGTCTATAAATTTACTGCTTTTATCTTTTATTATGAAAAACACATTTAAAATTTTACAGCTTATAGCATATATTCATCATAGTATATTCAAATAGATATTTTTTTATTTTACTTATAGTGTATTTACAATTGAAATTTGTATATTTGATAACAAAGCACTCAGAAGAATATTGGGAGTTAAATGGCGGGAGAGGATTAGAAATGAAACTATGAGAAAAATTACTCGATTGCCATATGTGAATGAGATCATGGTAAGGGGTAGATAGCTTGGGGATGCTCTTTGCACTCTCTAAGAGAGATTAGTTCACCACACTTTCAATTGGGCTCCACAAGGTACAAGGAAAGTTGAAGGATCCAGCTTACATGGCTGAGGAGTGAAAAGCGTGAATTATGAGATGATGAAAGAAGTATTGATTTGAAAGCTCAAGATAGCGACGATTGGCAAAATCTAGCAGAGGCCCTTTGCGTCAGCAGGCGTAGGGGGAGATGTTGATGATGATGATAAGTTTATTCTTCAAATACACACACACACCCAGATTGCCCGGATTTTGTTTCTGAACGTGGGCTATTAAATTATCGATCATAGAACCCAATTTTTCATATAATGCACAGCATGGTAATGATATATCTAGTGCCTTCAATTATATTTCTTCAACATAAACAATGGATTCGTTATGAGAAAAGTGCATTATTTAAGTGTCATCTCATATATGTCTTAATCCCGAGGCAGAATTTTAAGACTAAGCTGGATAAAGAGGAACTTTCGATAAATTTCATTTTACAGATATCAGCTTATGTTCTTCTCTAAAAAGTCTATATTTTGTTTGCTATCCAAGTGTTTTATAATCTTGATTATTAATTGTATAGACGACATGATTATTATTATTATTATTATTATTATTATTATTATTATTATTATTATTATTATTATTATTATTATAACTTGCTAAGCTACAAACCTACTCGGAAAAGCAGGATGCTATAAGCCCAGCGGCCCCAACAGGGAAAATCCCCTTTTTTCTGAAATAGCCTATAATTTATTTTTTTTTATTTTTTTGTCTTTTCCATCGTTACCATGTTGTGGAATAATCTTCCTAATCCCTAATCAGGTAGTTGAATCGATTGAACTTCAAAAATGTAAACCTGAAATAATTTTTTTTTTTTTTATGTTTAACAGTTTTAAATAAGTTTATTTTTATAGTTTATAAATGAAAGATCTATTTCAATGTTGTTACTGTTCTTAAAATATTTTATTTTAATTGTTCGTTACTTCTCATATAGTTTATTTTCTTCCATATTTCCTTTCCTCACTCGGTTTTTTTCCCTAATAGGGCCCATGGGCTTATAGGATTTGCTTTTCCAGCTTTGGTTGTAGCTTATCTAATAATAATAATAATAATAATAATAATAATAATAATAATAATAATAATACTAATAATAATAATAATAATCCCTCCTGTTTCCGTTTCGTTATCATGATCGGTTTCCACAGTTTACTCATCATTTTCCTCTTTTACGCATTACATATTACATACGCACTATGTATTACATACGTATTACGTATGATATACAAGTTACGTATTACGTATGATATACAAGTTACGTATTACATACGCATTGTGTATTACATACGCATTGTGTATTACATACGCATTATGTATTACATTACCATTACGTATTACATACACAATATGTATTACATACACATTACGCATTATATTCGCATTAAGCATGGCATACATATTACTAATAACATATGCATTAAATATGACATACGCATTACGTACTACATACGCATTACGTATGACATACGCATTACGTATTACATTTGCAATGCAATACCTATTACATATGCAATATGTTCTTACTTATATTTCAGTTATTTAATAAAAAGGTTTTATATTCAATCAGATTGATAAAGATTCCTTTAAAATCAATGATTACTTGATCTTTAGATGCACTTGATTGCCTCTGCGTAATCATTCATAGGATCCTGTCGCTTTCGAAAGCCTCACAAATGTGCATTCAATTCAGAACGAAATAAGGAAATTTTTAAGCGCCTGGAAATCGAACAATTCAACGTTTTGAAAGTCATTTCTGAAATTTAACTTTATTCGTGTATCAAAGGGAAGGAAAATTCAGAATAACAGAATAAAACCACTGAAGAAAATTTAAATAGTTCGATAAAAGTTTCTAATCTCCTTGTGTTATTTCCATTAAGCACTAGTATAATGCTCTGTCTATGATGGAAACTTTATTATTATTATTATTATTATTATTATTATTATTATTATTATTATTATTATTATTATTATTATTAGCCAAGCTATATCCCTAGTTGGAAAAGCAAGATGCTATAAGCCCAAAGGGTCTAATAGGGAAAAATAGCCCAGTGAGGAAAGGACATAAGGAAATAAATAAATGATGAGAACAAATAAACAATAAATCATTCTAAGAACAGTAACACTGTCAAAACAGATATGTCACATATAAACTATATAAAGACTTATGTTAGCCTGTTCAACATAGAAACATTTGCTGCAACTTTGTACTTTTGAAGTACTACTGATTCAGCGGCCCAATTAGGAAGATCATTCCACAACTTGGTCACAGCTGTAATTAAACTTTCGAATATAAGAATTAAGGTTAGGGACTTTTGCATCCTTTAGTAAGTATTTAGCAGTTCTAGGGGAAATTCCCATTACCACAGAATTTATGTCATTTATTATATTACTTCCATAAAGGAAACTCCAGTTCAGTGCATTTTATTTCGAGAAATATGTCAATTGCTGAATCTAAATTCACCAGCTATTGCATCTTCATTGATATTCTACACCAGTTGGCACAGGTAAAATATTAGGTAATTCATTCCTGCTCGAATAACATACCATTTTTGGGGTTTAGAATACCATTTCTATTATTTGTTCTTTTTCTGTGAAAGGATTGTTTAATTTAATATTTCCGATAAAAAGTTGATCTCTAAAAATTTCTTATTCTCTCAACCTAAGGCACACATTCTTATTGTTCACAGTTTATTCCTCTTTATGTTGATTGAAGCAAAGTCTTGAATTTCTATTATTCACAACTATTCATCTTTACATTATTTTAAACAAGGACTCAAATTAAAATTTTAACAATATTTTTCTCTTTATATTATTTTAACCAATGATTTAAATTCAAATTATTCACAATTTATTCCTCTTTATATTATATTTACCTGGAATGCAAATTCAAATCGTCCAATATATTCCTTTTGTATATTGTTTTAACCTAATACTCAAATTCAAATTATTCCCAATTCATACCTCTTCATATTATTTTAACTGAATTACATTAAAAAAATATATTTGATATAAGAAAATTAATAACACCCTCACCAAATGATATGTAACTAAAGGTTCAGGTCCTTCCTTGAAAAATTTGACTGAGCATATCTTATCACAACAGCTATTAAAGATAAGGCTTAACGCTAATCTCATATCCAATAAGTATTATTTCCATCGTTACACTACTGGACATTATCTTTTATAGTTTCCTTATTGGTAAATAAAAAGACAGAATAACTGATAATGATTGAAATTAGAAATCATCACGTGCCCCCTAAGAAAGTATATATATATATATATATATATATATATATATATATATATATATATATATATATATATATATATATATATATATATATATATATATATATATATATATATATATATATACTGCATATTATATATACAGTATATATATACATATATATATATATATATATATATATATATATATATATATATATATATATATATATATATATATATACATATATATATGCGTATATATATACAGTATATATATATATATATATATATATATATATATATATATACATATATATATGCGTATATATATATATATATATATATATATATATATATATATATATATATATATATATGCGAAGTGTAAAGTCTAAGATAACCATTACAGTGTTTATGAGTGAAAATTAAGAGTGAAGATATAAACCACAGAGGTAGTAGGTTGACCAAGGCACCAGCCACCCTTTGGGATACTACCACTAGCGAGTTATTGGGTCGTTTGACATTGCAGACAATACTACATCTGATCCCTCTCTTTGGTTGCGGCTCTTTTTTCTTTGCCTAAACGTACACTGAATAATCTGGCCTATTCCTTCCCCCATTCTCCTCTGTCCTCATACAACTGACAACACTGAGATTACCAAACAATTCTTATTCGTTCAAGGGGTTAACTAGTGCACTGTATTTTTTTCAGTGGCAACTTTCCTCTTAGTATGAGTAGAAGAGATTCTTCAGATATGGTAAGTTGCTCTTCTGGGAAAATAAGTCTAAAATCATAAAAACAAATCTCTAGTCTTGGGGAGTGCCATATCTTCTGTAACATGGTATTCCACTGTCTTGAATTAGATTTCTCTTGCTTGAGGGAACTCTTTGGCACACTATTTTACTCTATTTCTCTTCCTCTTTTTTGTTTGAAGTTTTTAATAGATAATATATGAAAGATCTAATTTAAAGTTTTTACTGCTCCTGAAATATTTTATTTTGATTGTTTATAACTTGTCATATTTTCTAGTTTCCTTTCCTCACTGGTCTATTTTTCCCTGTTGGAGCCCTGGAGTTTCTAGTATTTTACTTTTCCAACTAGGGTTATAGCTTAACTTGTAATAATAATAATAATAATAATAATAATAATAATAATAATAATAATAATAATAATAATAATAATAATAATAATAATTGGAAACCATATACTTCCTTTATTACTAATCAATGATGTTTTATAACTATGCAGAATTTAAATCTGTAATTTTCAGTAGTCTCCTATGGATTAAACAGGTTTAAATATGATCCAAGAAGAATAGCGATGAAATAATGAGTAGGAAATACGATAATGGTAAGGTATTTTGTCTTGTAGTGACTAGCATAATTATAAGGTTTGGATTGTGCGCTTGTTCCTCTCTATTGTGAGTGACTTCATCAGATTATATTATAAAAAGGAACTTTGAAAAGGAAAGTGGAATCATCATTTGAAATTTTAAGGCAGTCGAAGGGTTGTGGATGTCCACCCTGTTATTAGCTTTCTCAATTGCATTATAGGGAGTACGATGGCCAGGGAATCAGCCACCCGTTGAGATACTACCGCTAGAGTTAAGGGGTCTTTTGACTGGCCAGAGAGTACTACATTGGACCCTTCTCTCTAGTTACGGTTCATTTTCCCTTTTGCCTACACAAATTAACACACACTCACACACACCGAATAGTCTGGCCTATTCTCTACTTATTCTCCTCTCTCCTCATACACCTGACAACACTGAGATCACCAAACAATTCTTCTCCACCCAAATGGTTACTGAACTATAATTGTTCAGCGGCCACTTTCTCTTGTTAAGGGAAAAAGAGATTCTTTAGCTATGGTCAGCAGCTCTTCTAGGATAAAGACACTCCAAAATCAAACCATTGTTCTCCAGTCTTGAGTAGTGCCATAGCCACTGTACCAAGGTCTTCCACTATCTTGGGTTAGAGCTCTCTTGCTTGAGGGTACCCTTGGGCACGCTGCCCTGTCTTGTTTCCCTCCCCATTGTTTTGTTAATTTTTTATAGTTTACATAGGAAATATTATTTTAATGTTACTCTTCTTAAAAATTTTATTTTTCCTTCTTTTCTTTCCTCACTGGGCTATTTTCCCAGTAGTAGCCCCTGTGCTTATAGAATCCTTGTTTTCCAACTAGGGTTGTAGGTTAGCAAGTAATAATGATAATAATAATAATAATAATAATAATAATAATGGGGGCGGTGAATAGCCACAGAGGGTAGTAGGTTGGCCAGGGCACCAGCCGCCCGTCGAGATACTACCTCTAGAGAGATATTGGATCCTTTGACTGGCCAGACAGTAATGCATTGGATCCCTCTCTCTGGTCACGGCTTATTTTTTCTTTGCCTACACTTACACAGAATAGTTTGGCCTATTCTTTACATATTCTCGTCTTTCCTCATACACCTGACAACAATGTGATACTTAACACTTCTTCACCCAAGGGGTTAATTACTGTACTGCAATTTGTTCAGTGTACTTTCCTCTTGGTAAGGGTAGAAGAGACTCTTTAGCTGTGGTAAGCAGCTCTTCTAGGAGAAGGACACTCCAAAATTAAACCACTGTTCTCTAGTCTTGGGTAGTGCCATAGCCTCTGTACCATGGTCTTCCACTGTCTTGGGTTGGAGTTCTCTTGCTTGAGGGTACACTCAGGCACACTATTCTATCTTATTTTTTTTTCTTTTTTTTCTTCCTCTTGTTTTTTTGAAATGGTGTGTTGGGTAGGCTTAATAGAAGGGCCATGGATGCCTGGTGGTTTATCAAGAGGTTGTCTTTTCCTTTTTCTGATTCTTTTTCTTCTCAAAACCATCTTTACTGTCCTCCCTTCAGTTGAAGTGGCTATCCTGGAGGGTATTTAGCCTTGCATGGTGTATCGGCTCCTCCATGTTGACCAGTTTTTCCGACTTTTCACTATAGTATATGGGTATCATCAATCACTTTGTTTATAATTCTGTACGTATTGTTTTTGTTATAATTCTTGTTAATCTAGTTTTTAAGTATGATGTCTCTTTTTTATTTCTATTAATTCTTATGCTGTCTGGAGACATCGAGCGAAATCCGGGACCAGTACGTCCTATATTTCGTCAATGTCGTCTTCTGTATTGCAATATTCGTGGTCTTCATGCAAATATCCAAGACCTTACAGTTGCGTCCAGACAGTATGATATTCTTTTGTGCTCAGATACTTTGGTTTCTAATATGAGGCACTCATCTGAGCTCCATATAACTGGTTTTAAGAAGCCAATAATGTTGAAACGTGATGCCATCCCTAGGGCCAGGGGAATGGCGGTGCATATTAGGACCGAGTACCCTGCTTCTCATAAGTCCTGCTATCAATGTGGATGTCATGAGATTCAGGTAATAAAAGTTTGTGGCTGGCATAACAACTTTTATTTGTGTTCGATCTACCGGAATCCAGACATGGATGATTCTATCTTCGATTGTCTTCTTAGCATTATGGCTAAGATACAAGAAGATGATAGAAAGGCTTCTTTTGTCTTTGTTGGTGATTTTAATGCTCACCATAGGGAGTGGTTAAATTCTATCTCTCCTACCGATCGCCATGGCTTAAGAGCTTTAGACTTTGCCTCTGAATCAGGCTGTGAGCAAATCATAAATGAAGCTACTAACAGGTCTGGTAATTGCTTGGACCTCGTATACACTGACTCCCCTGGCGTTATAACTAGTAAGGTTGGTTCTCCAGTCGGGACATCTGATCATGCCTTGATTTCATTATTAGTGAAGACTGAGCAGCCTTTCCCTGATATATCATATTCTTGTAAAATCTATATGAAATCCCAAGCAGACTGGAATGGGATTTTACATGATCTTTTGTGCTTGAATTGGTCTCAATTATATAATAGTGTAGATCCTGTTGTCCCTTTGAATGAGAATCTAGTCAACATAATTAATAGGCGTATCCCTTCTCGTGTGCTAAGGTACCGAGTGAAGGACAAACCGTGGTTCAATGATGATTGTAGACGTGCTTTTTTGGAGAAGCAGGTGACCTATCAACTTTGGAAGGGTTACTGATCAGATTTGACCTGGAACAACTATACTCAGCTTCGAGCTTTTGCTCAGAGAGTTTATGCCTCAACTGAAAAGGAGTACAATTTAACCATAAAAGAAACTCTTTCTGGTACAACTCAGGAACATAAATGGTGGTCTACCCTTAAATCTACACTCTTTGGTGTAAATGCAACAGTTCCTCCTTTACTTAAACCAGATGGCTCAGTCACTCACTGTCTTAAAGAAAAGGCAACCCTTTTGGCTGATGTTTTTGACAGTAAACAGAGTAATGAAAAACTTGAGCTTCCTCATTCCTGTTTTCCTGAGGCTAAACTAACTAGTTTAGCTTTTCGATCTCGTGAGATAAAAGCTCTGTTGGTGGACCTTGATGCTTATGGAGGTGTAGACCCAAATCGTATTTTTCCTTTGTTTTTTATAAAGACAGCAGATTTCTTAGCTCCAAAGTTATCTGTTATTTTGCGCAAGTTAGCAAGAAGAGGAACTTTTAGCACTAGTTGGAGAATTTGTAATGTTATTCCTCTATGTAAATGTGTTTGTAGTAGCTCAAGTCCCACTGATTACCGCCCAATTTCCATAACTCCCATATTATCTAAAGTTTTTGAACGTCTTCTGGCAAAACGTCTTAATAGGTTTGCTGAAGGTAATCATCTACTCCCTAGTTTGCAATTTGGTTTTCGTAAAGGCCTTGGAGCATGTGATGCCCTTCTTACAATCTCCAATGCTGTACAGAAATCCCTTGATTGTGGTCGGGAAGTTCGTATGATTGGCCTTGATCTTAGTGCTGCCTTTGACCGTGTTAATCATGAGGCCCTTGTTTTCAAACTGAAACAGTTGGGAGTGGGTGGGTCGTTTCTTAGAAATTATTATTGATTTTTTTAGTAATAGATCTCAAAGAGTTGTTGTTGATGGGCACCATAGTGATTATAGGAATGTGATATCCGGTGTTCCACAGGGTAGTGTTCTCGGCCCATTACTTTTCATACTATATACACATGACATGTGGTTTGGCCTAGAAAACAAGCTTGTTGCATATGCAGATGATGCTACTCTCTTTGCATCAATTCCATCCCCTGAATTTAGATCTAGGGTTGGTGAATCCCTTAATAGAGATTTAGCTAGAATTAGTGCATGGTGCAAATTATGAGGTATGAAGTTGAATCCTAACAAAACTCAAAGTTTGATTGTAAGTAGGTCAAGGACGGTGGCTCCTCATCATCCGGATCTCAGTATTGATAATGTTTCTTTAAATATATATGACTCTTTCAAAATTTTAGGTGTGATTCTCGACAGTAAATTTACTTTTGAGAAACATATAAGGTCTGTGTCTTCTTCAATTGCACAAAAAATAGGCTTATTGAGAAAGTCTTTCAAGATTTTCGGTGATCAATCTATTCTGAAGAAGTGTTTTAATTCTTTCATTCTACCTTGTTTTGAGTATTGTTCTCCTGTCTGGTGATCAGCTGCTGATTCTCATCTTAATTTGTTGGACAGAAACTTACGGTCTATTAAATTTATTATTCCTGATTTAGATATTAATCTCTGGCACCGTCGTTCAATTAGTTCATTATGCATGTTTCATAAGATTTTTCATAACTCTGACCATCCTTTACATTCAGATCTCCCTGGACAATTTTATCCTGTTCGTAATACTAGGCAGGCAGTTAATTCTAATAGCCAGGCCTTCTCCATCACGAGGCTCAATACTACGCAGTACTCTAGAAGTTTTATTCCAGCTGTGACCAAGTTGTGGAATGATCTTCCTAATCGGGTGGTTGAATCAGTAGGACTTCAAAAGCTCAAAGTTGGAGCAAATGCTTTTTTGTTGACCAGGCAGACATGAGTCTTTTTATAGTTTATATATGACATATTTGTTTTGACGTTGTTAATAGTTTATATATGACATGTCTGTTTTGACGTTGTTACTTATTTTAGAATGATTTATTTTTAATTTGTTCTCTTCATTTATTTATTTCCTTATTTCCTTTCCTCACTGGGCTATTTTTCCCTGTTGGAGCCCCTGGGCTTATAGCGTCTTGCTTTTCCAACTAGGGTTATAGCTTGGATAGTAATAATAATATTAATAATAATAATAATAATAATAATAATAATAATAATCAGCACCGGGCTATTTACCCCAAAATTTATAAATCATATATGCATGCACATATTCCACTAAACACCCGTAAATATACAAATCCAATACATTACATTAATCCTGTAAATATCATGCTGGATATTGTATACCTTTGCTCACTCACTTCATAAAAGATAAATTTGCTCTTTCACATTTTTTAATAACCAGGATCTTTAAACTATTTGCCGACTATAGTTTTATAGCCAATAACTGCTTGAGACCTTTCGGGTCACGATGACCTTGCCTTTGACCCCATGAGGTCATATTTTTATTGAGGAATAAGGTTTCTCATAGTACCTCTTTCCTGAATATTTCAAGGAAAACAGTCTAGGAGATTTTTTTTTAAAGTGTCTCACAAATAAATAAGGAAAAAAAAAAAAACACACACACAACAATAGGTAAAGAAATCTACCGTAATGAATAGTCTTAGCTGATCTCAGTGTGGACGGACCAATAATAATAATAATAATAATAATAATAATAATAATAATAATAATAATAATAATAATAATAATAATAATAATAATAAATTAATCTTTACCACATACGACGCTCAGCGCATTATAGATTTTTGTTTTTGTTTGTTGGGCTCATAATTGTATGATATCAATTATATATGTTAACAGAAACTTATTCAGGACAATCCACATCTCTCTCTCTCTCTCTCTCTCTCTCTCTCTCTCTCTCTCTCTCTCTCTCTCTCTCTCTCCTTCAAGCGAAGCTTATGCGTAATGTATCAAATGTTCATATCGTAGAAAGACATTAGACAAATTTATTGATTATCTATATTAATGTAAACATATAGAGGATATTCCACATCTCTCTCTCTCTCTCTCTCTCTCTCTCTCTCTCTCTCTCTCTCTCTCTCTCAAGCGTATGTGTAGTGTATCAAAAGTTCATATAGTAGACATTCGACGAATTACTTCAGTAAAACCACCTTGGATTTAAGCAGCCCCCGAACTCTTCTCAATTCTCAGGTGGTCCGATTCTCTTTGCAGGCATCATTATAGAGATATGATTATCGTCTAGGCATTGCTTAGTATGCATACAAAGACCCCCAAACAGCCAATGAGGAGCTCCTTACAGACATCTAATTAACGCTCTCCAGAGTGGGGCGATAGTCCAATGGTAGCGTTGTTGTTACTGGGTTATAATGATGGTGATTATGGCGTGGTTGTGTGAGGGTTCCTTCCACTCGGAATACACTGCAAGAAAGCAAATATTAGTCCAATATGGTACTCAAAAATAATAATAATAATAATGATAATAATAATAATAATAATGACTTGATCAAAATGAGGTAAAATGAAGTATGATGTTTAACCTTGTCAAGATGAAAGAAAGGAGAAGGGCGAAAAAAATAAAAGAAAATAAAATAACATTTGCGGTCATTTAGGGATATGAAGGCGTTATGATTGTGAGATGAAATATATTACAGTCGCGCTCCTCTTTTGCTTTATTCTAATAATTTCTTTATCAAGCCTCCATGCTGCATATGGTTATAAGATAAAATAACATAATTATCTATAACTTATAGTACGTCCCTTAGAGGCTTTTCGCTGTGGCGTGGCTCACTCTCTGGTAAATAGACATAATCTCGTTGCTCCTATGTTTCTCTGCCATGGGTAGCTTGTTGGCAAATTAACATAATCTCACTGCTGTTCAGTAGCTCTGCTGCGGGTTGCTCGCGGACAAATAAACATAACCTCTCTATTACTCTGTATCTCCGCTGTTGCTCACTCGTTGGTTAATTAACAGAACCTCACTGCACCTGTTGCTCCACTGGCAAATAAACTTAATCACACTGCTCCTCTGTTGCTCCCCCGTAGCTCCTTTGCTGGCACATAGACATAATCTCACTGCTCCTATTTTTCTCTGCCGTGTCTCGCTCCCTGGTTAATAAACATAATGTCACTGCTCCTCTGCGGCTACGCCATGGCTCACTCACTGGCGAATAAACATAATGTCACTGCTCCTCTGTTGCATCGCCGTGGCTCCCTCGCTGGTTAATAAACATAATGTCACTGCTCCTCTGTTGCCCCACCATGGCTCAGTGGCTAGCAAATAAACTTAATATCACTGCTTCTCCGTTTCTCTGCCGTGGCTTGCTCATGGTTGATAAACAGAATCTCACTGCTCCTCTATTGCTCCGCCGTGGGTCGCTTGTTGGCAAATAAACCTAATCTCACTGCTCCTCTGTTGCTTCACTGTGGCTCCCTCGTTGGTTAATAAACTTGATCTCGCTGCTCTTCTGTTTCTCCATCATGGCTCAGTGTCTGGCAAATAAACATAATCTCACTGCTCCTCTGTTGGTCTGCCAGGGCTCGCTGGCTGGCAAATAAATATGATGGTACTGCTCCTCTGTTGCTCCGCCATTGCTCGTTCACTGGCAAATAAACATTATCTCACTGCTCCTCTGTTGCTTAGCTCTGGATCACTCACTGGCAAATAAGTATAATCTTACTGCTCTTCCGTTGCTCCGCCGTGGCTCATTCGATTTTTAATAACCATAATCTCACGGCGCCTCTGTTGCTCTGCTGGGGCTTGCTCGCTGGCAGATAAACATAATCTCACTGCTCCTCTGTTTCTCCGCTGTCTTGTTTGCTGGCAAATAAACATAATTTCAGTGCTCCTCTGTTCTGGCAAGCGGTACACAGATGTGCTGCGCATGCCATATCTGTAAGTCACTATTAAACTTTTATAATGAACTATAATTTATAGCAAGTATCTTTGACAGTTTTTGGTGCTAAAGTAATGGAGCGGTGCGAGTAAGAGTAATGAGTTTTTAGTGCAATTGTAGAGGTATTACGCACAATAGTAATGCACCCGGAATAGGGGCTATTGTCGGAAATCCTGCATATAGTGTTGTATAATTATAATTATTGCACCACCTTCGCAAATATGAGATTCCCTTGGTCAAGCAGGCCTTGTCAAAGTTCCATAGAGGCCTAACTGTTTACATGATAATAGCACATAAGCCTACATGCCATCACTGAAGTTATTCTATCTGGGCAATATTAATCGTGTTATGTACCTGTATAGTTTTCTCTCTCTCTCTCTCTCTCTCTCTCTCTCTCTCTCTCTCTCTCTCTCTCTCTCTCTCTCTTGTATAATCTTGATCCTATCAAAGTAGTTTTACAGCAACATTGCTATTTATTTAAAATGGGAAACAAAAAAATGTCAAAACCATAGTAATAACCGCACACATTCTATCAAGCACTTTTAATGTAACACATCACTTTCTTTCTAACTCCCCATATAAAACTTTGTAATTCAATGCCTAATAAAGAAATTTGAGATGACAATCGATAAAGTAAGATATATCCTTATTTCCTTTCCTCACTGGGCTATTTATTTCCTGTTGGAGCCTTATAGCAGTCTGCTTTTTCAATTCCGTTGCAGCTTAAGATAATAATAATAATAATAATAATAATAATAATAATAATAATGTATCCTACTTAGGCTATGTCCTTTACGTTTGATGTTGAGTATGGGTACATTTGTACATACACATTCATAAACATACATGTACTGCTGCAGTTTAATATACGTTTTTCCTTTCCTTATATATTTGAGTTAGTGGACAAGTTTATATAATATTCAAAATAAAATAAAACGCGATACATACATATACAACTGCAAAATCTATTTTAAACAAGTATTTGAGAGAGAAAACACAAAGCTTATACAATCATTGATCAATATCCAGCCATGAAATGTATATACAATTAGGAATCCTTCTGTTTCAACGGCTATTATCATTCTGTTGTTTATGGCATCACAATGGAATTATCTTTTCCCATTGAAATGTATTACCTTCAAATACAGGTATTTTAGCTGTTCGAATCCTCCATATAGCTTATGTTATCAAATTGAATTTCATCGCAAAATCCAAGCTATTGGGTGCAACAGAAGACGGATTAGGCATTTAATTGTTCACTGTTTGTATATGGCCTATCAATTATGTTTTGGTATGTAAATTTGGTAGCAATAAAATTACATAATATGCAATCATGCTTTCACTGTCTGGAGCTCTTATGAAGACTTGTGTAATATCCATTCAATCATCATACGCATACACATATATGTGTATCTGCCTATATAAACATATATAAATTAGAATAACTATATATATATATATATATATATATATATATATATATATATATATATATATATATATATATATATATATATATATATATATATATATATATACACGCACACACACATATATATATATATATATATATATATATATATATATATATATATATATATATATATATATGTATATATATATGTATATATACATATATATATATATATATATATATATATATATATATATATATATATATTTTTATATATATATGTATATATATATATATATACATATATATATATATATATATATATATATATATATATATATATATATATATATGTGTGTGTGTGTGTGTGTGTGTGTGTGTATGTGTACATACACACACACATATATGTATATATATATATATATATATATATATATATATATATATATATATATATATATATATATATATATATATATATATATATATATACACAGTATATGTATATGTATATCATAATAATAATAATAATAATAATAATAATAATAATAATAATAATAATAATAACTCTAAGTACAGTATTCCTTGATATTCCTTGATTGTGCTCATAAAATTACAGAATCACTTTCCTCTTCTTTACTGAAGACTCTATTTTTTGCCCAAAGGATGACTTTTCCTTTCTATTATGATATGCAATCAAGTGAAATGGAATCTGAGTTTACTACGAGTTGCGGTCGAGTCAAGAGAATCCTTCGTGGCAGTAATTCCCCCAAAGCTCCGAAGGTTAAAGAAGGCAAGGGAAGTATTTACCCGTTAATCTAAAGGTATGGGCTACTGAGAGAGAGAGAGAGAGAGAGAGAGAGAGAGAGAGATAGAGAGAGAGAGAGAGAGAGAGAGAGAGAGAGAGAGAGAGAGAGAGAGAGAGAGAGAGAGAGAGAGAGAGAGTTACAAGGATTTTTGAGGTGTCAAAGACGTTTTAGTACATCCGGGGAGACTCCATATGCTCTTGGGTAGAGCGATTCAGTTTGAACGTTTAGAGGGTTCTTGTGATATTGTCTAACTTATTCATGAACTGGTTATTACATCCGCTGGAAGTGTGTTTGAGAGAGAGAGAGAGAGAGAGGGAGAGAGAGAGAGTTAAAAGTATTTTGGATTCGTCAAAGACGTTTTAGTCCATCCGGGGAGACTCCATTTGCTCTTGGGTTGACGAATTTTGTTTGAACTTATTCATGAACTCGTTTACCTTGCTACTGTTTTTACATCCGCTGGAAGAGAGAGAGAGAGAGAGAGAGAGAGAGAGAGAGAGAGAGAGAGGAGAGAGAGAGAGAGAGAGAGAGAGAGAGAGAGAGACGTTTTAGTCCATCCGCAGAGGCTCCATTTGATCTTGAGTAGAGCGATTTGGTTTGAGCGTTTAGAAAGTTTTTACAGAGCTACTGTTTGCTACATTCGCTGGAGAGAGAGAGAGAGAGAGAGAGAGAGAGAGAGAGAGAGAGAGAGAGAGAGAGAGAGAGAGAGAGAGCGAGCGAGAGAGAGAGAGAGACAGGAAAGAAGGCACACGCATCATATACAATACTTACTACGTAGCACCATAATTCACTTTTGAACATCTAAAAAGAACGTACTAAATCATTTATAATATAATGAAACCAATGGCATATGAGTGTACATGTAACAGAGAGAGAGAGAGAGAGAGAGAGAGAGAGAGAGGAGAGAGAGAGAGAGAGAGAGAGAGAGAGAGAGAGAGAGAGAGTTACTAACATAATGAAAGATGGCCCAGGCATATACATATGAATTGCCTGTAATAACATGAGAGAGAGAGAGAGAGAGAGAGAGAGAGAGAGAGAGAGAGAGAGAGAGAGAGAGAGAGAGAGTAGGAAATACATTCTTAAAATTCTACCCCTAAAAAATGGAATGAGACAAAAAATTTACAGACGGCAAAGTAATCTCAGAAATTTGGAGTTTTTGAAAAATTGAGGAAAAATTTATAATCCTCATAAGGGGAGGAACATATGTAAAAGATTATATCTTTCCTCAAACGTTCTCGAACACTGCCTATAGGATATGTTGGGTATTATTATTATTATTATTCTAATTATTATTATTATTATTAAAAGTCACGCTACAACCCTAGTTGAAAAAGCAAGATGCTATAAGCCAAGGGCTACAACAGGGAAAAATAGCCCAGTGAGGAAAGGAAATAAGGAAATAGATAAGCTACAAGTGAAGCAATAAATAATCAAAATTATATATTTTAAGAACAGTAACAACACTAAATTAGATATCACCTATATAAACTATAAAACTTCAAAACAAACAAGAGGAAGAGAAACAACATAGAACAGCGTGGCCAAGGGTACCCTCAAGCAAAAGAACTCTAATCTAAGGCAGTGGAAGGCCATAGGTCTGAGGCTATGGCACTACCTAAGATTAGAGAACAATGGTTTAATTTTGAAGTGTCCTTCTCCTAGAATAGCGTCTAACCATAGCTAAAGAGTCTCTTCTACTCTTACCAAGAGAAAAGTAGCCACTAAACAATCAGCATTTTAGATGGTTACCGGTAGCAAGATTAGTAACATCAGAGTGGTTTATGTAGTTCTAAAGAAATGTCACAAATGACTATACAGTACAATAATAGATAAGACAGAAGACACAATTAACAGGATTTGAAATTAGTGATTTTCTTAAACGCAAGCAAGATTTATATGTTCATCTCCCTAATCTTTAAATGTCTTTATCTCCGCCAACAAAGTTGGGAAGAGGTTATGTTTTACAAGTGATGCGTTGGTATCGTCTGCCATTGCTACTCATGCGCAAGCAAAAATGTGCCACATTTTAAAATTCATATATTTTGTAAATAAAAACAACGATGTGCCATTTTATGTGAAGAAGAAACTTTTTAATGCTGCTTTAATGTCAACAATTCTTTACGGGGGTGAGTCCTGGATTAATAGAGATCTGAAACCTAATGTTAAATTATATAACTGGGGAATTACACAACTAATAGGTTTTCGGAAGTTAACATGTAATAATCGGTGTTATTTAGAAGTAGGAATGCCAACGCTAAAAGTTTTTGTAAGAGATAAACAAAGGAAGTTTTTAAAAAATATGTGGAGAGATAGGAACCGGATGATAGACGATCCATGGGTACATGCAATGAAACTTACTTTAGAATACAATTCAGCTACTGGCAGATATGCTTCAAACTAGATTTCAATCGATAAAGATGAGATCAAAGAAGATTTTCAAAACTTAAAACAGGCTGTAATAGAATGTAATTCATCTCCTAGAGAAACATACAGATTATGGAATCCTGAATTTACTGTACACGATGAATATACAAGAAAGATTAATGTTAATGATATATATATATATATATATATATATATATATATATATATATATATATATATATATATGTATATATATATATATATATATATATATATATATATATATATATATATATATATATATATATATATATATAACTTCTTTTACTAGATTAAGGTTGAGCGCTCATAACCTTGCTATTGAAACAGGTAGGTGGAACAGAAGAGGTCGAGGTCGCCTCCAAGTAGAGGAGAGGCTATGCCCTTGTGGCGAGGTACAAACGGAGCTATAAGTGGTGGGGTTATGCCCTATAACACATAGTATACGAACTAATTATAATATAAATTCTTTTCATCAGATCCTTGCCAAAGATGTACACACCACTGTGAAATTTGCTCTCTCAATCTTGAACTGTTACCCATAGATATATTTTCTTTGGTTTAATAATATTTTTTCATTTTATGTTAAAGTGATTTATAGGTAATATGCTTAATGATTTTAATTGTGATATATGCTTAGGAACTATTATAAATCCTGTAATTTCATGAACTACATAGTATATAAAATAATGTAAATATCCCATTTTTATAATAGATTAATTGTAATATGTAATCATAATTATTGTAATTTTTCAATGTAGAATTTGTGGTCAAAAAGAAATCTATCTATTTGTCCGTTTGTCCATTTGTTTGTTTGTGAACAACTTCCTGGCCGAAATTTTACTAAGAGAGTAGTGAAACATCCAGGGATAAACTATGTTGTGACGTGGAAGTTATCTAATTCTAAAAGTCCTAGGTCAAAGGTAAAGGTCAAGGTCGAGCAAAAAATTCGACCAAATCAACCCTAACCTTAACCCCCGAGTTCTTGGGAAGGAAAGCTGGTTTCGAGAAATAAGCTGCCGTGGCAGAGGTCTCTACTCTCAGAGTGCTTTTCTAGTTTACTCATGTTTTCATTCTCAGAGTATTGCCGTGAAATGCATCACTCCAACAAATATATTTCATTATAAATGAAGATTTTAATGCTTTATCAAATGTGTAACAATTATCATTCATATAAAGGTATTTCAACCATTATTAAAAAAAAGTTCTTGAAATTGATATATAAGGAATTTTTTCTAACCATATATTCCTGAGGGTTTTGATAAGATTCCACTTCTCCATTTTCTCATCTGAATTCATTTAAAACAGAATTAACTCTGAACTGCATCTAGCAAGGGCTTTAAAACAGGTTGTGATTGGCATTATTTAAAAGGCATTCGACTTTTTATCTTGTATTATAAAACCTCTTCAAAAAACATATATAAAGAGTTTTAAATTGTTGTTCTAAACTTCACAGCATTAACTAGAGGGGCAATAAATCCAGGACAGACCTCCACCGCAGCAGCTTATTTCTCGACCTTTTGCTCGACCGGGACCTTGACCTGTGACCTAGCCTTTCAAAATTTTGATAATTTTCAGCTTTTTTATATAACAGTTAGTCCCTGCAAGTTTCATTACTCTGCGATTGAAATTGTGGCCAGGAAGCTGTTCACAGCCTTGACCTTTAACCTTGACCTTAAAAAATTTAATTATTTTCAGTTTTTTACATAACAGTTAATCCCGGCAAGTTTCGTTACTCTACGATTAAGATTTTGGCCAGGAAGTTGTTCACAAACAAACACACACATACAAACATGACGTAAAACATAACCTCCTTCCAAGGATATGTTGGATTCTTCAATGGGAGTCTGGTATTTTCATGAGAAATACACATTTCGTTTTACATTTCGGGTAAGATTCCGAAAAGAATTTCAAAGAATGAAAATCTAAGAACCAGAAATGGAAAGTTATGTAATGTTCCTTTACAAAAATGTTTAAAATATTATACAACGGATTTTAAGCGAAGCGAAAAATCTATTTTTGGGTGAGATGGCCATGTCGTCCTGATGGAAGTTCCTTAAAGTAGCTTCCTAAGGGATTTATGTACTACAGTGATATTCCCAGAGAATTTTACCTTTAGGTATCCAGAATTCTAACTCCTGGCGCGAATATCCTTAAAATTTTTCCAAAGGATATCGCATAATATCAGCGGATGCATTCTTGACACACCTCCATAGCAATCTGCACCCCAAACAGCGTTTTGGTTTCGAGGAGGATGTGGCAAAAGGGAACCGTCCAAAGGCTCTCCCCGCTCTCGTAATACTATTGGGAATACAACAGCGCCATTCCCACGACGGCGAACATTCCTTGTAGCATTGAGCGTGGATGTTACAGATACAGTACCACAGGAGGGAAACTGTGAAGATCTTTTCTTTTAGAAGAGATGGGTGGGTCCATCAGAACGACATGGCCATCTCACCCAAAAATAGATTTTTCGCTTCGCTCAAATCCGTTTTTTGGGTTCAAGCCATGTCGTTGTGATGGAAGCATACCAGAGCAATAGTGTATCTGTAGATTTTTAATCAGTGCCTTAACCTTATAGCAACCTTTTCTATGGTCATGGGGACCACATGAGACAAGGGACGTTACCGTTATTCGTCATCATCACTAATCATAACCAATACTAGTGCTTCCTGCCTCTTACAGGAAGAGTCATTCTAGACAGTAGAAAAGGGATCTTGAGGTTAACATAAATAGTATGACCAAACATAAGTACACACTGAATATACAAATAGTCTCATAGTTGTATATTGGCTAAAATAACATCAGTGTCTCTTATATCTATTATGTGATGCATACAAATATATAAGGTATACTTACTTTGGTAAGTTGAAGAACTCTGGCATGTATACATACAATTGTCTGGCGAAGATGGACGCACTACATTCTAATAGACATTTATTACTAATAAATGACTAACAGATGTTCAGTTAAGCGAATGTAGTATGACAATGGGATTATACCTGTAACAAGTACAGAGACTATATTTCCTTCTTGAAGGAAGAAATGATGAGTGCCACTCTCAGACTGAAGAAAATTATAAAACAAATTCTCTTCATAATTCCTGTACTGGTTACTTCTATCTGCACTGTGTACTTCGTACAGCGGCACTAGTGCTATCAGTATAATTCCACACCTGGGATTTTGAACAGACCAAGTGTTATCATGGTAACACTTATTTAAAAGAAGTCACACCTAAGAAGGGTGACCTCTTCTCCCTTTAATTGACAGTCCCAGTCAATTAGCTGTTCATCGTAGAATTAGACGGCAGGTTAAATATTCTACCTGGCATCACCACATATTGCTTCAGAACATGGATTTGTCTAGCATAGTGTATGTAGAACACTCTGGATGATTCTCATCCGTTACATGTGCGAGGACATGTGAGGTCCCAAACCCAAAACTGTTTACTAGAGTAATTAGGGGGCAGGTTTTAATACACTACCTGCCGCCACTACGAAGTGTTTCAGTTCATGCACTTGTTTTGCATAGTGTTTGTAAACCACTCTGGATGATTTCCATCTAGTGTATGAACGGAGGCTCTCAAAGTCCATATACTGAAAGAAGTTCAGTGATGAAGCAATCTTTCTCGGATCATGACCTGCGGGAGTACTGTCCGGATCCGCTCTACTAATAAAGTAGGTTAGCTTCGCCCTTAGTTGTCTTATGGATAAATTTGATCCAGAAGTTTCTCCTTTAAAGAGCTGTCCTCCCCTGAAGTCTGAAGTTCTACGAAGATAGACCTTTAGATACTCTACAGGACATAGAGAGACATCTTCCTTCAGAGGGCAGATTCTCCAGGGACCCCACCTCTTAGTGGGTAGCTCGTTTTTAGCGAAAAAGGATGGATCAGGAAATAGATTCAGTTCTCCTCCTTCCGTGAACTGAATGTGACCCTCATCTCTGGATAGGGCCACTATTTCACTAACTCTAGCCCCGGAGGCAATAGCAAACAGAAAAATAACCTTTTGGGTTAGATCCTTAAGAGAACAATCTTCATTGTTCACAGATGAGGCATAATGTAAGACCTTGTCCAAAGACCAAGAGATGGGGTTTGGTGGTACCGCGGGCTTAAGCCTAGCACATGCCTTTGGAATCTTATTAAAGATTTCATTCGCCAGATCCACTTGAAAGGCATATAGGAGAGGCCTAGTCAAGGCTGACTTGCACGTATTTATCGTATTGGCCACCAGACCTTGGCTATAAAGGTGGACAAAGAAGGACAGACAGAAGTTTATTGAAATTTTTTTCGGTCCTTTTGCTTTGACAAGCTCAACCCACTTTTTCCAGGAAGACTCATATTGTTTTCTAGTTGACTTGGCCTTGTATTCTTCTAAGAATTCTATATTGCCTTTTGAGATCCCAAACCTTTTTTTAACCGCTAGAGCGAGAAAATCATGAAATGAAGGGTTTGGGTTCTCTGTGATAAAACGAAGGCTGTTAATTTGTGAATCTTCGGAAATATACCTAGGGTCAGAGCTAGGACCAGCCTCATCTAGTCTATCAGCCCCACTAGAGGATCCTCATATCGGGCTATATAGCGAGGTAGTTTCTTGAAGACGCTCGTGATGAAGAGGTCGAATTGCAGTTCCGGGACTTGTTCCCATCTGGGAGGGAATATGTCTGCGCCCATGGACCATTCAAACTCTATCGTTTTGTATCGAAATAGAGTATTCACCGTCACATCGTGGATCAGTTGTAAATGAACTGCTGGTAGGTGCCGTCCCTTTAAGAGAGGGATGGGTAACTTCACCAAGACTGAATGAGACGTTTGAATGTGACGTCTTATTATCACTTCGGTGTCCCAGATCAGTCGTAGGGAGCCTGATCTGTGTGGAGTGGGCTTCCCCACCCATGAAAGGACCAGCAGAGTCTTAGGGCTTTCGTGCTCTAATTTCTGTTAGAGAAGCGATTAAAGAGGGACCGATCTCAGTCTTTTTTTATCTCTTCAAGCGTTTGATGCTTGTTTTCTCCAAGCTCTTAACGCATCTTTCCGGTGTGCCCTTAGCACCAGGTCTGTCACTATAGCGAACTGGGGAAAGTTTAGCGCTTTTTCCTGTTGGCGTTTTGGTATTCTGACAGAATACCTGAGTCTCTTGACAGACCTCACGAGCTCCTTTTATATTTCCAAAGGAGAGGAGAGTTGATGTGATTGAGGGCTTCGATGGTTTATTAAACATCGAAACCCCTGAGCTGGAGAAAGTCGAGACTTCTAGAAGCCTATCTTGCATCCGTGATGTCCCAGGAACCGGGTCATCTCTTTGAATGCACATTGGCCGGACACTTCGGCTGCTGCCCACTCCAGCCTCTTGATCAGGTATATTAATACCTGAACTATTTCTAGGCTTGACTTTGACGTGACTAAGTACGTCAATCCTTTGAAGATACTTAGCACTGTGAGTCCGACACGTATCTTTCCTAAGATGAATGTTACTCTCTGTAACATGAATTCTAGATAGGAGGAAGGGGGTTGTTTGACTGGAAGGTTCTGAAGGACACCTTTCAGGTCTGACAAGACTACGAACACCCCTAATTGGAACAAGGTCCATATGTTCAGAAGGATTAACATTCAGAGCTTGCAGCCTTCCCTGGAACTCGATGAGCTATAGTTTTCTTACCACCTGTATGTTCTATAGCTCTCAGGTATACTTCTCCAGGAGGGTTTTGAACTGTAGGAGAAGGTAAGGAAATGATGGTAGGGACATATCTGTTTCCCATCAATGGCTCATCTTGAATAGGCTTTGGACCGAAGGATCGAAGGTCCTGCGATCCTGAGGGAAAGTTCCTCCTAGCCGAAGCATCTTTATGCTTCGAGTAGTGGGATGTTGTTGAGCAGCCCGGATATTTCCAGCATTTTCGATCTTCTTTTTAGGTTGGGGACCCACAACCACTGAAGATTTTCTCTTTGAAGGAATGCCCCATTTGTGTAGAAGACTTATGTTCTCCATGGTGGCGTTCTTAATTACTTCCTTAATGACCTCGTGTGGGAAGAGGTCTTTACCCCAGATGTTGGAAGATATTAATTTCCTTGTTTCGTGTTTCACTATTGCGTCAGCGAACACAAACTCTCTACATGCTCTCCTAGCCTTCATAAAGGCGTAAAGATCCTTCACCAAGATAGCCATATGCATTTTGGCTATGACCATGAGCATGTCTGGGGTACTTTCGTAGGTTGAACACAACTCTATGTAGTTTTGTAGAGAAAGGGATGTCGCAAGTCTCTCCTTTGACTCATGTTCATTACACAAGAGCAACTCAGACAATTTAGGGAGACATACCTTGAATTGTCGACTTGCAATGTCCTTGTCTAATTTTCCTACTGAAAATGTCAAATGGACTTCCTTCCAATCCTTTTCCTGTCCGGGAAAAGCTGGTGACAAAGGCTTGCACTCATCGAGTGTGGGACATGGCTTACCGGCCTCTACCGCTTTGGCAACAGAAGAAAATGCCTTCCCCATGAAGGGGAATGAGAGTGAAGTAGGAGTAAGAAAGGAAGGGTGTCTGTTATTCAGTGAGAATACCTTTGACTTTGAATAACCCGCCTTTCTCAGACTACCTGAAAGGATAGTCTGTGCCTTATCATGGTCGAGAATCAAGACCTCCTTTGGTTCCGCTCCTTTTCTTGACTTTGGTTCGTACTTCAGTCGAACCCAACAATTAGGGAAAGCATCAAAGCTTGGCCAAAATTGAATTTTGTCCAAAGGAACAGCATCTATTTTCTCTGAGATGTAGAGATTGCCATTTGAAATCGGCAGCTGCTCCGCAAACCTCCAGGGATTGGTTATGGAGCATGTTGGTAGGTCTTGATTCAAGGATCGTTTGACTGACCCCTGGGAAGCGACAAGAGAAGCTTTACGAGGCTCTATCTTGCGTTTCACTTCCTGCTTTTCATTTTGTTTACGAAAGCTCTCTATTTGATTCTTCAGCTGGATACATAATTGTAAAACATTATCCAATAGAGGGGTAGAAGACGAAGATGTCGACAGCGATAGCTCTATAGCCGGCATAGGCGGAGGAAATTCCGACACAATATTTTCCTCTTCTACCCTGGGGTACTTCTTGCCCTTAATCCCAAAGGTTTTCTGGCCATCAGGGGATGTAGTTGGCTCCTGAGGCACTACTGTTTCCTCACTTGCTTCCGGAAATAGTAGCTTACGCATCCTATCATTAGGTAGGAAAGGTCCCGGAGAGATCTTTTGAAAGCCTCTCACCCAGTTGCGTAATTTATATTGAGCTGTATCCCTAATCTCCGTAGACTTGGGATTTTCAAAACCTTCGGACTTTAACGTCCGACATATATTACAAACCTGTGGGTTCCAATAATGTAGGGATCCAGAAATAATATTGCAGAGGGCATGAAACCTGCAAGTATTATGACCGTAAAAATACTTACTCTTGGCCTTGCAGAGGACTTCAGCACAAGGTATCTGGTGTTCCTCCTGTAAAAAAAGGAAAACCAAATGAGTATACAATGGATTATCTCCTTGATACTGTACTGGTAGCAGACACAGAAGAGAAGCTTGACCGACTAGTGACAGAATTTGGAAGGGTGTGTGAGAGAAGGAAGTTGAGAGTTAATGTGGGTAAGAGTAAGGTTATGAGATGTACGAGAAGGGAAGGTGGTGCAAGGTTGAATGTCATGTTGAATGGAGAGTTACTTGAGGAGGTGGATCAGTTTAAGTACTTGGGGTCTATTGTTGCAGCAAATGGTGGAGTGGAAGCAGATGTACGTCAGAGAGTGAATGAAGGTTGCAAAGTGTTGGGGGCAGTTAAGGGAGTAGTAAAAAATAGAGGGTTGGGCATGAATGTAAAGAGAGTTCTATATGAGAAAGTGATTGTACCAACTGTGATGTATGGATCGGAGTCGTGGGGAATGAAAGTGATGGAGAGACAGAAATTGAATGTGTTTGAGATGAAGTGTCTGAGGAGTATGGCTGGTGTATCTCGAGTAGATAGGGTTAGGAACGAAGTGGTGAGGGAGAGAACGGGTGTAAGAAATGAGTTAGCGGCTAGAGTGGATATGAATGTGTTGAGGTGGTTTGGCCATGTTGAGAGAATGGAAAATGGTTGTCTGCTAAAGAAGGTGATGAATGCAAGAGTTGATGGGAGAAGTACAAGAGGAAGGCCAAGGTTTGGGTGGATGGATGGTGTGAAGAAAGCTCTGGGTGATAGGAGGATAGATGTGAGAGAGGCAAGAGAGCGTGCTAGAAATAGGAATGAATGGCGAGTGATTGTGACGCAGTTCCAGTAGGCCCTGCTGCTTCCTCCGGGGCCTTAGATGACCGCGGAGGTAGCAGCAGTAGGGGAGTCAGCATTATGAAGCTTCATCAGTGGTGGAAATGTGGGAGGTTGGGCTGTGGCACCCTAGCAGTACCAGCTGAACTCGGTTGGGTCCCTGTTTAGGCTGAAGGAACATAGAGAGTAGAGGTCCCCTTTTTGTTTTGTTTCATTGTTGGTGTCGGCTACCCCCCAAAATTGGGGGAAATGCCTTGGTATATAGATAGATAGAGATCTCCTTGACAATCAACATGCAAATGTCCTTTACAATAGAGTAGCTGAGGATAGTAAGCTATAAAGGGATAGTAGGAGATACATATTTATGTACCCTGTGAGCAAATGCTGTTGCCTCCCCTCAGTATTAACTACATGGAGACTTCTCTAAAGAGTAACTCCAAGTAAAAGAACCCTTACCCCTAGGGGTAGAGAAGTATCAAATCACTGTCCCAAAATAATGTTAATACTGTGGGGTCAGGATGACTGATTCTCGATCAGAATATTGAAAAAAACTTATTCATTCAATATATGAACGGTACCAGCAGAATGCTCGTACAAGGGTACCCAAGGTATGTTAGAAAATAATACTCTATCATGGTACTGTAGTTTTCTAATTGCAGTAAGTCTATATTGCAATTTACTGGCTACTGTACATCCTGTATTGTAGTCTAGTCATTATGCTGCCTTCATAGTAGCATATGACAGTATGTTCCATCTAGCATGAAGCCAGCTGGACTAGGAAAATAAAGACATATATTTGTATATCCCACTCAGCCTATTTGCTGTAGTCTTTCTACTATATTAGAATATAGAGTTTCCTGATCAGGGAGACTCAAGGCAAAAGGCTGCACCCTTTAAGGGTTAGGAGTGTATTACTCCTGCCTTGAAGTGTTTAATATTGTAGGGTAATCCTAATACTGATTTCCAATCAGGATATTGAAGAAATCATATTCATTCAATATAGGATTGGGCTCAGCAAATGCCTGTGTTGGATATCCAAAATATATTGGAAATAACTACTAGTATAAACTATAGAGTAGTTTTCTATCTGCAGTATATTCTATAATGCAGATATACTGGCTACATGTATAAAATATACAGTAGTTCAGCCGGCATGTAGCCGGCATAGCTAGGTCTTGCCGGCATACCAGGCATGCTAGCTAGAGAGAGAGAGATAGCATGGAAATAAGGCTACTCCTTACTGTGAATGTATACAGTAATTTAGGATGTAAAAGTCTAATTTGACTGCCTTTTTCCAGAGAGAAGGTTCTAATAGAAGGGGAGAATGTACCATTCAGGCTTCCATGCAGCTACAGTACTATTGCCGACAAAGTACTGCCGATACACTGCCGGCCGGCAAGTCCGGCAGTACCAGTACAGTCGGCATGCTGCCAACTGAGTCAGCACTATCTGTGCCGGCCTGGCCGGTAGTACCCCGGCAACAGGACCTGTAGCAGCAGTCCAAGGGAGGACTGAAGAACCTTGGGAACAGAAGGGACTTCCCTCTCATGGCCATCATGGTCGCCGGCAGCCATCTTGGCTGCCGGTTGGGCCGGCAGTTGCCGGCTAGGCCGGCAGTTGCCGGCTAGGCCGGCAATTGCCGACAGATGATGTGGTTGGCGGCAGTATGCTCTGCCGTCAGCCAAAGACATGGCTCGAGAGGGAGTCTGGCTGGCTCCGGCAACCTACCAGCAAGGGAAGGTTGTAAGATGCCAGCCTAAAGAAAGACAATGGCTAAGCCATCAAAAGAGGACAGTGGGGTAGGGAACAGGGTCCTGTAACGAGTGTTAAAGGAACTGACAAAAATTGTCAATCCTACCACCTGTAAAAGAAACTTTGTTTCGGTATCGGCAAAATCCCAGGGAACAGGAGAGACTCAGTTCTCCAACCCAGAGATTGCCGACACAGTTAAGAGGATGGCGGCACTGCTGCCTCCTCTTAACAAAGAAGAAACAGAGTTCCAGTGCCACGTATCCTAGGCTAAAGAAAATTACTCTTCAGCCCAGAGTACTGTGGCATAGGACTAGTCTTTTAGTCGCAAGGAGAAGATGGTATCCTACCATAACTTCAAGTGCAACTAATGAGGGCTAACCTCCATTGCCAGCCACCTAGCCGGCAGGGGAATGATGGTATCCTACAACCCATTCGCCCTGCCGGCAGGTCGCCGACATAAGACTAAATACTCTGAGATTCTGACTAAATCCCAAAACCCGATGGTATACCACAACCAACGGTTAAGGGAAGAGGCAGGACAAACCCTAAGTTAGCCATGTCTGAATAAAATTCAAGGCACGACTATTAGGGTTGTAGCCTGAGGCTACACTCAGAGGGAAAGAAATTACCCTTAAGTCTCCGAAGAGACGTGTAATGTTTCATAACATTATAGGAGGTATCAGTCTCCACTGAATGAAAACAAAACACGAGGGTAACCGGAGAAAGTCTGAACGTATAGTAAAACGTTTAGGTAAGGTTACCTAAGCTATACGAAATCTCGGTTCCCTAAATCACCGAAGCTCTAACTATACGATCGACAGAGAAAAGGGAAACGAAAATTATGCACATTATCAAAACTTTACAGGAGTAATTGCCTAAATAGCTAAATGATTAAAATAATTAAATAAAGCTATTAAAAACTGGAAGTCGTTCTGCTATCTAAATAACACATGCCTAACGAACAACGGCGCCATGGCGCCACCAGTAACTGGCCTAGCTCTTAAACACAATAAAATACTCTAATTTCATTGTGAAACAAGCTAAAATATACTCATAGTAAAGACCCGATACTCAACTTTCCAGAGGCGGAAGACGATGGAGAAAGCATAATAATAATCCTGTAAAACGATCGAAAAGTTAGATCACCAGGAAATATCACCGAGCGAGATCGCTACAAAAAAAGGAATGTCCGCCATCGTGGGAATGGCGCTGATGTATTCCCAATAGTATTACGAGAGCGGGGAAAGCCTTTGGACGGCTCCCTTTTGCCACATCCTCCTCGAAGCCAAAATGCTGTTTGGGTGGTGCAGATTGCTATGGAGGCGCGTCAAGAATGCGTCCGCTGATATTATGCGATATCCTTTGGAAAAATTTTAAGGATATTCGCGCCAGGAGTTAGAATTCTGGATACCTAAAGGTAAAATTCTCTGGGAATATCACTGTAGTACATATATCCCTTAGGAAGCTACTTTAAGGAACTTCCATCACGACGACATGGCTTGAGACCAAAAAAAACTACAATGACAGTATTCACTGTAAAAAATCGTCGGGGATTATGGAAACATTTTAGAATATAGAAGTTAAATACATACATGCAAAATTGTTTTGAAGAGCAGGAAAAAAAAAAGAATTATCTAACACCAATAACAGTATAAACTCTAAAAAATCGTCGGGGATTATGAAAACAATTTAAAATGTAGAAATTGAATAGATACACAAAACAATGCTTCAAAGAGCAAAAAGAAAAAAATCTCAGAGGAACAACTTATTATTACTGGAGATAAAACCTTTCCCTGGCAATATTACATTAGGAAGAAAGAATGGATGCAGTTACCCTCGAAATCTTTTGAGTGTAGAGGATATTTATATGCCATTAGAATACGAAATTCAATTGGCTAAATGGGATCCAATGGGGTCAAGTTGTATTTTCAAGCAGTCCCTTCTCTGAATCTGTCAGTATTGCCAACCCAAATATTTTCTTTTCAGTTGTACCAACGCAAATATTTTCACTGTAACTTGGCGTCTCGATCTCAACTCTACG
>NC_090731.1:64787918-64795418 GCF_036898095.1 Palaemon carinicauda | reverse complement strand
AACCGTTGATGACCTGGCCTGTTTATTAAGATTCCGTTTGCTGTTATTGATGATGATGATGATGATGATGACGACCACTAATTGACTGTTCAGTTCAGTTGACGAACTGCATATAGTTCCGTTTGCCACAGATTAGTGGGTGTGCCAAGGAGTGATCGGTTTGTGTGCGGAGACAGTTTCCGCATAAATAAATAAACAATTATAAACATATTTGAAGTTTGCCATAAAAGACAGTTGGCTTTGTGTTGAGGACAGTGTTGATGTCCCATAAAATATAATATACATTTAGGTTGTGGTCGAGATTAGTTTTAAGTTTGTTAGGTTTATTTTGGTTTATTTGAACGGTGTTACAGTTATTTGAATGGTTTTTAGTATTAAGTGATTGTTATAGTTAGTAAGAAATATATAGTTTTAAGGTTATGTTTTGTTTTGTTTTTGTCCTTTTGTCCAAGAGTCCCGCTGCTGATAACGTAAGGGGAAAGGTTCTTTGGTGGGACAATTGTCAGTTAGAGTGATTCCAGGGTGTGGGGGTTGTTTTGCAACATCCCACCACATTATTTTGGCGCCCGAACAGGGACTGCTGAGGCGGGACTGATAGCTGGACTCTTTGACGAAGGACTGATAGGATACGAATTTAGAATTAAGACTGAAAAAAAAAATGGAAGAACAGTTAAAGGTTTTGAAGGAGAAATTGCGGCTGAGTAAGGAGCGTGAGGAGAGGTTGCTTGTAGAGAATGAGAGGTTTAACTGGGAGAATGAGGCGATGCAGAAGGAGCTTAGGGAGTTAAAGGGAACTGTAGAGAGAGTGGAAGAATGTGTTGAGATGAGGATGAAAGAGAATGAGGAACGAATGGAGAACCGATTGGAAGCTATGATGGGGCAAGTCATGGGGATAATGGAAACTATCATGGGTGAAGGTGCAGTCGGAGGAGTGTCCTCAGTTTCGGGTAATGGGTTGATAGTGGTTGGGAAGGCTAAGGTTAGTGATAATGGGAAAGGAAGTGATAGTGATAGTAATAGTAAAATAGTGATAGTGAGATCAAAGATAAGGGAATAAGGCATAGTAAGGATGAACAGAAATGTGATAAGAATCATGAGAAGAAAGGTAGAAGTGATGTGAAAAAAGGGAAGAAAAAGTATCAGGCTGATAGCAAGGACGATCGTGAATGGGTGAAAGTGGCGAGTAAAAAAAGGGCTAGGAAGAGTATGATCAAGGATAGGAGTATGGCTGTGGAATTAGATTCCTTATATTCTAGCGAGGAAGTAGGAAACAAGAAGGAAGGTAGCAGTGATGATAGCAGTGAGAATGAACGTGATGTGTGTAAGACTGTGTTTATGAGAGAGGTACCTCGGTGTGAAAGGTTCAATGAGCATAGTAGTAGGGATGTATACAAGTTTTTCAAGGAGTATGAGAGGTATTGTCAGGATAAGTATGGTGATAGTAAAAGAGTTTGGGCTAGGGAGTTAGGAGAATATTTGACTGGGTATTTGTTGACGATGTATGGAGTGATAATGAGTGTAGGTGACGTTGATTATGAAAGTGTGAAAAAGAGAATAATTGAGCAGGTAAAACATATGAATGGGAGTGTTAAGTATAAGCGTAAAAATGATTTTGATGAAGCACGGATGAATGCAGGAGAAGCGATATCGATGTATGTATGTAGGTTGGAAACTTTAGCTAGGAAGAAGTATGCGGATGAAGGTATAAATGTGAATAAGGAGTTAATGAAGAAGTTTTTGGCTACTGTACCCGAGAATGTTGCTGAGTTTGTTAATTTGAAACGGAAGGAGAAAATGAGGTGGACGAAAGAAAGATTGACATAGGATGATATTTTAGAGATAGTTGAGGATTACGAGTTGGATAGGTGTATGAAAGAAAGTAAATCTGTGAGTGTAAGAACTGGAATGGAGGAAAGTGTGCCAGAATTTGTTAGTTTTAGAGATGCTGTTATGAGAGGACCGATGAGGGTAGCTGATAGTGTAGTAGATAGGAGTGTTAGGGCGAGTAATGTGGGAATACCTGTAAGGACAAATGAAGGGTTTAGGCAAGGGAATCAGGTTTGGAGGGATAGGAGTGTTAGTGCGCATCGAGGTATGTCAGATAGTCGTGTCCGTAATGAAAAGTGTTATAGGTGTGGAGAGGAAGGTCATAAGAAGAATGAATGTAGATGGGCTCTAGGTGCTTGTTTTGGATGTGGTGAGGTAGAGCATAGAATTAGTGAGTGCAAGAAAGAGAAAGGGATAAAATGTTATCGGTGTGGTATGACTGGGCACATAGCGAGTGGATGTCGGAGTAATCGTACAAATGTGATTTGCGGTAATTGTGGTAAGGATGGTCATTATGCTAGAATGTGCAAGGAGCCACGGGGTAAGTGTACTGAATGTGGTGTAGATGGGCATGTAACTAGGGTATGTAGGAAGAAGGGAGTAAATTAGCCAGGATGTTCGGGAAACTAGAGTGTAAGAGGGTTCAGCTGGGTGAGTCCTCGAGTGTGTGCGGAGTGAATGTGATGCATGTTCGTGAAGGTTTACTACATGAAGACGTGATGGGCGAAAGAGCTTATGACTGCATGAGTGCAAAAGTAAATTTTAATAGAATAGAGCTAGTTGGTCTGATTGATACTGGTTGTGGTGTCAATTTAATGTTTAATATACATACCATAAGGTAAGGGATGTGTGTGAATTTAGGGGGTGTAAAGGTGAAATGAAAGGTATCGGTAATTTAAGTATATCTGTACGAGAAAATTTTATGATTGGGGGGCTGATGATGGAAGATAATGATTTTTATGTGGTTGAGGGAGTAAATGACAAATACGATGTGTTGTTAGGTTATAACTTCTTGAAAAAATGCGGTATGATTGTACATCCTAGTGTAAATATGATAGAGATGAAAGTTAAGGGTAAATTTTGTGGGGAATTTTATTTGAATGAAGATGGTAGTGTATGTACGAAGGTATGTAAAGGTGTGCCGTTAATAGCAAAAGAAGGTGTTAAATTGTCAAGAGATGCGAGTGAGGTTGTCAGTGTAAAAGTTGCATGGCCGAATAGTCTGGGAATTGCCAATAGTGACAATTGTGAATATGTAGTGGAAGGTTCAGAAGCAAGTAATTTAGTGAAAACAAGTGTGCATGTGTATGATGGTATTTTGAATTTGCAGGAGCCGAAGGTGTATGTGAGCTTGTTGCCGACTGTAAGGAGGAAGAGAATACGGAGTATACGTGAGGGTGATTGCATGGGATGTATGTATACGTTGGTCAATGTAGAGGATGAAAGGTATGTTAAATTGAGACATGTTATGACGGGTAAGATAAAGCAGGATGACGATTGGGACTATGAAAGTTTGAAAGAAAGAATTAATGTAGATGAGAATAAAAGTGAGGGAGAAAGGGAACAATTGTATAGGATGTTATGGGATAGACGGAGAGTTTTGAGTCGCGGTGACGAGGATTGTGGGGGATCAAAGCTGCCTGAACTTAAGATAGTTCTTAGTAATGATACCCCCATATATCAGCGTCCCCGACATTTTTCTCCGCCTATTGCCAGAGAAATAGAAGAGCAGTGCCAGGAGTTAGAACAAATGGGTGTAATAGAAAGGAGTGAGAGTGCCTGGAATAGCCCTATTGTACCTGTAAGAAAGCCGGATGGAAGTTTATGTATGTGCATTGATTATAGGAAGGTGAATGAAGTAACTATTAAAGAACGTTTTCCGATGAATGTAGTGTCTGACTGTGTGTATAAGATGCATGGTATGAAAGTTTTTACAAAGTTAGATTTAGTTAGGGGCTATTACCCGATGCCTCTGGCAGAGGGGAGCAGGCCCATTACGGCATTTTCAAATAGAAATTGTCATTATCAGTTTAAAAGATTAAGTTTTGGCCTTGCTAATGCGCCTGCTGCCTTCCAGAGGGCGATGAATGTAGTTTTGGCTGGGTTTGATCGACAGAAGGTGACTGTTTTTATAGATGATATTTTGATTGCTAGTGAGACTGTTGAGGAACACATGCAGTTGCTTGAAGCAGTATTAGAACGTTTGATAGAAGTTGGTGTGAAAGTTAAGCTTGAAAAGTGTACATGGTTGGCCGGGGAGGTGGAATTTCTTGGGCATGTGGTGAGTGAATTGGGTTAAGGAAGAGTGATAAGTTTGTGAGTAAGGTGACAGAATTTCCACGTCCTCGTACGGTGCGCGAGTTGAGAGGTTTTCTTGGGTTGATTGAATTTGGTCGGAAGTTTGTCAGAGATTGTTCGGGAATAGGGAAGCCTTTGAATGAGTGGACAGGTAAGAGAAATAGTACGAGACTGAAATAGGATGAGCGTATGATTGAAGCATTTGAAAACTTGAAAGAAGAGGCTGCGAGAGACGTCACTTTGGCCTTTCCCGATTATAGTGGGCATGCGAGTATGCTAGAGTTATATACGGATGCTAGTGGGATTAGCATGGGTGGTTGCTTGGTTCAAATGCAAAGAATAAGTGGAGATGAACAGTTGAGAGTGATAACGTATGTGAGTAAAGCATTTAATAAGGCTTAGTGAAAGTATTCCACGATTGAAAGGGAGTTGGCTGCGATACGGTTTTGCGTGAAAGCGTTGAAGGTATTTTTGTATTGTGTGAAATTTATTGTGCGTACTGACCATCAGCCCCTAGTGTACATGATTAGGAAAGAGTCTGTGAATGCTAGAGTTGCGAGGACAATAGAGGATTTGAATGAATTTGACTTTAAGCTAGAATATGTACCTGGGAGTAAGAACGAGATAGCAGATGCGATGTCAAGAATGCATGGTAAGATAGAAGAGAGTAGCGAGAATGATAGTAATTTTGAAAGGTTGCCGGGAGATTTAGTGGTGGTAAAAAGTTTTGAAGGGGATGACATGGTGTATAAATGTATTTTGTGTGGGTTAAATAAGTTTAAATTGAAGGGTTTGAATAGGGATATACCTGCTAGTATAGATGAGCTTAGAATGAGTGTTAGGAATGAATTATCGAAAGAAATGGCATATAAGGAGGAGGATAGTGTGCTTGAGGGTGAATTGTTATCAAAAGTATTGTTGGTAGTAAGTATGTTGTATGGTGTCACTGTTTATTTGTATTTTGGGTGGAATCGTCCGATGCAGTACCGAGCAAATAAAGAGACTGAAAGGGAGTATATATTGAGGTTACAATGTAATGAAAGATGTTGCAAGTTGTTGAGTGAGAAGGTGGATTGTCCAAGTGACTTGAATCCGAGTGGTATGAGCATGGAAGATAGCGAAGATGACAAGGGTGTGATAAGGATGACCCTATTGATAGGAGAGTAAACATTTGTATGCATGGTGTAAAAGGAAGAATGATGACGTATGTGGTTATAAATGAGAATGAATACTGTAGTTTAATTGATACAGGTGCGCAAGTGTCATTAGTGAATATGTCTGTTATCAAGGAAATAGAAAGGTACAATTGGGAAGTGAAAAGGCAATGTAGGAGTGTGAGAATTCATGGGATAGGTAAAGGAAGTTTGCTAGTTTGGGAAGAAGTGCATTTAAAAGTAAAACTGGAAAGTATGGAGGTGGAACATAATTTTATTGTAATGGGAGAGAATGAGATGCCTAGTTGTTTTTTGATAGGAATTGACTTTTTAAGATTGCATGATTTATCAGTTGATATTGGCAGTGGTTTGCTTCTGAAGAATGGATGTGAAGTAGTTGTGATAGAAGATAATAGTGTATTTATGGCGAATTTTGTTGGCATGGTTGATATTACGAAGAGTAAGGATGATCTACTGACTAAAGAGGAGGTGGAAGTAATGCAAGATGAATATGTGGAAATTAAAAGGTTACGTGAATGTATGTTGAATAGTATTGAGGTAGAAGAATGGCCGTCTGATTTAGAGGTGTATAAGAAAGTTAGTAAGAGACTTATTGTGTGTAAGAATATTGTTTATTTTCTACATAAAGGAATGGATGAAGATATATATGTTCCTGTGTTTCCGATGCATGCAGCAGTAAGCATGTGTATGTTAGTGCATGACAGATATGGGCATATGGGTAAGAATAAATTATGGGAATGCATGCGTGAGAGATTGTTTACACCTGGGTTGAGTCAGATATGTAAGGATGTAGCGACTACGTGTGAAGATTGCCAGAAAGGGAAGTATCAGAGAGTGCATGCTAATCCGCCTGTTTTGAGATTACGTGTGAAAGAACCATTTGAGATGTTTGTGATTGATTGTGTTTCGTTGCCTGTGACTGCGAGAAGACATGTGGGAATGATTGTTATGGTTGATCACATGAGTAAATTTACCTATGCAATACCTATCAAGGATAAACGGAGTGAGACTGTTGCAAGAATGGTTGGTCAAGTGATGTTGCCGATGTGTGTGTGTAAGCCTGTGAGAATGTTAAGTGATAATAGCCCTGAGTTTGTTGGATGGGAGTTTGAGCAGATGTTAAGAGAATGGGGTATTGAACATGTGTATTCGACTCCTTATATGCCAAGTGCGAATGGGTTGGCTGAAAGGACTGTAAGAACATTAACTGAAATTTTGCGAATGATGATTACATGTAATAATGATTGGGATTTGTATGTTAGTAGAGCGTTGTGGGCTTACAATGCAACAGTGCATAAGAGTACGGGTATGTCTCCATGTAAGTTTGTGTTAAATTTTGAAAAGATAATAAGACCGAGGTTGGATGTGTCGGAGGATGATAGAGATGTGTCGAGGAAAGCAAATAAGAGGTTTGAAAGCTTTAAAGTTGGTGAGAGAGTGATGAAAGAAGTAATTGAAAAGGGTAGAATGAATGTAAATAGGGTTCGTGATAAATTTGAAGGTCCCTATGTAGTGTTAGAAGTTGGTTCGAGTGGATTAAGTTACGTTTTTGGTAAGTTGTGTGTGGGTGGTATTGTGGAAAAAACTAGGGCCCACCACAACCAGTTGCGTAAATGGAAAGAGGTACCTGAGTATATCCAAGAGAATGGCATGAGTAAATGGTTGAAAAGGAACAAGTGTGAACCTAGAATGTATGAGGACTTAGGTCTGGAAGGTAAACAGTTGATGTAAGTAGAATATAAGAAAAGGAAGAATACAAGAGCTTTAAGTAAAGATGAAAGAAGGGGAAATTTTATAAGTAAAAGTGAGAATAGAAATAAATATGACAAGGGTGTAAATGTGCAAGTGTGTATGGAAGATAAATGTGTTAATACAGATGAATCCTGGCTGAGTATGAATGATACCTATAGTGTGTGTGGCTTTTCCTTAGGTGATGTAAATGAAAGGATGACGAATGCGAGAGTGAGAGAGAGGAGAATGATTAGTAGTATGAATGAATCTTTTGCTAAAGTTGAGAATGTTTTTGATGAAATGGATGAACTGTTTACAGAAATGAGTGTAATTTTAGGGCCAGATGAGAACGAGGTAGATATGATTGTACATGATATATCAGATGATAGGGATTTAGATAGGAATAGTGTTAATGTAGCGAATGATGGTGATAAGGAAGAAGTGAATGAGAGAGTATATGGAGGCCCAG
>NC_090731.1:64732506-64772418 GCF_036898095.1 Palaemon carinicauda | reverse complement strand
GCCAAGAATGAGTTACCCACCAACAGGTGGGGACCCTGGAGAATCTGCCCTCTGAAAGAAGATGCATCTCTATGTCCAGTAGAATGCCTAAAGGTCTATCTTCGTAGAACTTCAGACTTCAAGGGTGGTCAACTATTCAGGGGAGAAACATCAGGCTCAAATTTATCTCTGAATCAACTCAGAGCGAAAATCACATATTTTATTCGCAGAGCGGATCCTGACAGTACACCCGCAGGTCACGATCCGAGGAAAATTGCCTCATCCCTAAATTTCTTTAATTGTATGGATTTTGAACATCTCCGTTCATACACGGGCTGGAAGTCTTCCAGGGTGTTCTTTCGCCACTATGCGAAGCAAGTAGAGGAACTTAAGAGATCTGTGGTAGCAGTGGGTCGTGTAGTTAACCCTACTGTTTAACTCTGCGAGGAACAGTGGTCTTAATTGGGACGATTAAGTCCAGGGTGAGTGTGTAGGTACATACTGTACTACAAACTAAATGAGGGCACCAAGTGCCTACATAGACTGTTCCTTCTTTCAAAGGTGAACCTAGCATAAGTACAGACATGTGTGCCGAGCGTTTCTAACGCTAATGTGATTGATTTGTAATACAGACTTTTATGACTTGATACCTCGGTATCTTATTAAATTGGCGTTTAATGGTTTTTCTTTCAGATAAACAAGTTCTGTTTACTATCATACTTATGCTTAAAGTTTTGGGTTATCCTCTTTTATATATAATATATATATATATATATATATATATATATTATATATATATATATATATATATATATATATATATATATATATATACATATATATTTGTTGTTAACCTGTCTGTTTATTGTCTATCAATAAACTTGTTCTTGAGAACCTTGCGTCTCTTTCACCTGTGTCAATTTATTGGTATAATTGAGCATTTAATTCTATGTATCTTATCTGGGATAATTCTGATAGAATTGTTCTGTTAAGCAAGCTATTTTGCATTGGTTTATGTAGTTCCCTAATGGGAGGACTCCGTCCCATAAAGGGACGAGGGCGGTTTTATTAGTTTCTTCCTATGCGGATATAAACCTTTGTCCAATACAAGTATTGTGCGGATTACTGGTCAATATATATTGACGCAGTGGTTCTATAAAAACTATGCTTTACTTAATATAGGGCGAGACCACTATATTAGCTTGCCTGGTATTCATACATAGATATATGTACTCTTCGAGACTTTTCCAGAGTCTAGTAGGACTCTTCCCTGTAGGGGGCAGGAAGCTCTAACATAGTTTATAGTTAGTTGAAAAGATGTATAACGGTAACATCTTAGGTCTCTAGGTCTAGTCGACCGGGAAAAAATTACCTCCGGGGAGTACGGCACGTTCTGAGAATCCACAGATACAGTAATGCTGCTCTGGTACACTTCCATCAGGACGACATGGCTTGAGCCCAAAAAACGGATTTTTGAGCGAAGCGAAAAATCTATTTTATGGTGAGATGGCCGTGTCGTCCTGATGGACCCGCCCTTGCCTTTCTAAGAAAGGGCTGTAGGACCCCTCCCTACATACAGTATCTGTAGCACCTCGTGTACGCTACAAGGAATACAGATGGCGCCAGGATTGGCGCCAGGCACGCATACAAATCGGGGGATAGGGAAGCCTTGGGAGCGGCTCCCCTTTTTCTTTCCCGAATTCGTATCTCGCCAATCACCTCCTACGAGACGAAATCTCTGTCCAGGATGTAGATTGCCATGTGGCGTGTCTAGAATACGTCCTCTGATATGTCGCGATATCCCCTTTCACGAGGGATACTCGCTCCAGGAGTTAGAATTCTGGTACCTTAAGGTAAATTCTCTGGGAATATCGCCGTAGTTGTAATATACCCTAGGAAGCTACCCTATAGGAACTTCCATCAGGACGACATGGCCATCTCACCCAAAAATAGATTTTTTGTTTTCGCTCAAAATCCGTTATATATACACACACACACACATATATATATATATATATATATATATATATATATATATATATATATATATATATATATATATATGTATATATATATATATATATATATATATATATATATATATATATATATATATATATATATATATATATATATATATATATATATATATATATATATATATATATATATAATATATATAATATATTTATATATATATGTGTGTATATATATATATATATATATATATATATATATATATATATATATATATATATATATATATATATATATATATATATCCATCCATCCATCCATCCATATACCAAGGCACTTCCCCCAATTTTGGGGGGTAGCCGACACCAACAATGAAACAAATCAAAAAGGGGACCTCTACTCTCTATGTTCCTTCAGCCTAATCAGGGACTCAACCGAGTTCAGCTGGTACTGCTAGGGTGCCACAGCCCAACCTCCCACATTTCCACCACAGATGAAGCTTCATAATGCTGACTCCCCTACTGCTGCTACCTCCGCGGTCATCTAAGGCACCGGAGGAAGCAGCAGGGCCTACCGGAACTGCGTCACAATCGCTTGCTATTCATTCCTATTTCTAGCACGCTCTTTTGCCTCTCTCACATCTATCCTCCTATCACCCAGAGCTTTCTTCACACCATCCATCCACCCAAACCTTGGCCTTCCTCTTGTACTTCTCCCATCAACTCTTGCAATCATCACCTTCTTTAACAGACAACAATTTTCCATTCTCTCAACATGGCCAAACCATCTCAACACATTCATATCCACTCTAGCCGCTAACTCATTTCTTACACCCGTTCTCACCCTCACCACTTCGTTCCTAACCCTATCTACTCGAGATACACCAGCCATACTCCTTAGACACTTCATCTCAAACACATTCAATTTCTCTCTCCATCACTTTCATTCCCCACGACTCCGATCCATACATCACAGTTGGTACAATCACTTTCTCATATAGAACTCTCTTTACATTCATGCCCAACTCTCTATTTTTTACTACTCCCTTAACTGCCCCCAACACTTTGCAACCTTCTGTTTTTCCACATTAATATCAATATATTTAACAAGTTGTAACACTCCAAAGAGTGTATACATATTTTTGAGACACCCTGTATATAGGTATATGTATGTATGTATGTATATATGTCCAAACCCTCTCCATCTGCCCCTCACCATGATGTCATCCACATATGACACTCGAGTAATATCTCTTATAGTTTCATTTCAAATCCTGTCCTGCCATTACACTCCAAATATTCTTCTGAGGCTTTGCATCAATAGACGTGGGAGATGATGATGATGATGATGATGATGATATATATACATACATATATGTGTGTAATAATATACATATATATATATATATATATATATATATATATATATATATATAATATATATATATATATATATATATATATATATATATATATATATATATATATATATATATATATATGTGTGTGTGAGAGAGAGAGAGAGAGAGAGGAGAGAGAGAGAGAGAGAGAGAGAGGAGAGAGAGAGAGAGAGAGAGAGTAGAGAATCAAGGAAACAGGAAGAAATTAAACTATAAATAAGAAAAGGAATGAACTCAAATTACTAACACAGAAATGGGCTCAACTAAGTGCCGACAGAATTTCCTGGAAGGTTGGGAATAATGAGAAAATATTCTCTGACCGGAGTCAAGCCACTTAGACATATTCCTTTATCTGTGAAGTGGAATTTGGAACCAGAGAAACATTAATACATTGAGTCGGACTGACTTTTAAGCCTACCTCTAAAAAATGGTCACCGTTACAAGTGATATTAATGGAGCGTTATAATTTTCATAATATGATTCTAAATGTAATGGATATTCGGGGAAAGGATACTTTAAGGATTGCATGAAATCATAAAATAAACAGATATGAAGTAAGACAAAAGAGAAACAACACTATAATTTCATGTGAACCTAGATGTAATCGATATTCTAAAAGAGGATAAATCGAGGATATGAAGCTGTAATTCATGTGATCTTAGATATAATCGATATTCTGGGAAAGGATAATTCAAAAATTGTAGGATTTCATAAAAAAAGATGATATGAAGTGAAACAAAAAGAGAAACAACAGAATAATATCTTGTGATCCTAAATGTAATCGATATTCTGGGAATAGAAACTTCAAGAATTGTATGAATTCATAAAACAATGAGGATATGAAGTGAAGCAAGAGAGAAACAACACTACAATTTCAATTGATCCTAAATTAAATCGATATCTGGAAAAGGATACATATAGAATTGTATGAATTCATAAAAAAAACAAGGATATGAAGTGAGAAAAAAGAAAAACAACACTAAGGAATGTAATTGATTTTTTGTTGTTTATTGTACTCAAATGGAGACGTAATGTGTTAAAATTATCAATCCTCTCAATGAAATATATTCGCTTTAAAAGGCCCATTTGCTTGAAAAGAGGAGGAATGGTAAGAGGAAGAAACTGTCACTTGAAATGGAGTAAAGAAACTTCAGAATATTATGTAATTCTTTTTCTTTTAGAAATACTGCTATTGAGGATTATGAATGTGTTATTTTTTATTTCGAAAGATTAGCCAATGATCATGATCAGTATACAAATATAAATACACACACAGAATTATTGACCCTAGAAATTATGAAAGTACCAGCTTCCTTTGCGTAGAGTAATCAATATCCCAATAAAATCATCATCGTATTGAAGGAGATTCTGAGAGAGAGAGAGAGAGAGAGAGAGAGAGAGAGAGAGAGGGAGAGAGAGAGAGAGAGAGAGATGAGAGAGAGACAGAGAGAGAGAGAGACAGAGAGAGAGAGAGAAAAACCATTAGTTCTTTTTTTTTTTATTCCGCTGATTTATTGGGTAGGTCCCTGAACATTAAGAAAAATCATCATTGCACACAGATTTAGCTATGAGAAATTACAACAAACATTCGGTAAGACAGTGTGTCTTGTATGGATATGTACGCAATCTGTTAACGCATTTAGACATGTTGATCTGGTTCCATAGAAAAAAACCCAATTTCATACAAGAGTTTACAATGTAAGCCTATGTCGCCTAAAAGTCGGAGGAGCGGAACTAATTTCCGGATCTCCAGAATCTCTTTGGCGGGCTCTGCATCCAATCTTTTCTCTGCTGAAAGAAACTCCAGTTTTCACCGAGTTGTTGTATTCATCGCATGCCTTTCTGCTCTTGCTTAACGCAAAATATGTTAGAATTCACTATCGACTTATTGTCCCTGTAACATCATATTGACTCATTGAAAAGGTACTTGCTAATTAAATAAATCAATAACTCTAGCTAAATGTAATTCGCAGACTGAATTCATTACAGTTACCATGTGAAAAGCCAACTGCCTCTCTACCAATTGGCGGTGACTGACCGCTAGTTTTTGAGCATTATAGGTGATGAAATTAAGTCTAAAACTCCTTCTCATGTATTCCACCATTGTTATCTCTCTCTCTCTCTCTCTCTCTCTCTCTCTCTCTCTCTCTCTCTCTCTCTCTTCTCTATCTCTCTCTCTCTCTCTCTCTCTCTCTCTCTCTCTCTCTCTCTCTCGTCTCTCTCTCTCTCTCGATATTAAGAAAAAGAGATCAAATAATTTTAGGGACTTTCATGTAAAATATTTGGAGGATTTATGCGATGCCTCTCAAAACAAAATCTTAGTTGTTCAATCACATTTATTAACAAACAAATAATAAAAAGAAATAAAATAAGACATGGAACCAGTTTTGAATGAAATACAGAAGAATCTTCAATCTATTCTATAGTTTATTAAGCTTTAATCAATTGGCGTTGATAAAAAAATATTGCTAATTCCAAACTTTATTAATCCTATAATCAACTGGCGTCCATAAGAAACCATTGCTAATTCCAAACTTTATTAATCTTTTAATAAACTGGCGTTGATAAGAAACTATTGCTAATTCCAAACTTTATTAATCCAATAATCAACTGGCGTTGATAAGAAACCATTGCTAATTCCAAACCTTATTAATCTTTTAATTAAGTGGCGTTGATGAGAAAATATTACTAATTACAAAATTTCTTGCAAATCAAAGAAAACTTTGTTTGAATTATGGATGTATCCCACCTGCCAAATCTTGAGGGTTGGAGGACTTGTTCTTTTATTTGCTTGGAATGTACTCATAAACTGTCTTCCACCTTCCGTCTCCTAGAATACTAATTTCGCTCATCACTAATGATAATGTCTTCAATTTTAATTTAATATATTCCCTCACTCTCTCTCTCTCTCTCTCTCTCTCTCTCTCTCTCTCTCTCTCTCTCTCTCTCTCTCTCTCTCTCTCTCTCTTTGATTAATAAGTTCATAGATTGAGGCAGAAAGACAAAACTCAATTCTTTTATTTACAAACTTTTAAATTACGCTATATAAGAAACGTTAAATACAAAACTTTTCCTATTTCATTGGGATCAGGAGTTTTGAAGCAAACAAACAAAGTATCCAATGACAATGGTATAAGTACTACCATGATCCCAAATTACTTCAACACCCTCGAGCTAAGGAAGTCAAAGCAACTGGTGTAGAATTGACAATCGAACGTAATTACCAAGGGTGGCCAAACTTTGGTTCCCAATCCATAATTTTTTTCTCAGTTTTGATTCAGATGTGCCACACTGACTTTTACCCTCCTTTAGTCCTTTAAAGAAAGGTAATATGTACATATTTCGAAGTTATACATGCAATCATATGATAGATAAATATTTATATATATATATATATATATATATATATATATATATATATATATATATATATATATATATATATATATATATATATACTCGTGCGTTTTTCATTCATCCATATAGGCTACAAATACTTTTTGATATCGAATTGACTCTGCCTCAAGATCAGAGACTCGTCTTTACCAACTAGACCACAAAGAAAGATAAAAGTTTATTATAACTCTTCAATACATATTTCTGTCAAATCAGGTTTGTACTTGTAAAATAAATCAACACTTTTCTATTCTGAGTACAAAACGTAATTCAACAGAAATATATTTGGAACAGTTATAATCAACTTTTATCTCTATTTGCAGTCTATCTGGTAAAGACAATTCGCTGTAACCTCAGTTTGGACTTGGTATTTGTTCAAACCTATGGCTGACTATAAGCTAATAACATAAAGTTAATTCCTCCTTTGGTCTCTGTTCTCAAGGCAGAGTGAATTCGATAATAAAACGTACTTGTAGTTCACACATACACACACACACACATATACATACATACACACACACACACACACATATATATATATATATATATATATATATATATATATATATATATATATATATATATATATATATATATATATACATATATATATATATATATATATATATATATATATATATATATATATATATACATATATATATATATATATATATATATATATATATATATATATATATATATATATATATATATACCATCACAGCTCGGAATGAAAGAATAAAAAAACTGCATTTTAAAAAGAATATGATTACAAAAAGTCATTAGTTAACATAAATGATGAAGAAAATATTATTGAATAACAAACTGTTATATGAAACCTGAATCTTTTTTTTCTCTTAATAGACATTCAAGTCATTACGAAATACATTACCTTTTGATGGACGATATTGCTTGCTCTAATTTCCAGGATGCTAAATCACTGGAAAATCTGATACTGCTATTAGTTAACGAGGCATTCCATGGATACTGCTCATTTTAATGTGACGTTATACATATCCTCCAAAATTGGTAGAGAGAGAGGGGGAGAGAGAGAGGTTTGAAATAGCAAAAAATTATTGAATGAGTTGAAATAGCAAAAAAAAAAGATTATATGGGTTGATAGAAAGAAAAGCAAATCATTGAATATGTTGAAATAGCAGAAAACTAAAGATTGAATGAGTTAAAATAGAAAAAAAAATATTTTAGGGTTGAAATAGCAACAAACGAATGATTGAATACGTTGAAATAAAAAAAACTAAAGATTAAACGAGACTGAATAGAGAGAGAGAGAGAGAGAGAGAGAGGAGAGAGAGAGAGAGAGGAGAGAGAGAGAGAGAGAGAGAGAGAGAGAGAATATGATCGTTTAACAAAGCAGGGGTGCTCTTTACCAACTTGGTAGGTAAATCAATTTCACATCAGTTTCAATAAACCATTCAGGTATTCCAATGAAGAGGATTTTTTTTTGGCTGATTTTGATAACCCAGTACAACATTAATAACGTGGATTTTCATTGTGCACACCCCAAGTGCAGTGAGTGACATGATTTTACCCATAAAACATGCTCTGCAAATGTAGCTATTTGAAAAAAAAAATTGTTTTGGTATAAAAAAATAATGATTGACATTTTATCAGACTAGGAGTTTCTTATATTGTTTAAGATATCAAGGTTTTCATATATATATATATATATATATATATATATATATATATATATACATATATATATATATATATATATATATATATATATATATATATATATATATGTATATATATATATATATATATATATATATATATATCTATATATATATAAATATATATATATATACATATATATATACATATATATATATATATATATATATATATATATATATATATATATATATATAGTGTTTATATATATATATATATATATATATATATATATATATATATATATATATATATATATATATATATTCAGAGAGAGAGAGAGAGAGAGAGAGAGAGAGAGAGAGAGAGAGAGAGAGATAACCGTTAACAATCATTCCCCTTCACAAAACGCACGAAATATATTCACGCAAAAAGAAATGTGATACTTTTCGGAATATTCTATTACATGTATCCCATCCAAACGTTGGATAAGCTTTTTCATTTAACTTTCTATATGGAAAAACTCTCCTCCTCCTACCCCTAGCCTTTCCCTACCTTTCTATCTTCTTCTTTTCTTTTTTTTTCCTCTCCTTTCCTTCTCCTACTCTCCTTGCTCTCTTCTCGTTTTCCCTCCTTTTCTTCGTACTATGGAAGCATTAAAACCGCTTCCTTAAAACCTCATCTTGCCACCACAAATGGATTCGGGATCTGCCATTTGGCGCAGTCGACAAGTTGGAATAATCATCTGCGAGGTTTTGCTTAAGCCAGTGTTCTCAGTTTTTCTAAATCGAAAAGGCCAACTTCTAATCAACAGAATCTTCAAAAGGCCAACCCATTAGTTGAAAAAAGCCAAATATATAGTATTTAAAGCACGCTTTTTTCATATTACTGAAGGCCAACCAATTGAAAAAAAGGCCAAATTTGAGTTTTTGTTTGCCCTGAAAAAAGGCCATACTGGCAACTCTGCTTTCCTTGTGTGCCCTTTTCGGAGAATATATTGTTTTATTATCCCCTCTTTATTGCGTTTTCTTTAACTTACCTCTCATCTTGATGTCACAGGAAGTTCTTCAAAACACCTGTTTGTTTGAAGGTACAATTGTACACATTCCTTGCTAATTTGGGTTTCTTTTCATCATTGACGGTTCTGTAAACTTACTACTGCCTCTCTCTCTCTCTCTCTCTCTCTCTCTCTCTCTCTCTCTCTCTCTCTCTCTCTCTCTCTCTCTCTCTCTCTTCGTTGGTTTATATTCTTAAAAAGATGTGGGGAATTTCACTTACTATTCAGTCACTGATAAATAAGAATAAAAACTATATTTTAAAAAAGAAATAAGATATTGAACTAATATCCAATTTTGAAAAATAAATCTATTTTGTCAGAGTAAAATAATTATATAGAAAGAAAGTATATCCTCCTATCTTGATCTAATCTCTCTATTTTTGTAAATGTTCATTAAAAATGACTCTCCTGGCATAAATTCACCTTGAACAGAACTTACTTTACTTTAAGGCAGTGGTTCTTAACCTTTTTCATCCCATGACCCCCCGGGACTAATCAGAGTATTATTATGACCCCCTAAAATAGATTTGGAAATAATGAACCTTGTCAAAGGGTCAAGTAAAAAAAATTACAGGGTGACCATAGTTTACTCCTATACAATTTTATTGGAAACACCACAGAACAAAAACCTTGAAAAATTCCACTTTCCTAGCCTCTACAAATGCCATAAAATTATCAATTCCAAAGAACTATTCAACGTCATACAAAATGGTTTACTCCTATACAATTTTATTGGAAACACCACAGAACAGAAACCTTGAAAAATTCCACTTTCCTAGCCTCTATAAATGCCATAAATTATCAATTCCAAAGAACTATTCAACATCATACAAAATGGCTTACTCCTATACAATTTTATTGGAAACACCACAGAACAAAAACCTTGAAAAATTCCACTTTCCTAGCCTCTATAAATGCCATAAAATTATCAATTCCAAAGAACTATTCAACATCATACAAAATGGCTTACTCCTATACAATTTTATTGGAAACACCACAGAACAAAAACCTTGAAAAATTCCACTTTCCTAGCCTCTATAAATGCCATAAAATTATCAATTCCTAAGAACTATTCAACATCATACAAAATGGCTTACTCCTATACAATTTTATTGGAAACACCACAGAACAAAAACCTTGAAAAATTCCATTTTCCTAGCCTCTATAAATGCCATAAAATTATCAATTCCAAAGAACTATTCAACATCATACAAAATGGCTTACTCCTATACAATTTTATTGGAAACACCACAGAACAAAAACCTTGAAAAATTCCACTTTCCTAGCCTCTACAAATTCCATAAAATTATCAATTCCAAAGAACTATTCAACGTCACACAAAATGGTTTGATTCCTATACAATTTTATTGGAAACACCACAGAACAAAAACCTTGAAAAATTCCACTTTCCTAGCCTCTATAAATGCCATAAAATTATCAATTCCAAAGAACTATTCAACATCATACAAAATGGCTTACTCCTATACAATTTTATTGGAAACACCACAGAACAAAAACCTTGAAAAATTCCACTTTCCTGGCCTCTACAAATTCCATAAAATTATCAATTCCAAAGAACTATTCAACGTCATACAAAATGGTTTGATTCCTATACAATTTTATTGGAAACACCACAGGACAAAAACCTTGAAAAATTCCACTTTCCTAGCCTCTACAAATGCCATAAAATTATCTATTCCAAAGAACTATTCAACGTCATACAAAATGGTTTACTCCTATACAATTTTATTGGAAACACCACAGAACAAAAACCTTGAAAAATTCCACTTTCCTAGCCTCTATAAATGCCATAAAATTATCAATTCCAAAGAACTATTCAACATCATACAAAATGGTTTACTCCTATACAATTTTATTTGAAACACCACAGAACAAAAACCTTGAAAAATTCCACTTTCCTAGCCACTACAAATGCCATAAAATTATCAATTCCAAAGAACTATTCAACGTCATACGAAATGGTTTGATTCCTATACAATTTTATTGGAAACACCACAGAACAAAAACCTTGAAAAATTCCACTTTCCTAGCCTCTATAAATGCCATAAAATTATCAATTCCAAAGAACTATTCAACATCATACAAAATGGCTTACTCCTATACAATTTTATTGGAAACACCACAGAACAAAAACCTTGAAAAATTCCACTTTCCTAGCCTCTACAAATTCCATAAAATTATCAATTCCAAAGAACTATTCAACGTCATACAAAATGGTTTGATTCCTATACAATTTTATTGGAAACACCACAGGACAAAAACCTTGAAAAATTCCACTTTCCTAGCCTCTACAAATGCCATAAAATTATCAATTCCAAAGAACTATTCAATGTCATACAAAATGGTTTACACCTATACAATTTTATTGGAAACACCACAGAACAAAAACCTTGAAAAATTCCACTTTCCTAGCCTCTATATATGCCATAAAATTATCAATTCCAAAGAACTATTCAACATCATACAAAATGGTTTACTCCTATACAATATTATTTGAAACACCACAGAACAAAAACCTTGAAAAATTCCACTTTCCTAGTGTCTACAAATGCCATAAAATTATCAATTCCAAATAACTATTCAACATCATAAAAAATGGCTTACTCCTATACAATTTTATTGGAAACACCACAGAACAAAAACCTTGAAAAATTCCACTTTCCTAGCCTCTATAAATGCCATAAAATTATCAATTCCAAAGAACTATTCAACATCATACAAAATGGCTTACTCCTATACAATTTTATTGGAAACACCACAGAACAAAAACCTTGAAAAATTCCACTTTCCTAGCCTCTATAAATGCCATAAAATTATCAATTCCAAAGAACTATTCAACATCATACAAAATGGCTTACTCCTATACAATTTTATTGGAAACACCACAGAACAAAAACCTTGAAAAATTTCACTTTCCTAGCCTCTACAAATTCCATAAAATTATCAATTCCAAAGAACTATTCAACGTCATACAAAATGGTTTGATTCCTATGAAATTTTATTGGAAACACCACAGAACAAAAACCTTGAAAAATTCCACTTTCTTAGCCTCTATAAATGCCATAAAATTATCAATTCCAAAGAACTATTCAACATCATACAAAATGGCTTACTCTTATACAATTTTAATGGAAACACCACAGGACAAAAACCTTGAAAAATTCCACTTTCCTAGCCTCTACAAATTCCATAAAATTATCAATTCCAAAGGACTATTCAACGTCATACAAAATGGTTTGATTCCTATACAATTTTATTGGAAACACCACAGGACAGAAACCTTGAAAAATTCCACTTTCCTAGCCTCTACAAATGCCATAAAATTATCAATTCCAAAGAACTATTCAACGTCATACAAAATGGTTTACTCCTATACAATTTTATTGGAAACACCACAGAACAAAAACCTTGAAAAATTCCACTTTCCTAGCCTCTATAAATGCCATAAAATTATCAATTCCAAAGAACTATTCAACATCATACAAAATGGTTTACTCCTATACAATTTTATTTGAAACACCACAGAACAAAAACCTTGAAAAATTCCACTTTCCTAGTCTCTACAAATGCCATAAAATTATCAATTCCAAAGAACTATTCAACGTCATACAAAATGGTTTACTCCTATACAATTTTATTGGAAACACCACAGAACAAAAACCTTGAAAAATTCCACTTTCCTAGCCTCTACAAATGCCATAAAATTATCAATTCCAAAGAACTATTCAACATCATACAAAATGGTTTACTCCTATACAATTTTATTGGAAACACCACAGAACAAACACCTTGAAAAATTCCACTTTCCTAGCCACTATAAATGCCATAAAATTATCAATTCCAAAGAACTTTTCAACACCATACAAAACCTAGCACCTACTTCTCATTCACTCAGTGTGATGGTTGAAATTGTTTTGCAGCCACAAGTCTATCAAAGCGAGGACCAGTGTTCGATAGGCTACACCTCATGTCAGCATGGATGACAAGCCTATTGCGTGCCTTCGTTTTCAGTGCAACCATTGCTGAGAATCCAACCTCGCACCGGTAGGTTGACGGGGACTGAATCAACATGGTTAATGCACGCATCGAGAGAATAGGACAGTAGTCCTTCACTTTTGCCCAAAATGTTGGGAGCTCTTGTTCGGCAAAATCGACTTCAAGCTGAGAATCCTCACGAATTTGATAAAATTCTACCTTAGCAGCAACATCAGTATCACTGATGGCACTATCCTTTACTGAAAAGGGTCTATAGATCCACGCATCAGTACAGTGGTCGTTTAGTCCTGGAAAGTAACTTTCGATGGCGTCATTTACTGCCAAAAGATGAGTGGAGATCTCCTCACGGAAACTACATTCGGGATCTGGCATGGAACCTAGGAGAGTCATCATCTCCGTGAAGAAAGTGATGTCACCATCCTGAACTCTTTTCTGGTAAAGTTGAATCTTAGACTTGAACGCTGCCACTTTGTCCCGAGTTGTGTGCATCATTGTAACGTTCCTTGGATTGAAGTATTCAGAGAATTTACTTCCGAGAAGAAATCTGCCAAGTAGGCAGCCTTTGTTACAAAACAATCATCCTGCATCTTTTCATGAAGAAGATTCTCCTTTGCAGTATGACCACGTTCCAACAGCATTGTTATTTCTTCGCGAAGTTGTAGCACGCGATTTAAAACTTTGCCGCGTGAGAGCCAACGTACCTCTGTATGAAATAGTAGAACAGAAAATTCAGCAGATATCACGTTATTCACGTCACGTACCACGTGACTTGGAGGAGTATCCGATTGAGCTATAATGGGAATTTAACGCTGTTTTGGTAACAATGGCTATGGTTAATGTGCAGCAGGCCACCCAACTTGTGACCTGTGTTGTACTCGTCAAACTGGCAAAAGCCCTACTGGCTATTTCAAATACGTGTATAATGTATATGAAAAATAAATTATTCTCCAGAACCCTTTGTGACCCCTTAAGAAATCCCAAACGACCCCCCCGGGGGTCACGACCTCCAGGTTAAGAACCACTGCTTTAAGGGCTTCATTCCTGGTCCTATAAGGCAGGGAAACCATACTCTCTACGGGACCTCCAGAACAGCTATTTCAACTATGAAATTTTGGACCAGGCCCATTAACATACTGATGACCTTGTCACCTAAAATCTTACGGAAATCTAAAAAAGTAAAAATGTAGTGGAAAGAAAATTCAACACACAGTCAAACAAAGAACAAAATAATAAACCAACTCGAAAAGGCCACAGGAGTACAAATGTTTCGTTGATAATCTAAGACTAGCACTTCAATTGCTTCTTATCTTGGAGAAACTTTCCTTTGTTCCAAGATAAAGAAAATAATTTATCTCTCTCACTTACTCACATGCTAGGATGCACAATTGAATACTATAAACTCTTTGACTACGAGTAAGTTTACAAAGAGCAAGAAGAAAATCTTATTATCAGCTGCTCTTCAATTAATATCTGGAAAACTTTAAACAGACTTACTTCGAACTAGCCTATAGGGAAGAGCTTCTTGTCATTTATTTCTCAGATATAGAAATGTGTTGATCTGCTTAATCTATTTGTGACTGTATAAGTGTGTTTTATTTTCTCCATTATTGTTATTTTTTATATAAATTATCAGTATTGGCAATGGTCTTTAAATTACTTACAGAAATACGTACATTCAATGGGAAAAATATTTTAGAGGAAATAAAATTTTTGCTTGAATTTTAGCTTCTTTTATTTGTCTTAGGATAAAAAACAATAGGATTGTTCATGATGTATGTAGTAAACTTTATGATGAATGTGTTATCAGTACTAGTTTTCGTAATCATTCTACTAAATCTTTGAGTTTAGTATGTATTTGAATAAAGAAAAAAAATAATGACTAACTAACGAGTGCCATTTATTAATGATATTTTCTGTATTTTTCTCAAAAGTAAAAAAAAAAAAATTACTTGTACAATGGATAAAAACGAGAAATATTTTAAGAATTATAAGAACACAAAATAGAGGATCAAAAGAATATATTTAGATTAAGCAGATCAATACATTTCTATACCTGTGAAATAAATATTCGAGAGCAAATTCTGTTACTCAAGTCTGGAAAGAGGGAGAGAAAAAAATTAATAATGCTGGAGATAAGAGGATTAGGAATAAGCTCCATGGGAGAGAATTGTCGAGGGATGAGGGAATTTGTCATGTTCTGTTGGGACTGCGTGGCGAAAGCCTTTTCAATGCGAAGTTTTGAAATGAAATGAATTAAGAGAGAGAGAGAGAGAGAGAGAGAGAGAGAGAGAGAGAGAGAGAGAGAGAGAGAGAGAGAGAGAGAGATGAGTTTGTTTTCTTGGAGCATTTAGATCTTTATATAACATTAATTGTCAATACCTAAATAATACAAATATGAAAAATTTGTACACATGCTGCCACTGCAAATTTTTACTGTTTCGTAAATGCTTCTAGTTTTTTACTATGAAGTTTTTATGATCAGTTATAAATTTAGTCTTTGTCTTTACCCTTTGAATAAAAATCATTTGTTTTTTCAACATGAACTGATTGGAGTTGGCGCTTCATTTCTAAATACTACAATAGACTTTTCAATTAATGGATTAAGAAATTATCATTTAATATTCACCATAGCAACCAGGGTGTTTTCCTGGGTAGTGCTTCTCGTTCAAGCCTTTTTTATATCATAAACCCATGATATATGGTTTGGTTTTGAAAACAAGCTGGCTATATAAGAAGATGAGGCTAGCTATTGAGGGTACACTCTGGCACACTATTCTATCTTATTTTTATTCTTCTTGTTTTGTTAAAGATTTATAGTTTATATTTATATTTTAAAGTTATTGCTGTTCTTAAAATATTTTATTTTTCCTTGTTTCCTTTCCTCACTATTCTCCCTGTAGGAGCCCCTGGGCTTACAGCATCCTGCTTTTCCAGCTAGGGATGTAGCTTAGCAAGTAATAATAATAATAATAATAATAATAATGATAATAATAATAATAATAATAATAATAATAATAATAATAATAATAATAACAATAATAATAATAATGAGATCAACCCCTTTTGTGGAGAGTAGATGCCAGGTTGCTGAATTCTTTATCAAGAATATAGGAACATTTAGAGTATGATGTACAGTAGATTACGTGGGGTGAAATTAAACTCTGATAAAAATCACATCACAATTATTGGTGAGTGAAGGATACTTAGAACCCCTTCCCAGATATTCTTTGACATCAGCTTCTCTTAAATACGTATAACTCACTGAAATACATTAGGTATTATACTTACAACATAGACACTTCCAAAAGTGTGACCATACGACAGTCCCCCATTTCGAAGCTCTGGACCCCCCAAAAAATTCCTTCCTTCTGGGATGTACTAATGTCAGCCTTTATGGAATTTGCCCGTCATGTGTCCTCCCAATGCATATGCAAATCATATTACTGCTAATTGTTTAGAGATAAAAACTAAGACACACTTTTCTTGAAACCTCCAAGGCTCTTGCAGCAACATAGTTACTTGTAGAAGGGATGAATTAAATCCATTTTTTGAATTCAGAGTAAAAGAGAATTAAAACAGATTTACCATTTATAAAACCATTATAAGACCACTAATATCCCTTACTTTTGTCCATGTATTGTTAGGCCAAGCAACTATATGTTTGAAGTCGTGAATTAGTAATTCAATAGCACTCAAAAGAAAACATCATACCCTCAAGTAGGAAGTGTCCTTTCATAAAAAAAGAGAGAAAGGGTTGCCTAGTTATCAATGTGTTTATTGACATATATATATATATATATATATATATATATATATATATATATATATATATATATATATATATATACATACATACATACATATATATATATATATATATATATATATATATATATATATATATATATATATATGTATATATTAAAGTAAATCTATCATACACAAACTATTAAAACTTTCAAAAACAAGAGGAAGAGAAGTAACATATAGAGATGAATGGCCATTGATGCTCCAGTGATTGGCTTAAGACCTGAATTTTATATTAAGTTTAATTGAATTCAATGATGAAGCTTTCACACACACACACACACACACACACCCATACACACACACACAAAAAAAGAAAAACAAACTGCAATCCACTACATCACATATGCCTTGTTGAACATAGTATGACACTGCAAGAAGATAGCGGGTAAAGAATGGAAAATGAAAATATGCATTAATAAAATGAAATAAGTAATTTGAATATTTAAATAATGCATATTATCATTTGACTCTTTCAATGCGAGAATGGATTCCTTTAAATATAAATGTCTATCGGATTGGTTGAGGTCCACAGATTAAATCTCACATTGACAATACTAATGTTTTTCGACCTGAATGATTTTTTCAATAATCTGGGACTAACTAGGAAATATGTGAAATATACTCTGACTGACTGAAACTATTTATCCATTATTAGCTTTCATTTAACTTGGCTATTTTTGATATGTATAAGATTTTTTTAGTAATTGTGTAGTAAAACTGTTGAAACTTCAAAGGTTCAAGCTTACAGCAAATGTTTTTATGTTGAACAAGTTTACATAAGTCTCTTGTTATAGTTTATACATGAGAAATCTGTTTTAATGTCGTTACTGTTCTTGAAGTGTTTTATTTTGATTGTTCGTTACTTCTCATATAGTATATTTATTTCCTTATTTCCTTTCCTCACTGGGCTATTTTTCCTTGCTTGGTCCCTTGGACTTATAGCATTCTGCTTTTTCAACTAGGGTCGGAGCTTACCTAATAATAATAATAATAATAATAATAATAATAATAATAATAATAATAATAATGTGTTCTTGCATCTATGAACTTCCTTCTATGATCATAATTACTGTAGTGTTTACTTTGAATAAACTACCTTTGCATAATTAGCAGTCATATTTCTTACTGCCCTGTGTGGCCTTACTGGTGATATATTTTCTTTTATTTCTTTACATATCTTTTCTATTTTCTGTTTGTTTTATTTAAATAAAATCAAATCAATAGCTTTTTGTATCAGGGCATGCCATTCAGGCTTTATACTCCCTAATAGTAGGATGGCTATATCTTGATTCAATAAACTTTTCTACTAAATTTACCAAAACTGCCATTTTCTCAGAAATTTGTGAAGCAATTTACATGTAGATAAACAATGAGCATGCAAACATAAACCAATATCTTAGGATTGTACAAACTTAAACAAGTAAATGAAAAAAATTGTAGCGTTTTAGTGGCTTTGCTTATGAGATTTCTTAATACTTGTTGGTTTCCTAATGATATAAATATTCAAGAGCTATGGTGTTTGCCTATAATTTGTTGTAATTAATTCCAACAAATCTTAAGTTTCTTCCACGTATGGGTTTGGCTGTTGTTCTCTCCGAAATTAGCACAATACTCTCTCTCTCTCTCTCTCTCTCTCTCTCTCTCTCTCTCTCTCTCTCTCTCTCTCTCTCTCTCTCTCTCTCTCTCTCGAGTTGTATTTGTGTGCCGGTGAGTGTTACACTTGTGCGTCCCTAACAAAAGGCTATAGAGTGCAATATAGCTACAAGTTTTCGTGAATAGTCGGTGATTAGTTTGAGGTCAGAGAAATGGGATAAAACGTCGGCATAGAATAGTTATCTTGTGAATTACTAGAAATCTAATCATGATGGCTATGTACAACACGGGCAGGGCTTGGAGAGACATCGCTGGACTCAGCAAAAGTAAGTTCCATGAGTTGGCGAAACAGGAGCTCGACCGTCTGATAACAGAGGTCACTAGTAACTCTAACCAGTGTGACGGAAAAATATTCGCTGACATATTGAAACAATACGATCCAATAAACTGGAGCAAAACTGCGGAAAACATCAGCAAAATAATAGAAGAAATTCCAAAGAAGATCCAAGTGATAAAGAGACTTATAAAGAAAGTCTACATCGATCAACACATTCCATCAAAGAACAATAAGAAGTCCAATATGGTGAATATGCTGATTGATGCATTGGGAAAAAGAATGCGAAAATGGTGTAATACATGTAAGAAATGGTATTCCATTAATAATCCTCAACAATTGATTAGAAAATGTGATGCCTGTCATGTTCCAACACACCCCCACATGTGCTGAAATACAGCAAAAAATAAAAAATAAAGACACAAAGGTATTCTGCTCCACATGCTTAGTCTGGATAGAAAATATAATTAAGTCGAGACTAAATCTGCAAATAGTTGAAGATAAAGAAGAGAAAGAAGAAACAGAAGAAGAAGAAAAAAGAGAAGAAGAAGAAAAAAAAGAAGAAGAAGAAGAAAATGAACAGGACATGTGTAAGGATGCAGAGGAAATCATTGATATAACTTATGATGCCATCCAACAACATACTTATGAAGAAATAAATTACCAGATGGAAACAAATAATAGACCCAAGAGACTCTACCCGGACCTACATAATTTTAGGGAAGAGCAAGAACAAGAAAAAAAAGAAAAAAAAAGATATAGTCTGCAATATGCTGAAAAGAGGGAATTGCAGATTTGGTGAAAGATGCTACTACAAGCATCCAAAGATATGCCATAATTATGAAATATAAGGTAAATGTGCGTATTTAGACGGATATGGAGACGAATGCAGAGATCGCCATCCAAAAATATGCAAAACCCTAAAAGAAGGAAAAGGATGCAGTTTCAACAAAAAATGTCTATATAAGCATCCTACAACCATGAATGAAAGTAAGAAAACTCAGCAAACTGAAAAGAAAAATGAAAGCAAAAAAGAAACAAAAAAAGAAACAAAAAAGAAACAAAAAAGCAGGCCTTGTATATACCACGCTATGAACCAAGAGCCCCAAGATATGAGGCCTATCAACCCAAATCTGCACATTTAGAGCCCAATTACAAAGAATGCATCTATAATGCCGGGGTTGGTGTAGATATGGGGATAATTGCAGGTATACACACAAAAATAAATATGAAGGCGAAAGAGCAAATATAATAGAAAAGTTAGATTTCTTGATGGCAGAATTCCGGGAAATGAAGAAAAGAACATCATATCAGAACAGGAAGGAAACATGGGAGAATCCATATTATTACCAATATTAAATAATGGGGATGAAACACAAACCATAATAGTGATGAATGCACAGGGTTTAGTCACGAGTAACTCTAAAAGGAAAATAGAGTTCTTAGAAGAACTAACGCAAATTGAAAAAATAGGTATATTAAATATAAGTGAAACATGGTAGTCCTAAGAGACTGGCAGTGATGACCAGATAAAGGGTTTCCAAACTTATAGATCAGACAGAAAAAATAGGAATCAAGGGGGAACAACAATATATGGAAGAGACATAAATCAAGGAAAAGTCTGTGAAAAATACAACAACACAGAATGTGAATTGATTGCGGTAGAATTTGAATTTGAAAAACTAGTGAATATTGTAGTTTACAGACCCCCAAATACTAAGGAGTTTGACATAATAATAGAAAAAATAGATGATATATATAGAAACCATAAAGACTAGAATATACTCCTATCGGGAGATTTTAACTTTCCTTTCGTGGATTGGAAAGAACGGATAGAAGAATGTGGTTGTATGTATACATATAAAAAAGAGAGTAATAGTAGTGCAGAAGATATGAGGCAATTTGAAAAGATTCAAGATATGCTATTAGAAAATAATATGCAACAAATAAACCATATTCCAACAAGACAGGAAAATGTCCTAGATCTAGTATTTGTGAATTAGGTGAATTATGTTAAAGAAATAATAGTGTATAACACGGGAATTTCAGACACCAATGTCATAGAATTGATAGTCTATTCCAAAGCAAGTGATCGCAGAATTAATAAAAGCACAAAACTTTGGGAAGGATATAGAAAATTAATTTTTACAGTAAGAATATAAAATGGTCAGAAATAAATGAAGAACTGAATAAAGAATGGAAAAGTGTATTTGTAAGTGATAATATACAGGTAAATACGGACATACTGTACAAAATACTGGAGAAATTTATTGAAAAATATGTACCGAAAAAAAAAAAACAATAAACAAAAGACGTGCATACCAAGAGACAGAAGGATCCTATTTCAGAAAATTAGAAAGTGGAAGAAAACTATTGCAAAAGAAAAAAATGTGTGGAAAATGAGGGAAATAAAATGTAAGATAGAAAATACAGAAAAAAGATTATACAGTCGAAAGAAAATGAAAAAAGGGACTTAGAAGAAAGGACACTTCAAAATATAAAAAGAAACCCCAAAGTACTTTACTCCTATGCAAAAAAGATGAATAAAGGGAGATTAGAAATAGGCCCTCTAAGAATTGAAGGACGGCTAACGAATGAAAAAAAGGAAATATGCAACATACTAGCAGAAAAATATAAGAGTGAGTTCATGCCAAGAATTGCGAATGAGAATAATGAAACAAAAATGAGAGAAGAAAGTGTTGAATATCTAACGGATATAGATATTAATGAAGCAGATATTGTCAAGGCTATAAACGAAATTAAAAATGGATCGGCAGCCGGACCAGATGTAGTTCCAGAGATTTTGTTAAAAAAAAAAATTGCAAACACTATCGCGAAGCCGCTTGCAATACTGCTGAGACAAAGTGTAGATATGAGCGAGATATATGTTAAACATAAATTAGCTTATATAACCCCTATCTTCAAAAGTGGATCAAGACTAGAGGCAAGCAATTATAGACCTGTTAGTCTAACATCATATATTATGAAAGTGTATGAGAGTGTAATAAAAAGGAAAAAAATTAACCATTTGGTTAAAAATAATTTGTTTAATATGGGTCAACACGGTTCAGTGCCTGGAAAAAGTACACAGACCCAACTGATAGCACACTATGAAAACATATACAAAAATATGATAAATGAAAAAGAGACAGATGTGATCTATCTAGATTTTGCAAAAGCCTTTGGCAAGGTAGACGATAACATATTGGAGAAAAAATGAGAAAGCATGATATTGTGGGAAAGATAGGAAAATGGATAAAAGAATTCCTGCAAAACAGAAAACAGATAGTGGTTGCAAATGACGAGAAATCAGATGAAGCCCAGGTAATATCTGGTGTGCCACAAGGTACGATATTAGCTGCACTGCTGTTTGTTATTATGATCTCAGACATAGACTGTGATGTTGAAAACTCCGTAGTTAGAAGTTTCGCCGATGACACAAGAATAAGTAGAGAAATTACTTGGGATGAAGATAGGAACTCACTACAAAGAGATCTAAACAAAATATATGAATGGGCGGAGATAAATAGGATGGTATTTAACTCCGATAAATTCGAATCAATAAATTATGGAAACAGAGAAGGAATGGTATATGCATACAAGGGACCTAATAATGAGACAATCACAAACAAGGAAGCAATTAAAAACCTTGGTGTAATATTAAATAGGAATATGTTATGCAACGACCAAATAGCAACACTGTTGGCTAAATGTAAAGCAAAAATGGGAATGTTATTCAGACACTTTAAAACCAGAAAAGCTGAACACATGATTATAATTTACAAAACTTATGTACGTAGTACACTCGAGTACTGCATTGTGATATGGTACCCAAACTACCAAAAGGATATTGCGCAAATAGAGAGTGTACAAAGGTCCTATACTGCTAGAATAGAAGAAGTTAAGGACCTTGACTACTGGGAAAGACTGCAATTTTTAAAACTATACAGTCTAGAAAGGAGAAGAGAACGCTACATGATAATACAAGCTTGGAAGCAAATAGAAGGAATTACTGAAAACATCATGGAGCTAAAAATATCAGAAAGAGCAAGCCGAGGTAGATTAATAGTGCCAAAAATATTCCAGGTAAACTAAGAAAGGCGCACAGGACATTAATCCACTACGCACCAGCATCGATAATGCAGCGACTATTTAATGTGCTGCCAACTCATCTAAAAAACATATCAGGAGTGAGCGTAGATGTGTTTAAGAATAAGCTCGATAAATACCTAAGATGCATCCCAGACCATCCAAGACTGGAAGATGCAAAATACACCGGAAGATGCATTAGCAACTCTCTGGTGGATATACGAGGTGCCTCACACTGAGGGACCTGGGGGAACCCAAACAAAAAATAAGGCAATAAGGTAAGGTAAGGTAAGGGTCTCTCTCTCTCTCTCTCTCTCTCTCTCTCTCTCTCTCTCTCTCTCTCTCTCTCTCTCTCTCTCTTTATCCAAAAATTTAATAGTAACACGAATAATGAAAACAGCTTAAATCAATGTAATCTCTGGAAATACTAGCATTTTTAGTAAGCCAATTCTTCATGAGAGTTTATACTCATTATTTAAACACGAACAATATTATGTTTAGTGGTTTTACCCTTTTGCTTATCAAGTTGGTAAAGAGCATCCATGCTTTGTTAGACGATTATATTCTCTCTCTCTCTCTCTCTCTCTTTCTCTCTCTCTCTCTCTCTCTCTCTCTCTCTCTCTCTCTCTCTCTCTCTCTCTGCTTTAAAGAGCAATATGTGTTATTGTTTAATCGTCTGTACCAACCGTGTTTCACACAATTGTACATAATTCCTTTTGTATATATTATGCTTGTATCTTCGCTCATCCCTCGCATTGTCTGTCTCTCGAACATGTCACGTCCTGTTGCCTTGAGGTTTTGTATATAAAGCAGAGTGTTCCTTGATAAATAACTCAGTCGTTTCCAATCTGCCTTTGAGTTCACACCCTTACTCGGCACCGTCACATTGGTGACCCCGGAAATCGACTCGCTTCCACTGCCTCCCACCCCCACATCCCTCGCCCCTCCATCGTTGGTACTATGACGGAGACAGACTCTACTGCAGTTGGCGCTGCAGCCGCACCATTGAAACTTTCACCGTTCGCCAGCAGAGAAGCGCTCGCTTGGTTTCAACGCGTTGAAGTCCACTTTCGTATCAGGGGCGTGACTCGCTCAACCACCAAAGCGGATTATGTTCTCGCAGCGATACCCGAGGACACCTTCCCAGAAATATCCGACTGGCTTTGTGAACAAGGAGACACCCCAATAGCGTATGACGCCCTCAAATCATACCTTCTGCAGCAGTACTCACCGTCGCCAGCCGCCTGTATAGCAAAGCTTTTTCAGCTCTCGCAACAACCGTTGGGGGACCAAAGGGCTTCGCTTGCCCTCAGGGAAATGACCAGTATCGCTCGCCTTCAACCTGCCGCAGACGGCTCTCCTCGTGAGGTGAACCTACTCCGTGCCCTTTGGATACGCCGTTTACCTGAACCTGTGCGCGCTGCCATACCCGATGTCGATAGTTTACCCATGAAGGACTTGATGACCAAAGCCGACGCCCTTATGGACAGCCACTTCAAGACCTCCATCAACGCCTCCACCCCTGACGACGAGGATGCCTATTCAATGTCAACCGAAGCTGACATGAATGCCGTAGGACATACATGCCTACCCCGTTACGTGCCGAAGCGGCGACAAAGCCGCCCACCACCCACCAATCGCTCGCGCCCCAATGAACGACTTCTACAGCCACTTACTACCTCCCATCCGCCGCAGTTTTGCTACTACCACTTCAGATTCGGGGCAACCACAAAGAACTGTGCCAAAGATTATCAGTGGCCAAAAAACGTGGAAGTAGGCCATCGCTTGTGGCGGTGACCTCCCATGTTTCTAATCTTTTCTTTTTACAGGATGCAGGAACGGGCGTGCGATTTTTGGTAGACACGGGTGCTTGTCGTTCTCTTTTGCCAAGGAAACACTTCAAAGCTCAACGTAGTGTGTCTGCATCTGCCGACGTCCGCTTGGTAGCTGTCAACGGATCTGCGATACCCACCTACGGTTACGAGAGCCTCATATTATCGTTCGGAAACGGTAAATTCAATTGGAAGTTTCTCGTTGCTGACGTCACAATGCCAATCCTCGGTGCGGATTTCCTCTCTCATTTCCACCTTCTGGTCGATGTCGCCCACCGACGATTGGTCAACGCAGACTCGTACTTGTCGACACCTCTTCAACTCGCCCCCTCTAACCTCGCTCTCCACATCAGCGCACCCTCGGATGCCTACGCCCACCTCCTCACGTCGTACCCGGAAGTTTTCTGTCCAGAACTTCGCCAAACGCCCACGGTTCCTGCCAAGCAGGGTATTTATCACCATATCTTCGCAAAATTCAGACGTCTGGCACCGGAACGATTGGCAGCCGCCAAACAGACGTTCGCCGAAATGGAGAAAATGGGCCATTGCCAAAAGGCCTCCAGCCCATGGTCGTCACTCTTACACATCGTTCTGAAGAAAGACGGCTCCCTCTGTCCGTGCGGGGATTACAGGCGCCTGAACATGCAAACAGAACTGGATCACTACCCCCTCCCAAACATTGCCGATGTAACCTCCTACCTGCACAAAGCGAAGGTTTTCTCTACGCTCGACCTCCTGAAGGGGTATTATCAGGTGCCTATGAACCCAAAAGACACCCCCAAGACCGCCATCACCACTCCGTTTGGCACATACACCTTCAATTACTCCTGTTTTGGCCTTCATAATGCTGGGGCAACGTTTCAACGTCTCATGGATGGCTTCTTAGGGGACCTCCCTTTCTGTGTATGTTATGTGGACGACATACTTGTGTTCTCCTCCTCAAAAAAGGAACACCTCCGTCACCTGCGCATCGTGCTCGACCGCCTGCAACAAAACGGCCTTGTAGTTTGGTACGACAAGTGTACCCTTGGCGCCAACGAAGTGTTGTTTTTAGGGCACCGTATCACTCTTGAAGGAGTCCATCCCCTCCTTGAGAAGGTAGCAGCCGTTCAGAATTTCCCCACGCCCTCGACCATCAAAGCTCTGCAGGAATTCTTGGGCATGATCAACTATTATCACCGTTTTCTGCCAGCCATTGCCGCCACTCTTGCTCCCCTCTACGCCTCCCTCAAGGGAAAGCCAAAGGACTTGAATTGGGGTCCCCTCCAAGAAGCAGCCTTCTGCAATGCAAAGAAGGCTCTATCAACTGCTGCAGCTCTCACTTTTCCTATCCCACACGCCCCTCTCCTTCTCTCCACCGATGCCAGCGACGTCGCTATTGGTGCAGTACTCGAGCAGGTGGTCAAAGGCTCGCCCCGCCCATTGGCCTTCTTCAACAGAAAACTGTCCAAGGCAGAATCGGGTTATTCTACCTTCGATCGAGAATTGCTGGCGGTGCACTTGGCTGTCCGTCACTTTCGCCATTTCTTAGAAGGTACGCCCTTCGTCATTCGCACAGACCACATGCCTCTGGTGCACGCCTTCACTCGACAGTCTGACGCCTGGTCCACCCGTCAACGCCGACATCTCTCCGCCGTGGCTGAATACAATTGCCCCCTCCAATATGTCCCTGGGAAAATGAATCCCGTTGCCGATGCCCTGTCAAGAAACACGTTGGCTGCCGTTCAACTGGGATTGGATTACAACGCCCTGGCTGAAGCCCAACGACAGGATCCAGAGTATTAAGCTTGTAGGACATCCTGCACGTCCCTCCGTTGGGAGGATTTTCCCCTTGAAGAATCCAACACCACCCTCCTCTGTGACGTCAGTACTGGTAGACCGCGACCTTGGATTCCTGCTCCCATGCGTCGACAGGTGTTTGATTTCATCCACGGTCTTTCACTTCTCTCGTGCCGTTCTACTGCACAGCTGCTGAAGGCAAAGTTCATTTGGCACGGCATTTCTAAGGATGCTAAGGATTGGGTCGGTGCCTGTACTTCTTGCCAAACTTCCAAAGTACATCGACATACGGATTCAGGAGTGGGCACCTTTCCTCAACCTCAGCGTCGTTTCGCACACATTCACGTCGACGTTGTAGGCCCCCTACCCACATCACAAGGACATCGTTACCTGTTTACCGTCATCCACCGCTCCACTCGTTGGCCTGAAGCCATTCCCATGGAAACTGCAACGTCCGCCTCATGTACATCTGCCTTAATCTCTGGATGGATTTCAAGATTCGGTATCCCTGAGCATATTACTTCTGACAGGGGAACCACTTTCACCTCTCAATTTTGGACGTCATTAGCGAATCTCCTGGGCATCACCCTACATCAGACAACGGCCTACAACCCCGCTGCCAATGGAATGGTTGAACGTTTTCATCGCACCATAAAAGCAGCTTTGATGTCCCGCTGCAAGGATTGCAACTGGTTTACTCAGCTTCCCTGGGTCCTCCTTGGACTAAGGACCACTCCTAAAGACGCCCTCGATGTCTCGGCAGCCAAAATGGTGTATGGCGACCCGTTGGTCGTCCCTGCCGAGTTTTTTCCTTCTACAACCCCCTCCGACGATCTCCAGCGCATACATCACGTCGTGGGAAAATTTACTACGTGCCGCCAGACTTACAAGCCCCCAGCAAAGCATCACATACCAACGGACTTGCACTCTGCAACGCATGTCTTCCTGCGCAACGACACCAGCAAGCCACCACTAATGCCCCCTTACACAGGCCCTTTCCTTGTGATCCGACGCAGTCCGAAAGTATTCCTCCTAAACATTCTGGGCAAAGAAGACTGGGTCTCCATTGATCGTCTAAAACCTGCTTATCTTCTGCCAGATGACCCGCCTACAGTTCGCCTCTCTAGATCAGGGCGCCCTATTTAACATGTACAGTATGTCATTTTTAGGGGGGGAGCCATGTACCAACCGTGTTTCACACAATTGTACATAATTCCTTTTGTATATATCATGCTTGTATCTTCGCTCCTCCCTCGCACTAAAAAGAACCTGAATGATCATGTCTCCGGTTTTTCTCTGTATCATTGTCTGTCTCTCGAACATGTCACATCCTGTTGCCTTGAGGTTTTGTATATAAAGCAGAGTGTTCCTTAATAAATAACTCAGTCGTTTCCAATATGTCTTTGAGTTCACACCCTTACTCGGCACCGTCACACGTCTATTATAGGTGTTTGGTTAGAGTTTTCATTTCAGGTTACAGCAAATATTCATATAAATATATTTCAAATGTTTTATTTGTTAGAATATCGCCTTACTTATCATCTCCTATTCAGTCCATCTATATCCAATTTACATATCAAGGTGTTTAAAAGTTTAAAGGGCGCTCATGAATGGCAGAGGCAATTGACAATGACATTGCCCTATCAACCAGGACAATGCCCTAGAGACTGACCATATTACATATGATCAGCGCCCAAGTCTCCTCTCCAACCAAGCTAGGACCAAGGAGGGTCAGGCAATGTCTGCTGATGACTCGGCATATACACCTATAGGCTCCCCAAAAAAACCCATCCTTAGCTCACAAGGATGGTGAGGTTGCAGCGACCAAAGGAACATAATGAGTTTGAGTTGGACTTGAACACCAGTCTGGTAATCACCAGGCAAGGACTCTACCACCACGCCACCACAACGGAAAAAAGCCCCGGACATGTATTTCCTCTCATGAGTTTTTATGGCAATGTAATTTTCTGACTATCTTTATGTCGTTTTTGGATTGCTGTACATTCCGTATAGCTGGCTTCAACTGTTTTAACATAAGAGTCATATACTTTTTGTCTTTGAACGGCTCTCATTACTACTAAAGTTTTGACAGTACCAATACTTTCTCATATTCTATAAATTCTATATATAGTGGTTTCTATACTCTACTGATTTTTTCTTTAGCTGGTTAATTATATGAATATGATTGGCAGTTGAATACCGACTTTTAAATCCGGCCTTCATTCTTAGTTGATTAATGTGTAGCTGTATTTCTAATAAGACAAACATGATCTTTATAATTATAATCATAAACTTATTGACCGGTAATTTTTCAGGTTATTTGTGTCGCCCTTATTTGTGGATAAGTGAAATAATTTTTCTTTCTGAGCTGTAAGTATAGAGCATTTTTGCAAATATTTTTTGTAACGATCAACCAGTTATGCTATTACGAAATCTCCAACTATTATTAAATCAAATATATATATATATATATATATATATATATATATATATATATATATATATATATATATATATATATATATATCATGCAATACACCATGTATTTGATTAGAATACATAAGTAAAGGACATACTGGGATGTTATATCATATGTCTATGTCATGATATAAGAAAATTGGTTTCCTTTCCTGTCTCCCTGCAGCCCTTTCTCAATTGAATGGGACAGGTTTCCTTCTTAGTTGTAATGAACGGGCATCCTTGTCCCAATAAACAGCTGTTGTCAATGCAATGATTGGAGACGAATTGGGTTCTTTATACCAGACACTATTCGTATGCAACCACATTGTCGAGGAAAGTATGATTTGATCAGATGGTTTTATATATCGATACACAATATTCTATCAATGGTAAGGTAAAAACAAACAAAATGAAGCAAAAAGTTCTTAAAAGTCCAGTTATAATATTTTAATTAATATTTTGGAAAAACATTACTGGTTGAGGCAACTAAGATGATAAATTGCTGTCCTGCCTCCCTCAAGTTAGTAACTTACTTTACGGGAAAACAACCATATGAAGCAAGCCCCTACCAATGACTATCATGTCTCTCAGGATCTGAAAAACACAAAAAACACTCCCTGTAAAACTGTTTAGGTAAAAGGGAAACTAAATAATTTACGGGATTCCGTGTTAACAAAAACAAAACTCGAAAGGGGAAACAGTTCCCTAAAAATACCTTCGATGGAATTCGAATTTCAAATTTAATAGCACAAACATATTGTTCATAAACTGTGGTAATCCACCAAAACAAAACTTTATAGCTAATATCCTAATGTAGTAATCCACGAATAACAATGGATTAATTCACAATAAAAGTGATAATCCACTGTAAAAACAAAACTTTTAACGGTAAAAAAGAAACCGAAAACAAAATTGGAAAAATCTTAATTTCTTTTGATCCCGAGATTTATTTTTAACAACGTCTTGAGAGGGGAACTAATCCAATCCAATGTATTAAATCATTATGTCTAGGGTATCAAATCAACTCATGTTCATATATGAAAAGTCTGACTCACCTCAATACTCCTGCTGTTCACTAAATTAAGGTTGCTCCTGCTGCCCCCCAAAGTGGCACAGTGTCGGTATCACTAGGAGTTTATCCTTCCATGAGCGAAAGTTGTAAAAATTTCAACCATACAACAAGGATTTTGCCTGAGAACTCCCCTGGGAACTCCGCTTGCCTCGACAAATAATTCAGCTCTCGGAGAAGTGCGTAAACAAGCAGTTCACCTTAAAAAAACAATCCTAGGCGGCAGATCACTTATAACAAGGTTGTTTAGAGGAAATAAAAGTCAGTCCCGCTCAACACTTGAACATGATAAACATAATATTACGAATAATATTTTGGAAGTTTGATACTTATCTTATACTTAACAACAAAATAAGTCACTTTCAAATTCTCCAATTTTGTTTCACGAAAAAATATTTTCTACAGTCGATGCCATCACAACAATATCCATCAACATTGGATCTATTTCTTAATTCAATTAATTAATAGAGAGAGAGAGAGAGAGAGAGAGAGAGAGAGAGAGAGAGAGAGAGAGAGAGAGAGAGAGAGAGAGATTTTCAGATGTTACAAATAGCTTCCTTTTCCATGAAATATACCACAGAAAATGATGTTAGACGTTTTGAGAGTTAGGTTATAAGACAAATCTCAATTTCCGACATATAAAAGTCCCACCAATAACTTTTCATATATACTTTTCTATTTTTTTTTCATCTCTATACCTCACGGCATTTATGAGTATGTGGCCATGGGTATATAGTGAATGAATTTACCAGAAGGGAAGAATATAGTCAATAATATCTGATATCCCAGATATTGCTGGAGGATTGCAGGAAAAGATCATAGAAAAATTTCAGTGTTCAGTTAGAGAGCAAGGAAGTAATGAATAATATACTTTGTTTGCCATGTCGGAAATCATTTTTTCTTAGAATAAATGTTGCCACGCATTTGCCGTTTTAAAAACGGAAATATTGACGTTGAGGAGTGATAGTGTAGTCAACAACCCGTAAAAAGATAATAACAAAGTAGTGTAAAAATACGGTCGCCTGTATTTTACTGAAATGCGGCAGAGAACGGTACATTTTTACAAAAAAATTCCGATTTAAATGATTTTTTTTTCTAAGTGTACCCCTTTTTAATAAAGCAGATATAGGGCTAGTGCCTAGTGTAGTATTCATTATTCAGAATGTGACTTGTTTTCAGTTGGTCGAAGATCTAAAGCGAAAGATGGCTGGCTCTAGGCCTAGGGGATACCTTAATAGTGCATTGGCCTCTCACTGGCTGGGATTTAGAGAGGAGTAAAATAATCTCTTATTAACTATACCCAAAGAAATATTGCCTAATCTCTCTTACTTACCTGTCCCAAAGGGAACTGTTCAAACTTGCGACCTGGTCAGTTTGCTTTTATTCCACTATTGACATATTTTCAAGTCTTACTTATCTGCAATCAGCAAGAACCTGACAACTGAGAGATCCCATTCTCCTGTAGAACTGTCATCTCTTTGTTTATGCATTCTCATTGAGAGACTGTCGATGTCATTAATAGAATAAAGTACTAACTCTATTTAATTCTTTTCATATATATATATATATATATATATATATATATATATATATATATATATATATATATATATATATATATATATATATATATATATATATATATATATATATATATATATATATGGATTAATATCAACACAACATCGTGTTCAAATAGAAATAAATTTCTACCTCATACCTAGGATCGAACGCTAGCCCCTTCTAATGAAAGGCCAGGTCGAAATCAACCATGTCACGAGAGCCCATAAAAGAAATTGGAACCTGACCGCTACCAGCTGTCCGAGGATTTACCTGGCGAGACATCAGTCTCTTACCAGCGAGTTTTACCCAATTTCCCGGGCCACCACGTGACACAATTGGTAGTCATTCATTCAAATTACCCCTAATGAGTCAATATGGATTAATATCAACACAACATCGTGTTCAAATAGAAATAAATTTCTACCTTATACCTGGGATCGAACGCTAGCCCCTTCTAATGAAAGGCCAGGTCGAAACCAACCATGTCACGAGAGCCCATAAAAGAAATTGGAACCTGACCGCTACCAGCTGTCCGAGGATTTACCTGGCGAGACATCAGTCTCTTACCAGCGAGTTTTACCCAATTTCCCGGGCCACCACGTGACACAATTGGTAGTAATTCATTCAAATTACCCCTAATGAGTCAATATGGATTAATATCAACACAACATCGTGTTCAAACAGAAATAAATTTCTACCTCATACCTGGGATCGAACGCTAGCCCCATCTAATGAAAGGCCAGGTCGAAACCAATCATGTCACGAGAGCCCATAAAAGAAATTGGAACCTGACCGCTACCAGCTGTCCGAGGATTTACCTGGCGAGACATCAGTCTCTTACCTTTCATTAGAATGGGCTAGCGTTCGATCCCAGGTATGAGGTAGAAATTTATTTCTATTTGAACACGATGTTGTGTTGATATTAATCCATATTGACTCATTAGGGGTAATTTAAATGAATTACTACCAATTGTGTCACGTGGTGGCCCGGGAAATTGGGTAAAACTCGCTGGTAAGAGACTGATGTCTCGCCAGGTAAATCCTCGGACAGCTGGTAGCGGTCAGGTTCCAATTTCTTTTATGGGCTCTCGTGACATGGTAGGTTTCGACCTGGCCTTTCATTAGAAGGGGCTAGCGTTCGATCCCAGGTATGAGGTAGAAATTTATTCATATATATATATATATATATATATATATATATATATATATATATATATATATATATATATATATATATATATATATATATATATATATATATATATATATATACAAGCTCTTTCAAGTCACCAGAAGGTATATCCTTCCACTCAGATATTTGGCAAGATCCCTTAGCCATAAATTTTGTATATGATAAAATTTTGTGGCAAGGATATGCATGCTTTACTGGTAATACTGTGTATGATCTGTGTAACTATTCTCCATCACAGAGGTATGTTATTGTATTGTGAAGGTAATTTGAGAGGCTTCTCAATTGTCTGCTACTGCCTTATGAAGGAGGTTTTGGGATTGTCAAAATTATCCCTATTCGTATTCATCTTCATCTTATGATACAACATGATGTTGCATATAATCACATTTTTTAATTAAAAATTCACAATTCAAAATCGTTCAACTAAGAAAATGGGACTAATTTCCTTGTAAATGTATGGAAATATACATATCAGGGTTCAAGTAAATATATTCTATAATCACTTTGATATCAAACATATCTTATGTAACGTAAAAACCTGTATATTTTCTGTTTTTTATTTGTTCATATATATATTTAACTAAAAGATATATATCCTAAAAACACACTTTTAAAAGTAGGCTAACTAAAACTCAAATACAAAATCTATACTCTTTTCACCCCTTTACCTGAAAGTAGAAAAAGAAAAGTTATTGGAAAACAATAGAAAGGTACACGGCTCTGAAATGGGACATGAAACTCTCAGTTCCCGGTCTGTAGGAGAGAGTAAAAGGAAGCACTAACGATGCATGAACACGCAGAAAAATTTCTAAATGTTCTTTTTAAACGTAAAAGAAAAATATAATTAGAACAAGAAGATGAGGGAAAATAATAAAGACTTTCTTTCTCTCATACAGTTATGAAGAGCTACTGTATTTTGCACACATTCACTTCTCTTCCCACTGTATTTGCTAGCTGAAGAGGAACGGTTTGTTATATTCATTTTATATTAAAAGTTCTTTTGCATTTTTTCCTCATTAAATTGGGACTCAAAGGTAAAGATTTCGATTTTGGAAACTAAGTAGCTTCTCTTAATCGCCGAAAACAATGGCAAAAGAATTAAATGTTTATATCTGGTACTGAATGAAGAAAAAAACGAAGTGAAATTGTTGATTATTTATGAATAAGATTAAATGACAAATTAATTGAAAATTACACGTTAGTTGGCACTATTGTTTAAACAAACACTAAAACACAAATTAAAGGGCACCCTATAGTCATTGCAGTATTGAATATATGATAAGGAGAATCAAACTATTGAAACTATTGCATGATGGTACACTCGGGAACACTATTCTATGTAATTTAACTTTCTCTTGTTTTGTTAAAGTTTATATAGGAGATATTTATTTTAATGTTGTTACTCTTCTTAAATTATTTTATTTTTCCTTTTTTCCTTTCCTCCCAGGGCTATTTTCCCTGTTGGAGCCCCTGGGCTTATAGCATCGTGCTTTTCCAACTAGGGTTGTAGCTTAATAATAATAATAATTATAATAATAATAATAATGGATATTTAATGATGGAAAACAAATATCAAATATAGTTACCAATATACACAAAGGAAAAGGCGTACTTAATACCAGCACAGCATTTGGCATGTTATGTTGAATAAAAAATGCATGAAAGTATAAAAATATATCCTTATAACTACTGCAGTATCAGCCTATCTAATATCAAGAATACATGCTCCTACGCATGAAGAAAGTGGCAGATTTATTGGCAATACCGTTTCTGATATGCTATATTGAGTAAAAACACCGCTAAAAACTCGAAAACTACAACCCTAGCTGGAAAAAAACAAGATACGCTATAAGCCCAAGGGCTCCAAGAGGGAAAAAACACCCAGTGAAGAAAGGAAATAAGGAAATAAATAAACGATATAAGAAGTAATGAACGGGCAGTGGAAGGCCATTGTACAGAGACTATGGCACTACCCAGGACTAGAGAAGAATTATTTGATTTTGGTTTGGCCTCCTAGAAGAGCTGCTTACCATAGCTAAAAAGTCTCTTCCACCCTCACCAAAGAGAAAAGTAGCCAATGAACAATTGCATTGCAGTAATTAACCTCTTGAGCGAAAAAGAATTGTCTGGTAATCTCGGTGTTGTTAAGTGTATGAGGACAGAGTTGAATGTGGAGAGAATAGGCCTGACTATTCGTGTAATGAGCCGTAGCCTGAGAGAATGATTTCATGTAGTACTGTATAGCTAGTCGAAGGACCCAATAACTTTCTAGCAGTAGTATCTCAACGGGGTTTAAAGATCACCAGGGTTAATGAAATTCTCAAAAAGGGCATGTTTCCTCATGCCCGCCCTTCGTTATACGTTTTGTTTGTATAGTCTCTCTTGATAGCTCAGTCGGTTGGGTCCCTGCCAGCATGGTTTCCAGCCGTACAGGTGGTGGTTCAAATCCCCACCCGGCCAGAAGCTGTTACCATAAAATTAATTCCAAGTGGATATATATTCCCAAGATAGAATTCGGTATTAAATGCCATTCGTGGGTGATATTTACATTAATTAAAATCACGTGTGCTTGTGATATATGTTCATTAAAATAACCACGTGTTGCAAACTCACGATTCAGCTATCATGGTGGAGATGGGTTTATTTCAAGTCTATGAACAGATTCCTGAATTCGACAGGAATATGTAGGGTGACTTGTCATAAACTTTTAGTCTCTCTTGATAGCTCAGTCGGTAGGGTCCCTGCCAGCATGGTTTCCAGCCGTACAGGTGGTGGTTCGAATCCCCACCCGGCCAGAAGCAGTTACCTTAAAATGAATTCCAAGTGGATATATATTCCCAAGATAGAATTCGGTATAAAATGCCATTCGTGGGTGATATTTACACACACACACACACACACACACATATATATATATATATATATATATATATATATATATATATATATATATATATATATCATAGACTCCTTTAAGGAAGGACTGGAAAGTCCCCTGCTCCGGGTTTTTAACTTGAGTCTGAAAGATTAACTTGAGTCTGGACTAAAATGACTCCTAGAAGGGCTAGAAACACATTCTCGGGATCAAAATGGGGTTTTTGAGGATAGTGAGTTCAATAGTAACGTTTTCAACACCACCTGGGATCATCTTCAAGGTCTAAAGGTCATTTATCAAGGTCAAATTTGTGAATTTTGGTCATTTTTGCTCGTTTTTTGTGTGTAACTCATAAATGGTGAGAGATAGCTGATTATAATATGAGGCAAGTCTGCAGAGCTGTCCGAATTTAATATATATTGTCATATATCGTCCTTCAAGAAATGACTGGAACGTCCCCTGATCGGGGTTTTTAACTTGAGTCTGAAGGATTAACTTGAGTACTGGACTAAAATGACTTCTAAGAATGGCTAGAAACACGTTCTCTGAGTCAAAATGGGGGTTTTTGAGGACGGTGAGTTCAATAGTGACATTTTCAACACCACCTGAGGCCATTTTCAAGGTCAAAAGGTCATATTTCAAGGTCAAAATAGTGAATTTTGGTCATTTTTACTCGTTTTTGTGTGTAACTCATAGATGGTGAGGGATGGCTGATTATAATAAGAGGCAAGTGTATAGTTCTGTCCAAATTCAATATATATTGTCAAATATTGTATTACTCAAACATTCCAAACAAGCCGTAAAACAATGAAACACTAAAATAAGAAATAAAGAACGGTATTTCTCATCACAACAAAACTCAAGACATTAACATTTGATTAGATGAACATCGCTAGATGGAGAGCTTTTCTTGCCTCCTGAGGCATCTCACAGCCTTTTCTTTGTCAGTTACATTGAGAACCTGAACTTTCAATAGAATGTTGGCTAAAGTCGTACATGCTGCATTATTAGTAGCTAAAGGTGCATCTACAAAAGATAACAATTCAGCAAAATGAAAGCGGCAATGCATTTTAGTCATGGCATGCAAATTATAGGCATTATGTACAAAAAAGACAGTTGAAATAGATGGCACACTCAGTCCACCTTTATTCAAATGATCTAAGAACTCAGATGACACCTCGTTACCATCTTCATCATCCATGATATCCTCCATACTAGTGCTATTACAATATTTATGAACAAGGTATCCAGCCAAATATACAACTTTATGCTTAAGTTTATCAGCAGACCTCAAGAGCTCCCGAGTGTCTTGAGGAGTGATCTCGTCAATGAGTTCACTTCGCTCATCTGGATTTATGGAAGAAGTACAATTCTTGTCGCAATCAAGCACACGAGAACTAGATTCTGGCATAATGTCATGCTTTAAAAGTGTCTGCAAATTTGTAACTTTTGCTGCAGCCATAATGTCAACTACATCTATGTAGAAGTTTCCACCACTTCTTTGCCGGACTTGACCGAAAAACTTTTCCAAGGCTTCATCCGCGAATATAGCAGGAAGAACGTAGTCAAAGTCTTTCTCTGCCAGAAGCAATTTGGCAGCAGCCACATTATTACGTGTAGACACAATGAATGCTTCAGCAGTTTGCTTAGTTAACTTCAGCTTACGACCACTACCTCCTTGTCATGTGCAGGTCGATATAATTTGGCAGGCGTCCTCCAACTTAGTGAAAGATGTACAGTCTGCTGTCCAAGGCTGTCTGGATTCGTCACGTAGATGTCTAGCTGAGAAACGGTCTTTCACATTCATCATCTTGAACCACTCACTCATTGTCTGGGTGAGAATGATGGTGCCTTCGCTGATGCCCAATGAATCCTTGAAGGTCTTTAAGGCAGCGACAGACTTGTCATTGAACACCTGACATACTAAGGGTACGCTCTGGCGTTGAAGGGGTTTGGGGAAAACAGCGGTGTGCGTCCGCTTGGTTAAGCGAATAGGAGTAGCTCGGTCGATCTCATAAAGCTTCTGAATATCACTCCAGTAAGCTTTGTACTCATTGCCATGTACAAGAAATGAGAGTGTCTGGCCATCAACAGTAATCCAGTTGTTACGAACATTTTTGAAGATGTGCACGTAGTCGTACACTAAGAACATAGATTGCTCTTGAATGGATAGCACTTGACAACTTCCAGGTCCTCCAAGTTTCGAATAAACACTGCGATTGGTATTGCAATTGTCACATATCAAAGAAATCACAGTACCGCCAGCACCTACTACAGCTGAGGCAGCTTCAGTAAGAAGTTCACTCAGCTTATCGGCAGCTAGCTTTTTGCAGGGTAAAACGCGTAGAACATAGCGTTGACCACCAAAATGGCAGGCAACTTCAACAACCATAGCATGTGAAGCAAGTATTTCATGGTCACTACCCGCTGCAACGTTTTGAGCATATCCTAGAACATGTCCTCCAGAAAATCGCAATGTCTCGATCAGCTTTACTTCATCAAACATTAGATTCACCAAACGCTGCTGCGGCTTAAGCTGGTCGAATAATGCTTTGAGGTTGGAGTCCTGCAGACTACTAAAAAGCACATCTTTTATCTTTTTTGTTGATGGTAGAATGATTAAGCCAGATCGACGAATCATTTTGTATGCACTGGGTGATATGTTGTGAAGCTGCATTGCAAATATCAGAGCGTCGGTATGAAATCGACGACCATAAGGAGGTTTGAACACAAGCCGCAGCTGTGACAGAATGAAGGTTAAATGAGGAAGCTCGTGTGCCTCAGTCATTTTGCAGAGCTGGTTTATTATGTACTGAAGACTTTCCTGGCTTGTGTACTCATAGGTGTTTACCTGTTCAGTTATGGATCTAATCTGAGACCATTTTGAGAGCAAGCTGTTCTTTTGCAAAAGAAAAAGTCGTTTAGGCACCTCAATGCCATCTTTCTCAACTCTATTCAAGAATAGGAATCCAAAAGGTGAGTTGACTTGTTGTAGATGAAAGAACTGCTTGACAGTTTGTCCAGTAGCGTCAGTTCTTGATAGGTAGAGATCTTTCTGGTCTTTTATGACGTTAAAGCCAGGAAAATAGGAGCTAATTTTGGCGCGAAATTGGTCGAAATCTCGGATTTTGTCTGCAGCCTCAGCAGCTGCATGCACGTTTTTAGCTCTTGATTGTGATGTAGAAGATGATGTTGGGCGTGGGGCTGAGGTAACCTGCTTCAAAGCTGATTTTGGTATTCCAGGAAATATTGATGGAGGTTGTTTGGGTCGCTTGCCACCTTTAACTGACACACATTCACAATTGAAATGTGTCTCACAAATATATATCTCCTTCAAGCGTCTCAAGCTTTCTTTCTCATTCGGCATTGCCAATATCCATCTCTCCCTCTCCTCAGGATCTTTTGGGACGGATATGACTTTTACATAAGGTGTCCCATCATAGTTCCCTTTATAACCAAAGCAGCTACAGTGACCTGGCATATTGTGAGATCACCAGCTGGACCGTTTCTATAACAAAAACCGAAACAAAACAGCAGTCAGTGAGATTTGAACAGAAAATGGGATTTGCATAGAAAACGAGATAAAAACAGGAAAAGTTGTAAGAGCAAAATGATCTTAAAATTTGAAAATACATAATATCTGTCAACTTAAAAAAAAAATCAGGCATGAAGTCTCTCAGACTCAAGTTAAAAACCCCGAGGTCCTGACGTTCCAGTCCTTCCTTAAAGGAGTCTACTATATATATATATATATATATATATATATATATATATATATATATATATATATATATATATATATATATATATATATATATATACATGTATATCTGCACATATATATATATGC
>NC_090731.1:64722506-64727506 GCF_036898095.1 Palaemon carinicauda | reverse complement strand
CTTTGTGTGAAGAAATATATCTAAAATTATACAATAACTTATACTAATCATTCTACAAAACTCGTGAAGATGAGAAGTCTAGAGAATTTCGGAAGGTTTACGTGAACTGTAAATTCTATTGACAATGGCCTTTATAATTTTTCATTTCTCTTTTATTTTACGTGTATAATCATTGGCATCTCTCTCTCTCTCTCTCTCTCTCTCTCTCTCTCTCTCTCTCTCTCTCTCTCTCTCTCTCTCTCTCTCTATTATGGCCAATCAGAAGAGCTCGAAAAGATAGATGGTCTAAAACTTAAAAGGATTCTACCAGGGAACAGTGCTTTGAATAAATATGAAATAAAATGCAAGTGGAAGGAGACTAAAACTTCTGGAATTCAATTTTAAATGATCAAAAATATGACATTTGGAAAAACAATATCTACAGCAGATAATTAAAAATAATTTTTTCTAAAAAATGTCAGGAAAGGAATTCCTTCCGAAGTTAAAAGTAGAATAGAAACAAAATTTTCCAAAGAATCTCAACACATTATTTAGAAAAATATAAACAGGACGTCTTAAAAAAAAAGATATTTTACACATTTCAAATATCCCTGGATGGTCACTCAGGTCAAGATTTATTTATTATTTTTATTTTCACTTGCAATACCATACAGAGAAAATCTGTTTAATTCAATAAGCAAATAATCATTTAAAATTAGCCTTAGCACTCCCCTCCTTCAGTGGCCATCAAGCTAAACCAACAGAAGAGGATGAACGTGCGTTGAGGAGAATTAACGTTCTCCCGAACTTATTCGTCTTCAGACACAAAGACTGAATTACATTACTCTCCCATTCGGAGTGAATAACAAAGACAAAAACTCCCCTTCCTCAATTTTGGGACAAAGGGTAAACAGTCTCGAAGCAGAACAGAAGACTGCTCGGGTTGGGTCTTTTGAATTTACAGGGGGTTGGGAGCATTCCCTTAGCGCATGTGAACAAACACACTTGGAATGCTATATAAGGCCCTTTAGCTGGGCAAATTTGTTTTTAGCATGGATGATTGGTTGGTTGGGGAGAGAGAGAGAGAGAGAGAGAGAGAGAGAGAGAGAGAGAGAGAGAGAGAGAGAGAGAGAGAGAGAGAGAGAGAGAGAGTCAAAATTCTTTATTCCATCAATATAAATGGTTACTATATATCCATCTATATTCTAGTCATTTTAGAAATATAAAGTATCCCGGGGTACTGAATATATGCACTCATAATATATAGATGATAAATTTACAAAAATTAAACAAATAGCCTCCATTCTATCCCATCCCATTTTTTTTAGAATACTGTACGAATGAAGATAAATAGATTATAATTTTCAGTTAGAGTAAAAGGTAGAAATTAATAACATATTCTGACTACTATTTAAAGGTTTAAAGGCCACACATGAATGGCTGGGGCAAGGGACAGTGACATTGGCCTATCGAGCTGGAAAATGCCCCAGAGACTGACCATATACACATATTATCAGCGCCTAAGCCCCCTCTTCACCCAAGCTAGGACCAAGGAGGGCCAGCCAATGGCTGCTGAGGACTCAGCAGATAAGCCTATAGGCCCCCCAAAACCACCCATCCCTAGCTCACAATGATGATGAGGTTGCAGCGACCAATGAAACTAACGAGTCTGTGCTGGGCTCGAACCCCAGTCAGGGACGTTATCACATCTGCCACCACAACCGTATTTGCGAAGTCATGCCAATTAAAAAAGAAAAGAAAAAAAAGTAAATGCAAGGATATCGTTTACACATAGTTGTATATTAAGACAAACAGGTTGATTAAGAAGTTATACGGAAAGGGAAGTAATTTGATATAGTTTTAAGAACAGCGTGTTTTATTTATAATGTTTTAGCCTCCAACTGACTATGATTAAGTCAAAGATTCGGTTGATTAAAGACCAGGAAAATAACCCTTGTTATTGATTTTAACCAAAAAAAAAAAAAAAAAAATTATTTTCTATACCCAAGGTCATAATTTAATTATAATCCCTAGTCCCTTTTTATCATTTTAATAATTATACCAACCAAGGCAACAAAAGTATTTGAAAAAGCAAGATGCTACAAGCCAAAAGGATCCAATAGGGAAAATAGCAAAGTGAGGAATAGAAAAAAGGAAATAAATGAACAGTACTTGAGAAATAATGAGTAACTATATAAAGTATTTAATGAGTATAAATAACTTTAAAATAAATCTGTCATTCATGAGCTATGAAGAAAGACTTATGTCAACCTTTTCAACTTAAAAAAAAAAAAAATTCACTGCAAGTTTGAATTTCTAAAGTTCCACCGATTCTTTCAGATTAAGTAAACCATTCCACAAGCTGGTAACAGCTGAAATAAAACTTTTAATATACTGTATAGTGTTGTGTGTTTAGATACTTTTGTTTTTAAAATCAAATCGGAATTCCGTCAATATTCTGAATTTCAAGTTTACAGATCCCAAAGAGCCTCTTAGTGCAAAAAAAGGACATAGATGAACATGAAGAGCAATCAGTGGAGATATAGGTGACAAACATCACCATGATTCCTTTTGAATAAACGACAAAACCAATGATGATATTTCTTGCCTATATTCCCCACACCCCCCACCCCACCCCCTTCCTGAACCCCTCACATTCAATCATTTCCACTCCCTTCTACTGGATTTATTCCCCAGATTACCATTTGCATATAAAGAGATGGAGAAAGAAATATTTATTTTATCTCTAAGAGGGAAACGAGCCTGTCATGATATATGTTTGGGTAAAAGGATTTCCCCAGAACAGACAGAAAATTACAGGAAATGAATAAAAAGAGAAAGGACGTTATAGGGTATTATATCTTTTCCTTACATTAGTATTCAGGATGGTTAAAAGACATCTTGCTGATGATGTTACTCAAAAAAGGTATAAAAGAGTAAACTTATGTTTTTAATATTTATACAAAGCTGTCTTTTGTATATAATGCAAAATAAGGTAATTACGTATACAAACCATCAAAAACCAAAATAAAATCATATACTGTGTTTTTTTGGCCATCAATATAAAGCTGCCTTTTGCATATAATACAAAATAGGGTAATTATGTATACAAACTATAAAAAAAATAATTTTTCACTTTTTTTCTTTAAATTAACATGACGACAAAGAAAATACCTACTCCATCATCTCATTTTATTTTTCATACCAACGTCCATTTGATATGATTTTTCCTGTCAAATGATAGAACTAGCTAAACTTATAAAGTGATTTAAAGCTTCATTTGGTCTAATTTTTAACAGGAGTGGGTTGTTCTGAGAAGTTTAACACAAGGTACGAGAAAATATAGCAGTTTTTAACAATTTTATCGCCTGTTATAGCTTCTTTAGCAATCTTTTAGCCGTTTGTGGACTTTTTAGCACTTTTCTAGTTTTCTTTAGGCTTTCCAGATGTTTTGAGGCCCTTTTTTTTATCTTTAAGCACTTTCTAGACTGTTTAGCAGTTTTTTAGACTTGTGAGCACTTATCTATCGTTTTTATAGACATTTTAGCCTTCTGTTTGTTTTTATAGACTTTTTAGCCCTTTTCTAGTCTCTTTATAGCAGATTTAGCCCTTTTCTAGCGTGACAAAATATGGTGTAATTTCATGATATTATTAGGGAAAAGTTTTTCATCTAATGGCCAATAATCTGGGCATAACAGGATTTTCCCAATATGCATGGTCAAGAGAAAAAGCTTACTTTTTATAGACGTAAGGAAAAAAGAAAAAGCATAATAGTGTTGTCAGTAGAGAGGCAAAGGAATTTTTAAAGCAATAGTTACAGGTGAATTTACTGTCAGAAAGGTTCAAAATTCTTTAACAGGAGAATTTTAACCAACGAGAAGAATAAAATTGTCACAAACCTGATTCATGAAAAGCAAGTATACATTAAGATTTTGCATCCCTTGACTTCATCTTCTTGTGAGGTTATGTCTGTTCACGTTTTCTCAAAATATTTTTGATGAAAACTAGAAAAAAAATAAAAGAAATAGACCTAGAATGTTGAACAAAAGAATCATTAATCCATGATCTTCATTAGCCCAAAACCTATAATAATTTTATTGATAATCACAATTTTAAAAATAATGATAATCTTAACAACTTTATGTTGTCATAGCGTGACACGGTTTTCTTTTCATTCTGCATAGCAATGCATTAACATAACCAATAAGTCAGTCTGCATGTTACTTCCCCATGTTCGTTAATTTTTGATTAAATAAAATTTTTCCACATTAAATATACTTAACATCTTAAGTCTAACTGCGTTAAAGTACAACCCCTACTAAGAAACGAATTAAGACTGAGGGACTTCTGAATGTTCTCCCATTATATTGTGTTCGTATCTGTAATGAATAAAAAGGATATCAGAAATTCCAAATCAGAATCGTTTGCTATTTTATCATTGGTTTTCAGTGAGTTAAATGTTTTGGATATTTCTGCTGATTCTATTTCATCTCTCTTTGAGTTTACCCTCATATCTGATCGGTTCCTTATAAGGTTTTTGGTGTTTTCTTATAGCTTAGCAAATCATGAAACGAAGGTTAGTTAGTAGTCCAATTCATATGGAACTTGAAAAAAATAATTAAACAGCGTAATTTCTTTCTTCTTATAATATTTCTAAATGATCCATATTCAGGACAATTAGTTAATCGAATTCTTATAGACCTTAGAAAAAAAATAATCAAAAGAGATATTTCTTTTCTTCTACAAGATCACTAAATTATCCATATTTTGAATAATCAGCTAATTGAATTCTTATGGACCTTGAAAAAAATAATTCAACTAAGATATTTCTCTCATTTTTGCATAAGATCTGTAAATATTCCTTATTTTGGATAATAAGAAAATTAAGGAACCAAACTTTCAGCAAAGGGAAAGAGATAGAGGAGAAAAAAAAGAGAAAATTAGGAGACAAAACACCTAATTAGTCTTTATTATACCTCTAGTGGAGAGGAATATCCAACTGCCCTCCTGCAGTTAGCCCT
>NC_090731.1:64707506-64717506 GCF_036898095.1 Palaemon carinicauda | reverse complement strand
AAGCCTAATAAACTTCATTATTCATAAATTTGTAGTTATTTTATTTATCATAAACATAGCGGGAAAAGGTGTACTTTAATGCATTAAAATTATATGTTATAATTGAACCTTTTACATATTATTGGACTACGCTAATGATGGCTAATTGTCTTCTGAATATTTACTTCATTAACTGATTTAGGAAATGAAATACCGTTCCCCTTATTTTTCTTATTGTTTCGTTGTGATTTTGAATGGAATGGAAAAATGGAATCTCTGAAATGGGGTAGGAAAAGTAATAATTTCTTTAGAATTACAATATTCCTTGAAAATCGTATAGAAATATTTTCATGTGTTTGAGTACTATGCTTTTGGTTTTGCTGAAAAATTCTTAAAGTTTTGCCGTACAAGAAGAAAAAACGGGGAAAATTCTGGAATAAATGTTGGCATGCATTTACCGTTTCGAAAACAGATATATTGACGTGTAGGAGTAATATTTCGGTCATCAACCCGTGAAATATAATAACAATGTAGGGTAAAATTATGTTATAGTACATATTTAACGGAGAATTTTCGATTGAAGATAAGTTTTTTTTCCTTTTCTTTTTTTTTTCTCCTATTTGAAAAGTAATGATTTCTTTGGTATTGCAATATTCCTTGAAAATCATATAAAAATATTTTCCTGTGTTGGAGCACTATGTTTTTTGTTTTGCTGAAATATATTTCTATTTTTAAAGCTTATGTTTTCCCTCTGTTTTTTGTTTTGCTGAAATATATTTCTATTTTTAAAGCTTATGTTTTCCCTCTGTTTTTTGTTTTGCTGAAATATATTTCTATTTTTAAAGCTTATGTTTTTCTTTCAATTCCGTATATTAAAACTACACATTAAATTTCCGTTTAGGAAATTACGTAAGGTATTCTAGCATAGAATTAACCTTAGTTTTAATATTTTGGGAGGTTACAGCAATTGACTGAACAGGAAATACAAGTATGTGTCTAAATGTTTCAATATAAGTGAAAATCCTTCACTTGATACTCATCTTCTCTTTACAGGAGGACCATCCGAAGTACAGGAGTGTGTTCTGTAATGTCCGCAGTAAGAACTTCTGTGGACATCATTATTGTAGGAGGCACGCAGCATGCGCAGCCTCCAGAGGTGTTCTCCGCTATTGGGACCCTCAGGTTTGTACAGTTTGTTCTAACCTGATTACCGAGGCTTTTGACGACCCTAAGTCAACGGAGTCAAGGGATGCTGCCAGAGAAACGTTACGATCCTGGGTGAGGAGTTTTCAGAAAAACACCTCAGGTCCCTACCTTCCAAATGAGAAGATGAGGGCCTACCTTTTCCCTAAAGCATCGGCTGATGCAATCATCCCCCAGCCTACGGTGGAGATACCAGTTGCCCTGAATCCGGTAGATTCTGAAGTCTCAGCCGCCCTTCAAGACATCCAAGTGGACGATAGGATGTCGGAGGTGTCGGATTCTACTGAGAAGGACCTTCTAGGAGAAGGTCAGGAGGAGGAGTTGTTTCAGACTCCCCAAGTAGAAGAGCAAGAAATCAACGAAGTGTCGGTTACGTCGGTTCAGGACCCAAAACTGGTTCCTTCTACATCGTCTGCTATCCCAGATGAACTGGGAAGGACTCTTTCTTTCATTGTTGAGATGATCCAACAAATTCAAAGGAAGAATGATGAGAAGGAAGCTGCAATGAAACTGGAGTTACGTAGGCTTGCAGCATCACGTGGGCCCCAGAAGCGGCTCACCGTGAAGGATCTTCCCTTGTGCTCGAATACCAATCCTTGGAGGTATGCCAAACACATGCCAATTACAACCCGGGAGATTGTGATCTCAGAAAAGTTGGGAGCAATTCCCCTGGAAGAAGTGGAATTTTGGCCCAACAAAGATTTTTATCCAGACTGCTATGCCCGTCTTAGGAAGGAGCCAGCCTTAAAGGAGGAGACGGAGCCGAAGGTCATAGTTTTTTACCATAGTAAAGCTCAGACGTTACTAACGAGCTGAATGAAAGAGAGGGGCTTCACTGACTCAAAGGTGCCCGCCTTGAGTAAGAAGCTTCCCTCCTTTGTGGCCTCTCCTACCAGAGCCTTTCCCTTCTTCGAAAAAGGATATAAGGCTGCCTTAAATGCGGTGGAGGCAGGGAAACCATGTCCCTCCTTGGAGGAGTGCAAGCTGTTATCTCTGACCTTGCCCTTGGACCAAGAAGACTGGAAGGACGTACACCTTATCTTCTCAGTCGGGAAACTGGAAGCTGATATTGCTGAACGCCAGTTCGGTGAGGCGCTTCCAAAACTATTCGGAGGCTCTCTTGCATAGAAATAAGAGACAAAGGAAAGACTTGCAGCATCGATGTCGTTGCAAACAACACTAGAAACGATGGCAAGTGACCCCAAGAACCAGGACATGTTCATGGTTGTGGCCCAAACCCGTCTGGCCACAGTTATGAAGGATTTCTATAGCTTTATTAAAGCTAGGAGAGCCTGTAGAGAGTTCGTGTTCGCCTCGGTTGCGGTGAGGCATGAACCGAGAAAACTGATCTCCTCTCGTATTTGGAGTAAAGACCTCTTTCCCAATGAAGTGGTTAAAGAGGTAGTAGACTGAAGGCCTAGGCCATCCTCTCGGCTGGCTAAACCCTACCGACAGCAACATCAACAACAACAACTTCCTGTGACCGCGGTGCCTCAGACAGTGGCCCAACCTCCAACCACGCATCAGCTGGTACCTCAACAAACGGCAACACTGTCGCCAGTTCTTAACCCAGCCTCCGAAAGGCAGACTTCTTCCTTTCCTTCAAGAGCCAGAGGAACAGCCAGAGGTTCTTCTAGACGCCCTGCAAGAGGAAGGGGATCCAGGGGAGGACGCGGTCAAGGAGGCAAGGCCTCAGGTCCACAACAGCAGAAGTAGATACTTCCAGTAGGAGGGAAATTACAGCTTTTTAGGGATCGCTGGACCTTCGATCCCTGGGCCCACAGCCTAAATAAGAATGGACTAGGTTGAAGCCTGAGCAGTCCTCCACCTCAATTTCCTCAATTCTTCCAACACTCAACCCCCGCTCTGGAAGAATATGTCCGAGAGTTCTCAGTCAAAAGAGTAATCCGGAAGTTTAAGTCCATCAAATTCCAAGGAAGGCTTTTTTTGTGTTGCAAAGGAGGACTCAGAAAAACTCAGAATCATTCTGGGCATATGCTGTGTCTATAGACTTGTTTGACGCTTATTGGCACGTTCCAATTATTCGTCACCTCTCCCCCTACCTAGGCTTCAAGTTACTTTGATAACTTTACGCCTTCAGAACCATGCCTTTCGGGCTAAACATAGCCCCAAGGACTCTCACGAAGCTCGCAAATGCAGCCGTCCATCAGTTACGCCTAAAAGGGGTCCAAGTAGTAGCCTACTCGGACGACTGGCTGGTGTGGGCAGCATCCAGGACAATGTGCATGCAAGCTTCTAAGATAGTGATCCAGTTACTGGAACATCTGGGATTCAAGATCAACATCAAAAAGTCTCGTCTTTCTCCAGCTCAAAAATTTCGGTGGTTGGGAATCCACTGGAATTTGGAGTCTCATTGGCTTTCCATTTCTAGTAAAAAGAGAGAAGAAATAGCAGGATCTGTCAAGAGACTATTGAAATCCAAACGGATATCAAGACACGAACAGGAGAGAGTGCTGGGCTCTCTACAGTTTGCTTTGATAACAGATCCAGTGCTAAGAGCACAGCTTAAGGATGCAACAGGAGTCTGGAGAAAATATGCATCAAGCGCGCGAAGAAATGGTACCTGTCAGCAGTTCACACTCAAGAGTTCCACAATGTGACAGCGGACGCTCTATCTAGGTTTACACCTGTGGAGTCATAATGGTCCCTTGACGCAGGATCATTCTCCTTCATCTTGAGTCAAGTCCCAGAGCTGCAGATAGACCTCTTTGCGACGAAAGACAACAAGAAAATAGTTCGTTACGTGTCCCCTTACGAGGATCCATTAGCGGAGACAGTGGACGCTATGTCTCTGGGCTGGATCAGATGGTCCTGTATCTATCTGTTCCCTCTGCACACCTCCTTTTGAAGGTCCTCGATATGCCGAGATCCTTCAAAGGGAAAGCTGCAATAGTGGCCCACAAGTGGCCAAATAGCATGTGGTTCCCTCTGGCATTGGAACTACGATTAAAATTTGTTCCGCTACCGGATCCATCCCTGTCTCAGCGAGTACACAAGTCGACTGTCTTCGCTCCATCACAGAAAACACGGAACCTACATGTCATGATTTTCTCTCCTTAACGATGAAAAAAATATTCGTTGTTCTAAAGTCGGTTTAGACTTTTGGAGGAAACCAGAAGACATTTTGAGGCTTCAGGGAAGAAATAGGTATCCTTTGTCAAGGCGAAGAAACTGAAAGAAATCTCGACAGATTCTTATTTATCATTCTCCATTCACCTTCATGAGCAAGGTTTAGCAGCCTACACAATTCTATTGTTCAAGCCTGCCTTGACAAGTCAGATACCATATGCCTTACAGGTCGACCTTTCTAACGAAGTTCTTAATGAGCTAGCCCCTCAGCGCTTCCAAAGACCATTTGCTTGGTCATTAGATATGATTCCTCAATGTGTATAAAGAATGAACAATGAGAAATGTGCTTAGAAGGTTTTGAATTTAAGTCATATTTCTGTTTGTACTCACCTTGGGGGCCAGAGTTAGCGAATAGTGGCTCTCTCTACAGAGGAAGGCCACGTCCAGTTCTTGGAGGGAGAACTGATTCTATTTCCAGACCCAACGTTTCTTACCAGGAATAAGCTACCCACCAACAGGTGGGGTCCCTAGAGAATCTGCCCTCTGGAGGAAGATGCATCTCTATGTCCAGTGGAGTGCCTAAAGGTCTATCTTCCTAGAACTTCAGACTTTATGGGAGGACAGCTGTTCAGAAGAGAAACCCTGGGTTCAAAGTTATCTATAACTAAGGCCGAAATTCACCGGTGTTATTCGCAGAACGGATCCAGAAAGTACACCCATTAGTCATGATCCGAGGAAAGTTGCCTCCTCCATAAAATTTCTTTAATTATATGGACTTTGAACATCCTTGGTTGCACACCGGCTGGTAGTCATCCAAGGCTTTCTTTATGCACTATGCGAAGCAAGTAGAGCAACTTATGAGATCTGTGGTAGCAGCAGGTAGAATTCTTTAACCTTCTGTTTTAAGTTTGCGAGGAACAGTGTAATTAATTTGGGACGATTAATTAAGAGGGTGCGCGTGTACTCACTTTATGTTAATACACGCTGAGCGATAGGCCACGAAAGTGTCATTACGAACTGTTTCATTGACGTCGGTAATCTATAGCATAATACGGACACTTATGCCAAGCGTTTTTTACGCTAATGTATGTAAACAGTATACAGACTATATCATTATTATCAATAATTCTATTGAAGTGGCAAATCTGTTTCCTAGTAGATGGAACAATATTTTCTGTTGACTGTTTTTCTTCATGCTTTTACGCATATCATCCACATTATATAAATTTTATAAATGTGATCTGATATGTACTGAACATTAAGATTAAAATATGGATATTTTTATCATGGTATGTCTTTCGAGACTGTTCCCTGATTCAAGCAAAAGTCCACTCACTCTAACCATTCCTTAGAAGGGTTGACGTGGTACCCTAACGGGTGGGTGGCAAAGAGGCAAAATTTGTTTCTATGCATATACAACCATTATCCAATAGTTACTAAGAGTGGTCGCTTTGGGGAAGGTATCACAAATTCATTCTGAATTTGGCGACTCTTATACAAACTTTGCTTTATAATGTATAGGGCGAGACCACCATACAAGCTTGTCATTTTGTCATCCATAAGTTTTTATGTGCTCCTCGAGACTTTTCCAGAGTCTAGTATGACTCATCCCTGTAGGGGGCAGGAAGCACTAACATAGTTCATGCTTAGATGAAATGATGTATGACGGTAACATCATAGGTCTCTAGGTCTAGACGGACCAGGAAAATACTTTCTTGAGAGTACGGCACTGATTGGGAATCCACAGATACAGTAATGCTTTGGTAAACTTCCATCAGGACGACATGGCCTGACCCCCAAAAACGGATTATGAACGAAGCAAAAAATCTATTTTGAGGTGTGGTAGCCATGTCATCCTGATGGACCCGCCCTTCCTTTTATTGTAAAAGGGCTTATTGACCCCTCCCTATAATACAGTATCTGTACCACCTCGTATATCGCTACGAGGAATATAGAGGGCGCTACCGCCTTCATCAGATACACACTGGAAACGCAATAGGAGAGATGCCTTATGAGCGGCTCTCTTTTCATTCTCGTTTCAGATTCTTATCACTATTCCCCCTCGAAGCGTTAATACTGTTCGGGGCGAAGATAGCTATGTGACGTGTCAAGAATACGGCCTCTGATATTATGAGATATCCCTGTGAGATTATTTAGGGATTTTCGCTACAGGAGTTAGAATTCTGGATACCTTACGGTAAAATTCTCTGGGAATATCACTGTAGTCAAATATACCTTACAAAGCTACCTAATAGGAACTTCCATCAGGACGACATGGCTACCTCACCCAAAAATAGATTTTTCGCTTCGCTCAAAATCCGTTAATTGGCCAAGTTAGTATTGCTTCCCTTTTGCCAGAACGTTTCTAAATGTTTGTTAAATTTAAATCACACTTAAAAAGCAGCCCAAAGGATTTAGAATAGTAATTCCTTTGACTGGTAGGTTGATAAGGCTGCTTGCATAAATAGTGCTCCTTAATGAAACTGTATGAAATTCAGTCATTCATCATCATATTTTCTCTCCTCACCATTACGTGATTATTATTATTATTATTATTATTATTATTATTATTATTATTATTATTATTATTATTATTATTATTATTATTATTATTAATAGTAGTAGTAGTAGTAGTAGTAGTAGTAGTAGTAGTAGTAGTAGTATCAATATTAATATTATTTTTATTACAAGTTAACTACAACCCTGGTAGGAGAAGCAGGATGCTATAAGCCCAAGGGCTCCAACTGTGAAAAATAGCTCAGTGATGAAAGGAAATCAGTAAATAAAAGAAACACAACAGAGGTAATATACATTTATAATAACATATTCTAGGAACACTAACAATATTGAATTAGATATTTCATACATAATCTATATTATTATTATTATTATTATTACTATCCAAGCTACAACCCTAATTGGAAAAGCAAGATGCTATAAGCCCAGGGGCTCCAATAGGGAAAAATAGCCCAGTGAGGAAAGGAAATAAGGAAATAAATAACTGAAGAGAACAAATTAACAATAAATCATTCTAAAAAAAGTAATGTCAAAAGAGATATATCATATATAACCTATTAACAACGTCAACAACAAAAATGTCATATATAAACTATAAAAAGACTCATGTCCGTCTGGTCAACAAAAAAGCATTTGCTCCAACTTTGAACTTTTGAAGTTCTACTGATTCAACAACCCGATTAGGAAGATCATTCCACAACTTGGTAACAGCTGGAATAAAACTTCTAGAGTACTGCGTAGTATTGAGTCTTATGATGGAGAAGGCCTGGCTATTAGAATTAACTGCCTGCCTAGTATTACGAACAGGATAGAATTGTCCAGGGAGATCTGAATGCAAAGGATGGTCAGAGTTATAAAAAATCTTATGCCACATGCATAATGAACTAATTGATCGACGGTGCCAGAGATTAATATCTAGATCAGGAATAAGAAATTTAATAGACCGTAAGTTTCTGTCCAACAAATTAAGATGAGAATCAGCAGCTGAAGACCAGACAGGAGAACAATACTCAAAACAAGGTAGAATAAAAGAATTAAAACACTTCTTCAGAATAGATTGATCACCGAATATCTTAAAAGACTTTCTCAATAAGCCAATTTTTTGTGCAATTGAAGAAGACACAGACCTTATATGTTTCTCAAAAGTAAATTTGCTGTCAAGAATCACGCCTAAAATTTTGAAAGAGTCATACAAATTTAAAGAAACATTATCAATACTGAGATCCGGATGTTGAGGAGCCACCGTCCTTGACCTACTTACAATCATACTTTGAGTTTTGTTAGGATTCAACTTCATACCCCATAATTTGCACCATGCACTAATTTTAGCTAAATCTCTATTAAGGGATTCACCAACCCCAGATCTACATTCAGGGGATGGAATTGATGCAAAGAGAGTAGCATCATCTGCATATGCAACAAGCTTATTTTCTAGGCCAAACCACATGTCATGTGTATATAGTATGAAAAGTAATGGGCCAAGAACACTACCCTGTGGAACACCGGATATCACATTCCTATACTCATTATGGTGCCCATCAACAACAACTCTTTGAGATCTACTACTTAAAAAATCAATAATAATGCTAAGAAACGACCCACCCACTCCCAACTGTTTCAGTTTGAAAACAAGGGCCTCATGATTAACACGGTCAAAGGCAGCACTAAAATCAAGGCCAATCATACGAACTTCCCGACCACAATCAAGGGATTTCTGTACTGCATTGGAGATTGTAAGAAGGGCATCACATGCTCCAAGGCCTTTCCGAAAACCAAATTGCAAACTAGGGAATAGATGATTACCTTCAGCAAACCTATTAAGACGTTTTGCCAGAAGACGTTCAAAAACTTTAGATAATATGGGAGTTATGGAAATTGGGCGGTAATCAGTGGGACTTGAGCTACCACAAACACATTTACATAGAGGAGTAACATTACCAATTCTCCAACTAGTGCTAAAAGCTCCTCTTCTTGCTAACTTGCGTAAAATAACAGATAACTTTGGAGCTAAGAAATCTGCTGTCTTTATAAAAAACAAAGGAAAAATACCATTAGGGTCTACACCTCCATAAGCATCAAGGTCCATCAAGAGAGCTTTAATCTCACGAGATCGAAAAGCTAAACTAGTTAGTTTAGCCTCAGGAAAACAGGAATGAGGAAGTTCAAGTTTTTCATTACTCTGTTTACTGTCAAAAACATCAGCCAAAAGGGTTGCCTTTTCCTTTGGACAGTGAGTGACTGAGCCATCTGGTTTAAGTAAAGGAGGAACTGTTGCATCTACACCAAAGAGTGCAGATTTAAGGGTAGACCACCATTTATGTTCCTGAGTTGTACCAGAGAGGGTTTCTTTTATGATTAAATTGTACTCCTTTTCAGTTGAGGCATAAACTCTCTGAGCAAAAGCTCGAAGCTGAGTATAGTTGTTCCAGGTCAAATCTGATCTGTTACCCTTCCAAAGGTGATAGGCCACCTGCTTCTCCAAATAAGCACGTCTACAATCATCATTGAACCTCGGTTTGTCCTTCATTCGGTACCTTAGCACACGAGAAGGGATACGCCTATCAATTATGTTGACTAGATTCTCATTCAAAGGGACAACAGGATCTACACTATTATATAATTGTGACCAATTCAAGCACAAAAGATCATGCAAAATTCCATTCCAGTCTGCTTGGGATTTCATATAAATTTTACAAGAATATGATATATAACTACATGAAGAAGAGAAATAAGATAGAATAGTCTGCCTGAGTCTACCCTCAAGCAAGAGAAACAATATCAAGTTAGATATTTCTTATATAAAATATTAAAACTTTGAAAGAGTAAAAGAACAAAAAAAAAAACAAGAGGAAATAAATCAAGATAAAACAGTGTGCCCGAGTGTACCCTTAAGCAAGAGAAACAACATTAAGTTAGATATTTCTTACATAAACTATTAAAACTTTTAGAGAGTAAAAAAAAGCAAGAGAAAGTGAATTAAGACAAGAGAGTGTGCCCGAATGTACCCTTAAGCAAGAGAAGTCTAACCCATACACCGATACTTCCTTTAGTTCCCGTTTCCTAAAATAGTTCTACCATCAATATTCCTTATCTTGAATTACATTCCGCTAACTATTAATCTCTTCTTCTTTTTTATATTCTCATCTGAAAAGTCAAATATCATTAATCACCTCTTTCTGTACTACCATAATCAAACATCATTATAAAATAT
>NC_090731.1:64662506-64665006 GCF_036898095.1 Palaemon carinicauda | reverse complement strand
TTGGGTTAAGATGGGTAGGAATAATAATGCTAATCCTAATAATAATGCTAAGGTGTTTAGTAGAAATAATCAGGGAAGTAATAATAATCAGGGTAATGCTAATAATAATTTTTCTCCTAACCGAGGCAATAGGCCAAATATATAAAATCCAGAGAAATTGAAAACATTGACGTGCTTCTTTTGCAATAAGAAGGGGCACGTAAAGAGTATGTGTTATGCGTTTAGAAAATCTCAAAATGCTAATGTTAGGCCAGTGATGGGCGTGGAAGAGAGAGAGAGAGAACCTACCCCAACAACATCCGCTGATCAATGACTACCTGGTTGTTTTGACAGATATTTGTCCTTCGGTAGTGTCTCCTTCGTCAATTCGTCCAAGAAAAGACGAGTGCGTATTTTGCGTGATACCGGTGCAGCTCAGTCTTTGATACTAAGGGAGGCATTACCTTGTAATTTTGTACCCAAAAGTGGGGAATTTGTGTTATTGGCTGGTTTTCCTGATTCCGTAAAGTCGTATGCTATTGAAAATTTTAATTTAATCTGCCCTTCCTTTGCAGGGAATTTGAAATTGGCCATAGTTGATAAATTCCCGGTTAAGGAGGTTGATGTTGTGTTAGGGAATGATGTGGCTATGAAGAATAATAATTGTCCGATATTGATAAACCCTGATAGTGAAGTAGCAGCAGTTACTCGTTCTAGTGCTAGAATTGTTGACGCTGCAGAGTCAACAATTGATGTAGATTTAAGTAGTTTAGATCGTAGTGATAGCCCAGCTGTAGATCTTAGAATGTTAACGGACAAGTTAAATTGGACTACTGAAGAGCTAATCAAAGCCCAGAAAAAGGAGTTTCGGGAACTCCCTATCGAGTCAGGGGAGGTGTCTGATATGACTGGTCCCAAATTTAAGATAATTAATAATATTTTATATAGGTTGAGTAGGCCTATGGGGGTGGATAATGTTGATTATGAAATTGTGAAACAGATAATGGTTCCCTTTGGTTACAGGAAGGAGTTAATGTCATTGGCGCACGAAAGTGGTTTGGCCGGCCATTTTGGAATTCATAAAACTTCTTGCAAATTGTTAGGGAATTATTATTGGCCGAAGTTGAAGGCAGATATAAAGAAGTTTGTCAATAGTTGTGATGTGTGCCAGAGGGTCGGTAAACCCAATCAGCGGATTCCAAAATCGCCTCTATGTCCTATTCCTGTAGTTTTCGAACCTTTTAAGGAAGTCATTATTGATGTGGTTGGACCATTACCGAAGACGCGTAGTGGTAATGAGTATATTTTAACAATCATGGATAGGATGTCTCGATATCCCGAGGCCATACCACTACGTACGATAAAAAGTGTTAAAATTGTAGATGTACCAATTGACTTTTTTACCAGGTTTGGGATGCCTAAAATTATTCAATCGGATTGTGGTTCTAATTTTGTTAGCAGGTATTTCAGAGATAAAATGGCAGAGTTAAATATAAAACATGTGACCTCTTCTCCATATCATCCAGAAAATCAGGGAGCTCTGGAGAGATTTCATCAGACCCTGAAATCTATGGTAAAGAAATATTGTTTGATTAATGGTTCTGAATGGGATAAGGAATTACCTTATATGTTGTTCGCTTTTCGTTCTGTCCCAAGTCAGTCTTTAGGTTTTTCGCCTTTCAACCTTGTGTTTGGCCATTGTGTTCGAGGTCCTCTTGATGTGGTTCGTGAGTCTTGGGAGGGAGACGTCCCTGAGGTTAATTTATTGGATTATGTGTCTAATCTAGGCGATAAATTAACCAAGGCTTGGAAATTTGCGGGTGAAAACTTATTTTGTAGCCAAAAAAGAATGAAGTTCTTTTTTGATAGAAGGTCCAAGGCACGCGACTTTGCGGTAGGCGAAAAAGTATTGGTTTTGTTACCCTTCCCAGGGAATCCATTGAAAGCTTCTTTTTCAGGTCCTTGGAAAATTTTGAAAAAAGTAAGTGAAGTTAACTATTTAGTGGAGACACCTCAAAGAAGGAAACCTTTTCAACTGTGTCATGTAAATATGTTGAAAGCTTATATGGAACGGGAAAAAGTCATTCCTGTGGCAACTATTGGGAATACGGTAGATTCTGAGAACAATAACCATTTTTCTTTTTCAGAGGGGGAGGGTATTGATGATAATTGTTTTAATGGATGTGAATGGCGGTCGGATAATAGAAAGTCTTTGGAAAAATTTTCGGGAGTAATTTCACATTTAGGTAAGGAAGAACAAAGGTCTTTGAAAAATCTAGTATCTAATTATAAAGAATTATTTTCGGATGTACCGGGTAGGACTTCGGTCCTTGAACATGATGTAGAAGTAGGTAGCGCCACTCCTGTGAAACAATCTCCTTACAGGTTGAATCCCTTCAAAAATGAGGTTGTAGCAAAGGGAGTGGATTATATGCTAAAACATGACCTAATTGAACCTAGTCAAAGTCCTTGGTCATCACCTGTTGTATTGGTAAAGAAATCCGACGGTGATTTCAGATTA
>NC_090731.1:64632506-64655006 GCF_036898095.1 Palaemon carinicauda | reverse complement strand
AATGATCGATCTGTCTCCAGACGGCGAAGTAATCCCCAAAAATTATGAATTATTAAATAAATGAGGAAAGATTTATAATCCTAATAAGGGGAAGAACAGATGCAAAGGATAATATCTTTCCTCAAACGTTCTCGAGCATTGCCGTTAAGATATGTTGGTTATTATTATTATTATTATTATTATTATTATTATTATTATTATTAAAAGCCAAGCTACAACCATAGTTGAAAAAGCAAGATGCTATAAGCCCGAGGTTCACAACAGGGAAAAATAGCCCAGTGAGGAAAGGAAATAAGGAAATAGATAAGCTACAAATGAAGGAATAAATAACCAAAATGAAATATTTTAAGAACAGTAACATTAAATTAGATATCTCCTATATAAACTATAAACACTTCAAAACAAACAGGAGGAAGAGATACAAGAAAGAACAGCGTGCCCAAGTTTACCCTCAAGCAAAAGAAGTCTAATCTAAGACAGTGGAAGGCCATAGGTCCGAGGCTATGGCACTACCTATGATTAGAGAACAATGGTTTAATTTTTAAGTGTCCTTCTCCTAGAATGGCATTTAACCATAGCTAAAGAGTCTCTTCTACTCTTACCAAAAGGAAAGTAGCCACTAAACAATCAGCATTTTAAGATGGCTACTGGTAGCAAGATTAGTAGTATCAGAATGGCTTACGCAGTTCTAAAGAAATGTCACAAATAATTATACAATACAATAATAGATAAGAAAAAAGACACAGTTAACAGGATTTGAAATTAGTGATTTTCTTAAATGCATTCAAGAATTATACGTTCATCTCCCTACTCTTTAAATGTCTTTATCTCCGCTAACGAAGTTGGGAGGAGGTTATGTTTTACAAGTGATGGGTTGGTATCGTCTGCCATTGCTACTCATGCGCAAGCAAAAATGTGCCACATTTTAAAATTCATATCTTTTGTAAATAAAAACAACGATGTGCCATTTTATGTAAAAAAGATACTTTTTAATGCCGCTTTAATGTCAACAATCCTTTACGGGTGTGAGTCCTAGATTAATGGAGATCTGAAACCTATCGTTAAATTGTATAACTGGGGAATTAAACAACTATTAGGCGTTCGGACGTCAACATGTAATGATCTGTGTTATTTGGAAGTAGGAATGCCAACACTGAAAGTTGTTGTAAGAGATAAACAAAGGAAGTTTTTCAAAAATATGTGAAGCGATAGGAACTGGATGGTAGACGATCCATGGGTACATGCAATGAAACCTACTTTAGATTACAATACACCCACTGGTAGATATGTTTCAAACTTGATTTCAATAGATAAAGATGAGATTATAGAAGATTTTCAAAACCAAAAACAGGCTGTAATAGAATGTAATTCATCTCGTAGAGAAACATATAGATTATTGAATCCTGAATTTACTGTACAAGATGAATATACGAAAAAGATTAATGTTTATGATATATAAATAGAACTCCTTTTCTAGATTAAGGTAAAGCGCTCATAACCTTGCTATTGAAACAGGTAGGTGTAACAGAAGAGGTCGAGGTCGCCTACCAGTAGAGGATAGACTATGCCCTTGTGGCGAGGTAAAACGGAGCTGCATGTGGTAGTCATGCCCTATTACACATAGTATACGAACTAATTATTATATAAATTCTTTTCGTCGGATCCTTGCCAAAGATGTACACACCACAGTGAAAATTGCCCACTCAATCTTTTACTGTTACCCATAGATATATTTTCTTTGGTTTAATATTAATTTTTTGTTTTATGTCAAAGTGATTTATAGGTAATATGCTTAATGATTTTAATTGTGATATGTGCTAAGGAACTATTGTAAATCTTGTAATTTCATGGAGTACATAGTATATAAAATAATGTAAATATCCCGATTGTCTAATAGATTAATGTTAATATGTAATTATATTTATTGTAATTTTTTAATGTAGAATTTGTGGTCAATAAAAAATCTATCTATCTATTTAAATCTATCTATTTGTCCGTTTGTCCGTTTGTTTGTTTCTGAACAACTTCCTGGCCGAAATTTTACTCAGAGAGTAATGAGACATCCAGGGATAAACTGTTATGTTGAGACATGGAAGTTATATAATTCTAAAAGTCCTAGGTCAAAGGTCAAGTTCAAGGTCGAGCAAAAAATTCGACTGAATCAACCCTAACCTTAACCCCCATGTTCTTGGAAAGGAAAGCTGGTTTCGAGAAATAAGCTGCGTGGTACAGGTCTCTACTCTCAGAGTGCTTCTCTAGTTTACTTATGTTTTCATTCTCAGAGTATTGCCGTGAAATGTATCTCTTATTTTACTATAGATTAAGATTTTAATGCTTTATCAAATCTGTAACAATTATCATTCAAATAAAGGTATTGCAATCATTATTAAAAAAAGTTCTTGAAATTGACCTATAAGGATTATTTGTCTAACCATATTTTCCTGAGGGTTTTAATAAGATTCCACTTTTCCATTTTCTCATCTGAATTCATTTAAAACAAAATTAACTCTGAGCTATGCATCTAATAAGGGCTTTAAAACTGGTTGTGATTGGCATTATTTAAAAGCCATTCGCCTTTTTATCTTGTATTATTAACCCTCTTCAAAAAACATATTTAAAGACTTTTAAATTGTTGTTCTAAACGTCACAGCATTAACTAGAGGGGCAATAAATCCAGCACAGACCTCCACCGCAGCAGCTTATTTCTCGACCTTTTGCTCCACCGGGACCTTGACCTTTGACCTTGCCTTTCAAAATTTTTATCATTTTCAGCTTTTTTATATAACAGTTAGTCCCTGCAAGTTTCATTACTCTACGATTAAAATTGTGGCCAGGAAGCTGTTCACAACCTTGACCTTTGACCTTGACCTTAAAAAAGTCATTGTTTTCAGTTTTTTAACATAACAGTTAATCCCTGCAAGTTTCGTTACTCTACGATTAAAATTGTGGCCAGGAAGCTGTTCACAAACAAACACACACACATACAAACAGGGCATAAAACATAACCTCCTTCCAACTTTCTTTACGGATGTAATAATTGTACTCCATTGACATGACGACCATCGGTAGCAATCCATCAAATGATAATTGTATTTAAAATTGCAACATTATGTTGATAAATATGTAACAGGAAACCTTGTTTAACAGGAAGCCTTGTTTAACAGGAAAAAGGGAAAAGATGCGTTGGATTCTTCAATGGGAGTCTGGTATTCTCATGAGCAATACACATTTCGTTTTACATTTCGCGTAAGATTCCGAAAAGAATTTCAGAGAATGAAAATCTAAAAACCAGAAATGGAAAGTTATGTAATGTTCCTTTACAAAAATGTTTAAAACATTATACGTAACTTCAATGACAGTGTTCACTGTAAAAAATCGTCGGGGATTATGGAAACAATTTAAAATGTAGAAATTGAATAGATACACAAAACAATGCTATAAACAGCAAAAAAAAAAAAAAAAAATCTCAGAGGAACAACTTATTATTACTGGAGATAAAACCTTCCCCGGCAATATTACATTAGGAAGAAAGAATGGATGTAGTTATCCTCGAAGTCTTTTGGGTGTTGAGGATATTTATATGCCATTAAAATACGAGATTCATTTGGCTAAATGGGATCCAATGGAGTCAAGCTGTAATTTCAAGCAGTCCCTTCTCCAAATCTGTCAGTATTGCCAACCCAAACATTTTCTTTTCAGTTGTACCAACGCAAATATTTTCACTGGGGCGTGGCGTCTTGATCTCAATTCTACGATTCGGGAGAATAATTTAGATCTTTGGCTTAAGCCAAATGGAAAGGTCGCATCATTGAATAAATATTCTGTCGAAGTAGCTATGTTTGTTATAATTCTTTTATAATAAAGATGCTAGTGAAATAATCTCTCTCTCGTAGTAACAATTTCTGTTATAATTTTTTGATAATAAAGATATTATTGAACAGACCTCACTATTCCTTGCATCTCTCTCTCTCTCTTAAATCATTGATATAACTTATGATGCCATCCAACAACATACTTATGAAGAAATAAATTATCAGATGGAAACAAATAATAGACCCAAGAGATTCTACCCGGACCTACAAGAAAAAAAAGAAAATAAAAGATATAGTCTGTAATAGGCTGAAAAGAGGGAATTGCAAATTTGGCGAAAGATGCTACTACATGTATCCAAAGATATGCCATAATTATGAAATATATGGTAAATGTGCGTATTTAGACGGATATGGAGACGAATGCAGAGATCTCCATCCAAAAATATGCAAAACCCTAAAAGAAGGAAAAGGATGCAGTTTCAACAAAAAATGTCGATATATGCATCCTGCAACTATGAATGAGAGTAAGAAAACTCAGCAAACTGAAAAGAAAAACAAAAATGAAACAAAAAAAAAAAAAAAAAAGCAGGCCACGTATACACCGCACTATGCACCAAAAAAAGGCCTTTCAACCCAAATCTCCACAAATAGAGCCCAACTACAAAGAATGCATCTATAATGCCAGGGGTTGGTGCAGATATGGGGATAATTGCAGGTTTACACACAAAAATAAGTATGAAGGCGAAAGAACAAATATTATGGAAAAGTTGGATTTTTTAATGGCAGAATTCCGAGAGATGAAGAAAAGAACATCATATCAGAACAGGAAGGAAGCATGGGAGAATCCATATTATTATCAATATTAAATAATGGGAATGAAACACAAACCATAATAGTGATGAATGCACAGGGTTTAGTCACGAGTAACTCTAAAAGGAAAATAGAGATCCTAGAAGAACTAACCCAAAGTGAAAAAATAGATATATTAAATATAAGCGAAACATGGTATTCCCAAGAGACTGGCAGTGATGACCAGATAAAGGGTTTCCAAACTTATAGATCAGACAGAAAAAATAGGAATCAATGGGGAACCGCAATATATGGAAGAGACATAAATCAAGGAAAAGTCTGTGAAAAATACAGCAACACAGAATGTGAATTGATTGCGGTAGAATTTGAATTTGAAAAACTAGTGAATATTGTAGTTTACAGACCCCCAAATACTAAGGAGTTTGACATAATAATAGAAAAAAATAGATGATATATGTAGAAACCATAAAGACTGGAATATACTCCTATCCAGAGATTTTAACTTTCCTTTCGTGGATTGGAAAGAACGGATAAAAGAAAGTGGTTGTATGTATACATATAAAAAAGAGAGTAATAGTAGCGCAGAAGATAAGAGGCAATTTGAAAAGCTTTAAGATATGCTATTAGAATATAAAATGCAACAAATAAACCACATTCCAACAAGAAAGGAAAATGTCCTAGATCTAGTATTTGTGAATGAGGTGAATTATGTTAAAGAAATAATAGTGTATAACACGGGAATTTCAGATCACAATGTCATAGAATTGATAGTTCATTCCAAAGCAAGTGATCACAGAATTAATAAAAGCACAAAACTTTGGGAAGGATATGGAAAATATAATTTTTACAGTAAGAATATAAAATGGTCAGAAATAAATGAAGAACTGAATAAAGAATGGAAAAATGTATTTATAAGTGATAATATACAGGTAAATACGGACATACTGTACAAAATACTGGAGAAAATTGTTGAAAAATATGTACCGAAAAAAAAACAATAAACAAAAGACTTGCATACCAAGAGACAGAAGGATCTTATTTCAGAAAATTAGAAAGTGGAAGAAAAATCTTGCAAAAGAAAAAAATGTGTGGAAAATGAGGGAAATAAAATGTAAGATAGAAAATGCAGAACAAAAGATTATTCAGTCGAAAGAAAATGAAAAAAGGGACTTAGAAGAAAGGACACTTCAAAATATAAAAAGAAACCCCAAAGTACTTTACTCCTATGCAAAAAAGATGAATAAAGGGATAATAGATATAGGCCCTCTAAGAATTGAAGGACGGCTAACGAATGAAAAAAAGGAAATATGCAACATATTAGCACAAAAATATAAGAGTGAGTTCACGCTAAGAATTGCGAATGAGAATAATGAAACAGAAATGAGAGAAGAAAATGTTGAATATCTAACGGATATAGATATTAATGAAGCAGATATTGTCACGGCTATAAACGAAATTAAAAATGGATCAGCAGCCGGACCAGATGGAGTTCCAGCGATTTTGTTAAAAAAAAACTGCAAACACTATCGCGAAGCCGCTTGCAATACTGCTAAGACAGAGTGTAGATATGAGCGAGATATATGTTAAACATAAATTAGCTTATATAACCCCTATCTTCAAAAGTGGATCAAGACTAGAGGCAAGCAATTATAGACCTGTTAGTCTAACATCACATATTATGAAAGTGTATGAGAGGGTAATAAAAAAGAAAATAATGAACCATTTGGTCAAAAATAATTTGTTTAATATGGGTCAACACGGTTTTGTACCTGGAAAAAGTACACAGACCCAACTGATAGTACACTATGAAAACATATACAAAAATATGATAAATGAAAAAGACACAGATGTGATCTATCTAGATTTTGCAAAAGCCTTTGACAAGGTAGACCATAACATATTGGAGAAAAAAATGAGAAAGCATAATATTGTGGGAAAGATAGGAAAATGGGTAAAAGAATTCCTGCAAAACAGAAAACAGATAGTGGTTGCAAATGACGAGAAATCAGATGAAGCCCAGGTAATATCGGGTGTGCCACAAGGTACGGTATTAGCTGCACTGCTGTTTGTTATTATGATCTCAGACATAGACTGTGATGTTGAAAACTCCGTAGTGAGAAGTTTCGCCGATGACACAAGAATAAGTTGAAAAATTACTTGTGATGAAGATAGGAACTCACTCCAAAGAGATCTAAACAAAATATATGAATGGGCGGAGATAAATAGGATGGTATTTAACTCGGATAAATTCGATTCAATAAATTATGGAAACAGAGAAAGAATGGTGTATGCATACAAGGGACCTAATAATGAGACAATCATAAACAAGGAAGCAATTAAAGACCTTGGTGTAATTTTAAATAGGAATATGTTATGCAACGACCAAATAGCAACACTGTTGGCTAAATGTAAAGCAAAAATGGGAATGTTATTCAGACACTTTAAAACCAGAAAAGCTGAACACATGATTATGCTTTACAAAACTTATGTGCGTAGTACACTCGAGTACTGCAATGTGATATGGTACCCATACTACCAAAAGGATATTGCGCAAATAGAGAGTGTACAAAGGTCCTATACTGCTAGAATAGAAGAAGTTAAGGACCTTGACTACTGGGAAAGACTGCAATTTTTAAAACTATACATTCTAGAAAGGAGAAGAGAACGCTACATGATAATACAAGCATGGAAGCAAATAGAAGGAATTACTGAAAACATCATGGAGCTTAAAATATCAGAAAGACCAAGCCGAGGTAGATTAATAGTGCCAAAAAATATTCCAGGTAAATTGAGAAAGGCGCACAGGACATTAATCCACTACGCACCAGCATCGATAATGCAGTGACTATTTAATGTGCTGCCAGCTCATCTAAGAAACATATCAGGAGTGAGCGTAGATGTGTTTAAGAATAAGCTCGATAAGTACCTAAGATGCATCCCAGACCATCCAAGACTGGAAGATGCAAAATACACCGGAAGATGCATTAGCAACTCTCTGGTGGATATACGAGGTGCCTCACACTGAGGGACCTGGGGGAACCAAAACAAAAAATAAGTCAATAAGGTAAGGGTCTCTCTCTCTCTCTCTCTCTCTCTCTCTCTCTCTCTCTCTCTCTCTCTCTCTCTCTCTCTCTCTCTCTGGAAAGACTTCCTTCAAGCATCTAATTCAATTGTTTTTTAAATTAACACCCTTTACAATGTTAAAAAGAGGAAAAAGGTAAGGCATGACTGGCCAATTCAAACTCCGTCACCTCACCAACATAAATGCTTAGCTAACCTTCTTTCGAGTGATACCGAGACGCAGCTTAGATAAAATTCGGTCAGGATACAGAGAGCAGCAAAGGCAAGTGTTCATAAGGCAAGGCAACTCTCAAATTCACGTCATCCTCCAAACAACTCTGGGATTGTACAGACCAAGGACTACAAAACACATAGAATCTATGGACATTGGTACAGACCATCTCACACAGAAGAGATCAATCATGTAATGAAGTGTAGGATGATACTACGGGACAATTGAAATAAATCTAAACTGGACAGACATGGCAGTTAGGTAATTGGTTACATGGATATTGCTTAATACATAAACAATGAGCATTAATTTATCTATTAATATTAGGAAATTAATATCAAGACAGTTACCAACTGTGAAATGAGTATCTAAATTTGCATTACCAAAAATGGGTATCAAAATTTGAGGTACCGATTCCAAAACGCTCGTTACTTTAGTCACAATAGTGATGACTATTGGTACATGAGAATTATATATATGGGTACTCTTCCTACCATGAAAATGTATGTTTTTTTTTTCATATTTGTTTTATATGAGTCATGTACGAATTTGTATTAGAGAACTATATGGCATTTCATGAAAGATAAGAAACATTGCTAACCAAGTGGCTTGAGACTGAAGATAGTTATGGGTGAAGTTTGAAGTGTAAGGAAAAGGCTGTTTTCAGCGTAGAAAATCTAATTTACTAAATCTAATGAAAAACTTGATAGAGAGCTAATATATGATATAGAATATAACATAACATGTGAAATAAACAGATTTTTCAAGATAGAAACAAAGCATGCTTTATAACAGGGTTTTTGACATGGAGTACATGTACCCCTAGTGGTACATTTTTACTCCTCAGGGTACAGAGAGAATAGCCTGTGCTGAGCGATGAATGCTGTTTTCTGCATTGAGATTGAATAATGAAATATCACATTATCAATTTCACTGTTTCTCTTTTTCCTTCTCAGTTTTAAGGAGTACGCAGGAAATTATAGAAATGCCCAAGGGGTATATATATATATATATATATATATATATATATATATATATATATATATATATACATATATATATATATATATATATATATATATATATATATATATATATATACATATATATATATATATATATATATATATATATATATATATATATATATATATATATATATATGCATATATATATATATATATATATATATATATATATATATATATGCATATATATATATATATATATATATATATATATATATATATATATATATATATATATATATATATATATATATATATATATATATATATATATATATGCATACGTACATACATATTCCCCCAAAACAAGTTTAGCACGTAATTAAATATAAAACATACACACAAAACGTAAAGCCTTCGTATACAGTTGTTTCCTTTGATGGAACAGGAAGCCTTCTCTTGTTTGCGTCATTATGATTTTTTTTTATTTTATTTTTTTTTAGAAGCCTCGTTCCAACACTTCCCTTTCTTACACGGTTTTTTTTTTTTACAGCCCAGTTATTAATTAATTGTACAGCATTTCCCTAGTGTCCTGAAATGATAGAATTTATTCATAGAAAATGTGTTTTTGGATGAAATGTCCATTTCATGGAATCTAAATTCAGACACTTTTTTTTTTCTTTTTTTTTTTGGAGGATCCATTTCCGTAGAACACAATTTTTTTTTCTAAGTAAAGTAGTTTTCTGTGAAATATCGAAATAAAGACACTTTTTTTTCCGTTTATCATGACTGTTTTCACAGAAATTAATTTAATTTCTAATTTAGGGAGTTTCATTTTAAATCTCGAAATAAAGAAACTTGTTTTTCCTGTTTAAAATTTTAATTTTTCATAGAATAGAATTCTATTTTTAAGGACATTAGTTTTATAAAAAAATCTTTTTTTTTTTTTGGGCTCAGGCCATGTCATCCTGATGGAAGTTCCTTCATTAGTAGCTTCCTAGGTTATATTTGACTACAGTGATATATCCCAGAGAATTTACCAAAGGTATCCAGAATTCTAACTCCTGGAGCGAATATCCCTTAAAATTGGATATCGCGTAATCAGAGGACGTATTTTTGACATGTCTCATAGCTATCTACACCCCTAATAGCGTTTCCGCTTCGAGGGGGAAAAGTGGCAAGAATATAGGAGAGTCGTTAAAAATGCGACACTCCTACTGTACTGTAAATAGTGCGCCAACTCGCCACTGCGCGGCGCCACCAAGCCATTCTTTCTACTGTAGCTTTGTTGACCGGTGTTATCCCGTGTTATCTCTTGCTATTTTGGAATTATGTGTTGCTATGATGCCTTCACCAGCCTCATCTGCTTCTGGAAAGTTAAGTAATATCTTTGAATTGTGTAAATGTAAGCTCTTGCCAGTTTTACTATTCGATTGAGATCGTAATTAACGTAACAAGAGCTGTTGGCAGCCGGATGGCATCATGGATGCAGTCGTTCTTTGTTGTACTTTTATTTAGCCAGAACGACTTTCCCGGCATTATTGCTTTAATAACTTTAGCTATTTAGATATTTAGCCAGGGATATTTATACTATGTCATTATTGTCGTGGATTTGGATATTATAATCGAGCCTCACGAGTGCTAGGCTTCCTAGCCAAGGCACCTACACACTTCATGCATGATATAACCTTCCTGGTAAAGTTTTATTGAAGCTCAGGCAATATTCTATACAATTATGATATCACTGCATAAGATTTTCCTCTTCCAAGATAGTATACAAGAGAGTTTTGATGAACGATTCTCAATGCTCCTAGACTACTAGCCTAAGGGCATTAGTATACTTTCATACATGTACCCAATTGCTCTTGTATTGTCTTCTAGGGGAGACTGATGCCTAATATACCTTTAAGTCGATACCAATCTCTTGGCGAGATTTAAGAGCAATTCCCCTTTCCTCTGGTTAGCCTCGGCTATCCTCAGTTAGCTTTACTGTGAACTCAGTTCTGGCAAAGTTTACTGTGTGTTTCGTTTCTTTCTCTTAACCACTGAGAGGGTTTTGAGTCTAGAACGGGACATCAGAGTAAAATTCTGTGTTAGACATCTTACTGTCTTGGTGAAATGATTTCCCAAGTCAGGTTAAGTTGTCTTTACAGGAGGCTAGACCTCCCTAGGCCATACGTGGAGGTTTTTGTATAACAATTCCCCCTTCCTTGGTCTAGCAGACAGTCCTGTGCTAGTAGATCTTAGACCGAAGGAATAATTTCTTCCTTGCCTAAGATCTCTGGTATGAGATTCTGTTCTCTTACGAGATTGTTTCCTGTCTGCCACTTTCTCACTTGACTAACCCAACCTGGGAAATGATTTCCCCTACTTGAGGTTACTTTATGAGATCAGAATCCTTCAAGTTAGGTAATGTTTTCGGGTATTACCTTACTTATAGGACATTTACCCCTTTCCCGCTGTCTCTTTTGTGTTGGATGAGCTATCACCCTCCCTGGCCGTCCTTCTATATTTGACCCTACGGGTAATCTATAGAATTGGCCTGAGGTTCCCTGTGTGCTGCCGGCCAAGCCGGCTGCCGGCAGATACCCTCATATTCTTTAAATTTTTCTTCAGTCCTTCCTTGGACCGCCTTCCATAGCCCATATGGATGGGATATGGTTGAGTGGAAGCCCGAATATAATTCCCCCTTCCACTTGAACCCTCATTCTGGATGTAGGCCGGCAAGGCTGAGCCTTTGCCTTCCTCCATCCTCACTCTTTTTCTCTACCTCTCCCTATACTGGGCCAGCCGCCGGCAGCTTATAGCTGTCGGCGGCCATGTTGGCTGTCTGTCAGCCGGCAGTTGCTCTGCCACCACTTGCCATGGGTGTCGCTGAGCGACAACCCAGCGACAATAAAGTAGACAGTAACTGCCTTCAATAGCCCAGAATAGGCCGGCATATGTCGTCAGGCCCGGCATGTGCCGTCAGGCCCGGCATATGCCGTCAGGCCCGGCAAGACTGGCGGCATGCCGCCGCCAGTCAGTGCTGTATCCCAAAAGTTTTTTTCCAACCTACAAGGTATTTCATGGCCAGCCTATTGTGAGACCATCACATATAAGAGACGGATTCTCTCTACCTTTCAATGGTTATCAACCATTATTTTAATCCCCAATATTGAACCTGAAAGACTGTGTGTTAAGAAGACACTTTATATCAAAGGATATCATCTTCCCCTAAAAAAATTGTTAAGAATTTAGTGTTAAATATCGGAGGAGGTCATAGCAATGGGCTGGACAGGAAACACATGTAGATGTCTTTCCTATTTTCTAGCTTACTCAATCCAAGCTAATATTATTAAAAATATGTATGCTGAAATTTGAGAATTACACCGAATTCTTATATGCTTTCTTTCTTTACAGAAGGAGCATCCCGATTGCGGGAACAACTTCTGTAGGGTCCGTAGTAAGAACTTCTACGGCCATGATGCGTTCAGGGCCCATGCTCGCTGCGCAGTCACCAAGGGGGCTCTCAAGTACTGGGATCCACAGGTATGTACCGTTTGTGACGAACTGCTAAAAGAGGCTTTTGTTGACCACAAGTCTACTGAGTCAAGGGATGCAGCAAGGGACACGCTGCGAAAATGGGTCAGGGGTTTTCAGAAGAACAACTCTGGCCCATACCTTCCTAATGAAAGGATGAGGGATTGTCTTTTACCTAGGACATCTTCGGATGCAATCATTCCCCAGGCTCGACCTGAGATTCCCCTAGTTCAGATTCCGGTAGAACCTGACGTGTCGGACGCCTTGCGGGGCATCCAGTTGGAGGACAACATGTCTGTTGTCTCGGAGGAGACTGAGAACAATCTCCTAGTGGAGGAACTGGATCAGGAAGAGGACATACCTCCTGAGGCTGAAGTCGAGAAAACCGAAGCGATTTCGGTATCATCAGCCGCGGTGACGGAGCCGATGCCTTCGACTTCCTCCACTACACCCCAGTTAGATTCCATCACGAGTACATTGCACTCGTTGCTGTCTATGGTGCAGGACATTCAGAAGAAATCGTCCGAGAAAGAAGCTTCTCTTCGGACGGAAATGCATCAGTTGGTTGCAACAGGTTTAGCCCCGAAGAAGCGAAACATCAAGGATCTTCCCGCTTTCTATGACGTTAACCCATGGAGATATGCAGAGCATATGCCAATGTCGGGGGGGAAGATCTTCCTCTCTATCCCAGTAGAGGAAATTGAGTTTTTGCCCAGCAACGGGGCCTACCCGGATTGCTATGTCCGTCTGAGGACGGAACCTGCATCCAAGGAGGAGACAGAGCCGAAGGAGACAATTGTCCTCGAACTTTCTAAGGCCCAGGCCTTATATACAACCACCTTGAAAGTGAGGGCCTTTATTAGCTCCAAGGTGCCGGCTCTCAGCAAAAAGCACCCGTCCTTTATTGCTGACCCCAAACGTGCCTTCCCCTTTATGGACAAAGGGTTTAAGGCAGCCTTAAAGGCAGTCGAGGCAGGGAAACCTTGCCCTACACTGGAGGAGTGTAGACCCTTTTCCCTCGCTTTTCCATCAGACGATAAAGACTGGAAGGATGTCCACAACACCTTCACAGTTGGGAAGCTGGAGGCAGATATTGCTGGACGACAGTTAGGCGAAGACCTCCCGAAGCTGTCAGATTCTCTCCTGCTCAGGGAACAAGAGACTAAAGAACGTCTTGCTGCTTCCATGTCTCTGAAGACTGGCCTAGACACTATGGCAAGCATCCCGCACACCCCAGACATGTATATGGTCTTCGCCAAATCTCATTTGGCTACAGTCACAAAGGACCTGTACAATTTTATCAAAGCCCGAATGGCATGTAGAGAGTTCGTGTTCACCTCGGCTGCGGTGAGGCACGAACCAAGGAAGCTGATAGCCTCCAATATCTGGGGAAAAGACCTCTTCCCAGGTGAAGTGGTCAAAGGGATCGTGGACAAAGCCGCTACGGAGAACAGGAATCTCCTCTCCAAGTGGGGCTTGTCCTCTAAAAGGAACTCTTCTGCTGATGAAGGTCCCCAGCTGAAGAATAAATCAAGACGACCAAGAGTGCCCTCTCGCCAAGACAACAGCAACAGCTTCCCTTTGGCCACGGTGCCCCAGACGTTGGCACAACCAACCACCACCTTCCAACTGGTGCCCCAAACGTTGGCGACCCAATCGCCTGTGTTCACCCCAGTATTCGAAAGCCAGTCGACAACCTTTAGGCCGAAGTCTCGAGGGTCCTTTCGAGGATCCTCTAGACGCCCCTTCAGAGGTAGGGGCAACAAAGGTGGACGTGGCCAAGGAGGTAAGTCCTCCAACCAGCACTCCAAGTGAGATGCTACCGGTAGGAGGGAGATTTCTCCTCTTCCGGGATTGATGGACCTTCGATCCCTGGGCCCACAGCCTAATCAAGAACGGACTAGGGTGGAGTTGGAGCTCAACTCCGCCAAACTTCCCTCAATTCACCCAACACTCATCCCCCATACTGGAAGAATATGTTCAGGAACTCCTGAACAAAAGAGTTATACGGAAGGCAAAGTCCATCAGATTCCAAGGAAGGCTGTTTTGTGTTCCGAAGAACGACTCAGAAAAGCTCAGAGTCATTTTGGACTTATCACCACTCAACAAGTTCATAGTGAACCACAAGTTCAGAATGCTGACGCTTCAACACATAAAGACCCTTTTGCCCAAACGGTCATACACAGTCTCCATAGACATGACGGATGCGTACTGGCACGTTCCAATCAACTGTCAAGTTTCCCCTTACCTAGGGTTTAAACTACCGAAAAGAAAGTACGTTTTCAGATCCATGCCCTTCGGTCTAAACATAGCTCCAAGGGTATTCACCAAACTTGCGAATATTGTCATTCTTCAACTACGCCTAAAAGGAATCCAGGTAGTAGCCTACCTGGACGACTGGCTGGTGTGGGCAGCATCCGAAGAAGAGTACATGCAATCCTCCAAGGAAGTGATCCAGTTCCTGGAACACTTAGGATTCAAGATCGACTTGGAAAAGTCTCGACTATCTCCTGCTCAAAAGTTCCAGTGGCTGGGCATCCACTGGGACTTACAATCACACTGCCTTTCCATTCCATCAAAGAAGAGGAAAGAGATAGCAGGATCTGTCAAAAGACTCCTTCAATCCGACAGGATATCAAGAAAGCAACAGGAGCGAGTGTTGGGGTCCCTCCAGTTTGCCTCAGTGACAGATCCAGTATTGAGAGCACAATTAAAAGATGCATCAGGAGTTTGGAGAAAATACGCATCAAACGCTCAAAGATATCTACAAAGACCGATACCAAATCGTCTGTGATCACTACTCAAGCCATGGTTGGAGGCCAAGAACCTAAAGAATAAGGGGCCTCTGAAACCACCTCCACCGGCAGTCACCGTTTACACAGACGCCTCAAAAGAGGGGTGGGGAGGTCATTCTCATCATCAGAAAGTCCAAGGAACCTGGTATCCCCTCTTCAAGACCTTCCACATCAATTTTCTGGAAGCCATTGCAGTTTTTCTCTCTCTGAAGAAACTGGAACTTCGCTGCTCAATCCACATCCGTCTGGTTCTAGACAGCGAAGTCGTAATGAGATGCATAAATCGACAAGGCTCGAGATCGCCTCACATAAATCAAGTGATACTAGCCATCCTTCGTCTAGTGAAGAAGAAGAGATGGCACTTGTCAGCAGTCCACCTTCAATGGGTCCGCAATGTGAAAGCGGACGCTCTATCCAGGGTCAACCTGATAGAGTCAGAATGGTCCCTAGACGCAAGGTCATTCTCTTTCATATTACGCAAAGTACCAGGACTTCAGATAGACCTCTTCGCAATGAGCGACAATAAGAAGCTACCCAGTATGTAGCCCCGTACGAGGATCCTCTAGCGGAAGCGATAGATGCAATGTCCATAGATTGGAACAGATGGTCCAAGATCTACCTGTTACCTCCAACTAACCTCCTGCTGAAAGTCCTCGACAAACTGAGATCCTTTCAGGGGACAGCAGCAATAGTGGCCCACAAGTGGCCCAACCGTGTTTGGTTCCCTCTGATAATGGAACTACGCCTGAAGCTGATCCCGTTGCCGGATCCAATTCTGACTCAGCAAGCGCAGAAATTGACTGTCTCAGCTTCATTAACGAAAACCCAGAACCTTCATCTCATGATTTTCTCGCCCTAGCGGTCAAGAAACGGTCCGGGATTTCTAGAGACAATATTAACTTCTTAGAAGAATACAAGTCAAAGTTTTTCACTTAGCATCAACCCTGAACAGATTGCTCGCTGAAAGACTGGACTCTAAAGGTGATATTTTTATTTGCACTAGCCTCAGGAGCCAGAGTTAGTGAAATAGTGGCCCTCTCGAGGGATGATGGCCACATTCAGTCACAGACTGTGGAGAACGGAACCTCTTTCTGGACCTGATGTTTCTCGCCAAGAACGAGCTGCCCACTAAGAGGTGGGGTCCCTGGAGAATCTGCCCTCTGAAGGAAGAAGCATCCCTCTGCCCAGTGGAATGCTTAAAGGTCTATCTTCGTAGAACTTCAGACTTTAAGGGAGGTCAGCTTTTCAGGGGAGAGACTTCTGGTTCAATGTTATCCTTGAAACAGATAAGGGCGAAAATCACCTATTTCATACTCAGAGCGCATCCAGACAGTACACCCCCAAGTCATGATCCGAGAAAAGTTGCCTCGTCTCTGAATTTCTTTTAGACGATGTCGTTTGAAAGCCTTTGCGCTTATACTGGATGGAAGTCATCCAGAGTTTTTCTTCAAACACTACGCGAGGCAATTACAGGAAATAAAATTTCATGCGGTGGCGGCAGGCAGTGTGATAAAACCTGGCGCTTGATTACTGCGAAGAACAGTTCACTATTTGGGACATTTAGTGAAGGGTGTACATGATAGACTCTTAAGGCATATCATGTTGAGTATTGTGTCTAATTACGACACTATAGACTGTTCTATATATAGAGGTGACATAATTGACTGACACAAGTGCCAGGCATACTTACATGCACAGTGTTCCTAGTAACAACAGAATACATAGTGAAATTTTATATTTCCCTTTGAGTGTCAAAAGTTTCCTTTTCAGACGAAACTTATTTGATTTCTGTTATTACTGTTTATGCTTTTATGCAAAATTACTCTGCGTGAAATATAATTGAATACAACCAAGATTTATATTTTGTAATAAACAATAGAAGGAATCTTTGCGTCTCTTTCGCCTCAAATATTCTAGATTAAGAATAAAGTCAGAGAAGCCTTGATTCTTTTAATATTTAAGAAAATATTGGGAACTAAGGTTATGACTGTTCCAAGCAAACAGGTAAGAACTGATTGTTCTAAACTGTTTATCTTACTGAACTAAGTTTCCTACACGTATATAAACCTGTCTGTCTCTTCACAGCCAGACTTGGGAGGTATCAGTAACATATACAGATCTATACCATCTAAGTACAATCTATGCTTTATGTATATGATGACACTAATATACAAACTGTTTGCTAGATTGTTCCTTGAATTCACAATCCTTGGGTTTTTTCCTAGAGTCTATCCAGACTCTTCCCTGTAGGGGGCAGGAAGAACTGACATAGTTTATGATCAGTTGATTGATGGATAACGGTAACATTAAGTGTCTCTAGGTCCAGTAGACCAAATATGAAATATTTATCTCGAGATAAACGGTACTATTTAAAATCCACAGATAGATTAATGCTCTGGTAAACTTCCATCAGGACGACATGGCCTGAGCCCAAAAAACAGATTTTGAAGCGAAGCGAAAAATCTATTTTTGGGTGAGGTAGCCATGTCGTCCTGATAGACCCACCCTTTTTTTGACAAAAGGGTAATGAATCCCTCCCTATGGTACTGTATCTGCCACATCTATAAAGCTACAAAGAATGGCTTGGTGGCGCCGCGTGCTGGCGATTTGGCGCACGATTTAAATTACAGTAAGAGTGTCGCCTTTTTAACGACTCTCATATATTCTTGCCACTTTTCCCCCTTGAAGCGGAAACGCTATTAGGGGTGTAGATAGCTATGAGACGTGTCAAGAATACGTCCTCTGATTACGCGATATCCAATTTTAAGGGATATTCGCTCCAGGAGTTAGAAGTCTGGATACCTTTGGTAAATTCTCTGGGATATATCACTTTAGTCAAATATAACCTAGGAAGCTACTAATGAAGGAACTTCCATCAGGACGACATGGCCTGAGCCCAAAAATAGATTTTTCGCTTCGCTTCAAAATCCGTTTTCTGTTTGAATTGTCCATAAAAAATATAAATTTATTTCTCTAACTAAATTAGTTTTATGTGAAATCTAAAAATAAGAAGAGAGTTTCTGTTTTAAATGTCCAATTTCATGGAACATAAATTTATTTCTATTCATATTAGATTTTTATGAAATCTCGAAAAGAAGGAATTAATACAACTTTTTTTTTCCTAATTATCATTTTCATAGAATATAAATCTATTTTTAACTCAATTATTTTTCTTTTTATGATATCTCCCAAAAAATTCATTATATAATGTGTTTTTCTTAAAAAATATCTATTTCCAAAAAACCAAAATCTATTTCTAAGAAAATTAGTTCTATATAAGAAACCTTAAAGCTGAAAAGAAAATATTTTTTTAAATTTCTATTTTATAAAATCTAAATTTATTTTTCACCATATTAACTTTATAATAAACCTTAAATCTTTTTTTTAAACATCATATATCATAGAATCTAATTTTATTTCTCCACCAAACTAGTTATATATAAAAAAAACAGAATCTAAAAAAGAATTTATCTTTTTATAAACATCCATTTTCATAAAATCTAGATTCATTTCACTAAAAAACAGTTTTAATATAAAAAACTGGAAGCTGGAAGAAGTAAAAATCTTTAGCTTAGAATATCCATAACTATTTTGTTTCTTTCATTTCCATTCCCTGAATTAATATAGTTTGTGAAAGGACTACCCTTCATTCATTTCTGAATAGATATTTGGTATGAAAAAAACTTGAAGCTGAAAAAAAAAAAATCTTTAGCTTAAAATATCCATAATTTTTTTTTTCTATCTCCTAAATCAATAAAATTTTTGAAAAGAGTAGTCTCCAAAATCTCCCATTTCAAATACACAAAAGAAAAACCGCAGTCCATCGGAGTAAGACCACGCGAGTCCCCAACCCGCACCCCCACCCCCCACCACTCCTACACACACCAGTCTTCAACCAACAACGTATCCATCATCGGCACTATAATATTTTAGAAATCCCTTCTGGAATTGTAACTTTCCGCCTCAAAGACTCCAACGAAAATACATTATAAAAGTTGGTAAAAGACTGAGCCACGTCTATATTTGCTTAGTCACTGCCGGAGCCAAACTCTTGTCTTTGTGTGATTTTGCCTGGGGCTCTGATCCCGAGGTCGTTAAGAGAATCCAGACATTAATGTATCAAAAATATATATGGCTTATTTGAATATGAAAAACACATAAAAATGTGCAAAATATATCATTAATTGAATGCCAAGTAACAAACTACCAATTAGCTACGATGGTGAGGATGGGTTGATTTCAATTCTAAGTACAAAATACCTGAATTCGACAGGTATAAGTACAGAAGAATTGTCATTGACTTTTATCCTTCTTCGTGGCCAAGTGGCTTAGTCACTGTCTATACAGGCTTGCCGACCAGGGTTCGATTCCCGGCCGGAGCCAATCTCTTGTCTTTGTGTGATTTCGCCTGGGGCTCTGATCCCGAGGTCGTTAAGAGAATCCAGACATTAATGTATCAAAAATATATATGGCTTATTTGAATATGAAAAACACGTAAAAATGTGCAAAATTTATCATTAATTGAATGCCAAGTAACAAACTACCAATTAGCTACGATGGTGAGGATGGGTTGATTTCAATTCTAAGTACAAAATACCTGAATTCGACAGGTATAAGTACAGAAGAATTGTCATTGACTTTTATCCTTCTTCGTGGCCAAGTGGCTTAGTCACTGTCTATACAGGCTTGCCGACCAGGGTTCGATTCCCGGCCGGAGCCAAGCTCTTGTCTTTGTGTGATTTCGCCTGGGGCTCTGATCCCGAGGTCGTTAAGAGAATCCAGACATTAATGTATCAAAAATATATATGGCTTATTTGAATATGAAAAACACGTAAAAATGTGCAAAATTTATCATTAATTGAATGCCAAGTAACAAACTACCAATTAGCTACGATGGTGAGGATGGGTTGACTTCAATTCTAAGTACAAAATACCTGAATTCGACAAGTATAAGTACAGAAGAAGTGTCATTGACTTTTATCCTTCTTCGTGGCCAAGTGGCTTAGTCACTGTCTATATAGGCTTGCCGACCAGGGTTCGATTCCCGGCCGGAGCCAAGCTCTTGTCTTTGTGTGATTTCGCCTGGGGCTCTGATCCCGAGGTCGTTAAGAGAATCCAGACATTAATGTATCAAAAATATATATGGCTTATTTGAATATGAAAAACACGTAAAAATTTGCAAAATTTATCATTAATTGAATGCCAAGTAACAAACTACCAATTAGCTACGATGGTGAGGATGGGTTAATTTCAATTCTAAGTACAAAATACCTGAATTCGACAGGTATAAGTACAGAAGAATTGTCATTGACTTTTATCCTTCTTCGTGGCCAAGTGGCTTAGTCACTGTCTATACAGGCTTGCCGACCAGGGTTCGATTCCTGGCCGGAGCCAAGCTCTTGTCTTTGTGTGATTTCGCCTGGGGCTCTGATCCCGAGGTCGTTAAGAGAATCCAGACATTAATGTATCAAAAATATATATGGCTTATTTGAATATGAAAAACACGTGAAAATGTGCAAAATTTATCATTAATTGAATGCCAAGTAACAAACTACCAATTAGCTACGATGGTGAGGATAGGTTGATTTCAATTCTAAGTACAAAATACCTGAATTCGACAGGTATAAGTACAGAAGAATTGTCATTGACTTTTATCCTTCTTCGTGGCCAAGTGGCTTAGTCACTGTCTATACAGGCTTGCCGACCAGGGTTTGATTCCCGGCCGGAGCCAAACTCTTGTCTTTGTGTGATTTCGCCTGGGGCTCTGATCCCGAGGTCGTTAAGAGAATCCAGACATTAATGTATCAAAAATATATATGGCTTATTTGAATATGAAAAACACGTAAAAATGTGCAAAATTTATCATTAATTGAATGCCAAGTAACAAACTACCAATTAGCTACGATGGTGAGGATGGGTTGATTTCAATTCTAAGTACAAAATACCTGAATTCGACAGGTATAAGTACAGAAGAATTGTCATTGACTTTTATCCTTCTTCGTGGCCAAGTGGCTTAGTCACTGTCTATACAGGCTTGCCGACCAGGGTTCGATTCCCGGCCGGAGCCAAGCTCTTGTCTTTGTGTGATTTCGCCTGGTGCTCTGATCCCGAGGTCGTTAGGAGAATCCAGACATTAATGTATCAAAAATATATATGGCTTATTTGAATATGAAAAACACGTAAAAATGTGCATAATTTATCATTAATTGAATGCCAAGTAACAAACTACCAATTAGCTACGATGGTGAGGATGGGTTGATTTCAATTCTAAGTACAAAATACCTGAATTCGACAGGTATAAGTACAGAAGAATTGTCATTGACTTTTATCCTTCTTCGTGGCCAAGTGGCTTAGTCACTGTCTATACAGGCTTGCCGACCAGGGTTCGATTCCCGGCCGGAGCCAAGCTCTTGTCTTTGTGTGATTTCGCCTGGGGCTCTGATCCCGAGGTCGTTAAGAGAATCCATACATTAATGTATCAAAAATATATATGGCTTATATGAATATGAAAAACACGTAAAAATGTGCAAAATTTATCATATATATATATATATATATATATATATATATATATATATATATATATATATATATATATATATATATATATATATATATATATATATATATATATATATATATATATATATATATATATATATATATATATATATATATATATATATATATATATATATAAAAATAATGATAATGATGATAATTAAATTGATGATTATTATTGATATTAGATAAAATGATAAATAATTCTATTGCGTAGACAATACTAAAGTCCATGATCATATTATCTTTCATATTCAGTGTTGGCAAGATTAGCAGAGTTTTAACAGTTTTCAGCGCAATTGCTAATTTATTCTTTAAAGATAAAACAACTTTTAAAATTTGTAAAAATAAAACAATTCCCGTGTAGCTGGTAAAGTCGCCAATAACTCTTCACAAACTTTACTGTTAAAAAATTTGAGCAAACCATTTCCCTAACTTTGGGTAAGGAGGATCAGTCCTTTTTGCTCTAATGGAGGAAGCAAGGTGACTATAGTATCATAACTTTCACTTTTTAAACTCGTGTTCTTTAAACCATACTTTTATAATTAAAAGAAATTCTAAAGGTCTTTTTAAAATTTTCGAAGATATTTCAAAGTTAAAACATTGAAAAGAAAGGGAATAAGAAGGAATATGGATATGAATATGGATAACAAAAGAAGGAATAATAAAAGGATATGCGATTTGATTTCTATAGAATACTAAAATGAGAGTCGTTAAAGACATGCAGTATCTTGATAAAC